>NC_081564.1:42411722-42680625 GCF_022355385.1 Mustela nigripes | reverse complement strand
TTATTTTCTTGGCTAATCCCCTAAAGTGAGATTACTAGAGTAAAGGATAAAAAGATATTTAATGTTATTGTTGCATATTACCAAATAGCTTTCTTAAAAGATTGTACCACTCTTCACCTTTACCAGCCTAGCTGAAAGTGTCAGTCTTAACAGACCCCTGTTAGCACTGTATATTATCACTTAAAATGAAATGTGTGGCTAACACAATTAGTGAAAATTACTTTTTATTATTATTCCTTAGTTTCTTCATTTCTACAAAGTGGGCCGTATTCCTTAGACTTGCCAAATAGGGGCATTTCTTTCTTCTGTAGGGGAGGAAGAGAGGTCTCAAAAACATATTCGTGACCCTGTCTTGGAGGGGTAAGATCATTGGTTTTCTTTCCGCTCCCTCTCCTGCATTCATTCACCAAATGTTTACAGAGCCTTTTCAGCAGGCCCGGTACTGTGCTAGGCTCTAGGGGTAGAATTTAGGAGAAGGCAAAGCTATAACCTCTGCCAAAAAAAGAGCCTACATTCTCTATGTGTGATTGGGAGTGGGCAAATCTGCCAGCTAAAGTGTTCCCACCACATTTGGAAAAAGCAGATTGTGTTTCAGCAAAGCATTAACTTGAAAATTTAAAAGGAACTAGTAAGTGTAGAAAAACCTACCAGAGGAACTTTTGATTATACTGACCTCAAGGAACTTTAGCAGCTAAAGAAAGACAAATCTAAAGAGGAAAGAGACAAACATAGCTACATTTTAGGGACAATAACATAATGCATTCTAATGAAAAATGCTTTCTAAATGGCTGTGACCAGGGACCATGAAGTTTTACTGGTAGAGAGAGGAGGGGGATGGAAACAAAATAAGAAAACTATGTAAGCAAGGCAGCTAGCAAAGGTGGACGCTTAACCGACTGAGCCACCCAGGTGCCCCGTATTCCTAAAATGATTTAGTTTTGCCTGGTTTTGAACATAATAAAAGTGAAATCATAATGGATGAGTTCTTTTGTAAGTGGTTTTTTGACTCAATATGATGTGTGTAAGATTCTTCTACTGTGCTGCGTGTAAGTATTGTTTGTTCACACTCATTGCAAAATGATCTCTCTATATAAATGTATCACCTGTTCTATTGTGGATGAACACTGAGTTGTGTCCATCTTGAGCCAATTGTGAAGAACATGCTATGAACCGCCTCGTATATATATCTCTTGTTGCACACGTGTAAGACGTTGCGGAGTAGAATAGCTGAAACAGGATATGCACGTTTTCTACTTGGCTACGTGTTGCAAATTCTTTGCTAGGTGGTGGCATTAATTACCACTCCTACGACCAGTGGTGTTCTTGATGCTTGAAATCTTTGACAACATTTACTACTGTTATACTTCAACTTATTGCCAATTTGGTGTGTGTACAATGGTATCTCATTGTATTTAAAAATTTTTTTTAATTAAAAAATTTTTTTTTCAATTTGACAGACAGCACTAGTAGGCAGAGAGGCAGGCAGAGAGAGAGAGGGGGAAGCAGGCTGTCGAAGCAGAGAGCCCGATGTGGGACTCAATCCCAGAACCCTGGGATCATGACCTGAGCCAAAGGCAGTGACTTAACCCACTGAGCCACCCAGGCGCCCCTGCCCCCATTACTTTTTTTACTTAATAGAATTACATTATATGTGGCTGCATAGTGCTATAATTATCTTTCTTTTAAACATATTTGTCATGTAAGCATGCTATGATTTATTCAGTTGTTTCGATACTAATGTAACTTCTCCTTTTTTAGTTAATACAAAGAATAATTTCAGTGACTATCTTGACTTTCCTTTTAGGTTATTTTCTTGGCTAATCCCCTAAAGTGAGATTACTAGAGTAAAGGATAAAAAGATATTTAATGTTATTGTTGCATATTACCAAATAGCTTTCTTAAAAGATTGTACCACTCTTCACCTTTACCAGCCTAGCTGAAAGTGTCAGTCTTAACATACCCTTGTTAGCACTGTATATTATCACTTAAAATGAAATGTTGTGGCTAACACAATTAGTGAAAATTGTATTTTTAAAGTAACATCCCCAATAACCAAAGTGGTTAATCATCTTTTCCTGTAATTTTTGGCCCCTCGTATTTTGTCTTTTGTGAGGTCCTTGCTCATTTTTTTATGTTAATGTGGCATTTTTATTGACTCATTCTATGTTCTTTGTACTCATCCTTTGTCAGTTTTATGTGTTACACGACTTCTCCTAGTTTGTGACTTGAAAAATGATTTTTCACTTTCTTCATAGTGCCTTTTAACAATCAGAAGGTATTATTTAAGTGTAGTGAAATAGTCTTTTTCTTTATGTGCAGCACTTTCTGTCTCCACTTTTAAGATATCTGCAATACCCAAGATATCTTCTAAAAGTTTGTTAGTTTTGCTTTTCATATTTAGATCTTCCAACTGCCTGGAATTGATTTTGTATACAGTGTGGAATAGGGGTCCAGTTTTATTTTTTTCCACATAGGATATGTAATTTCTGAGCATCATTTATTTGAAAGAAAAGGTCCCACTGATCTTCAGGTCACCCCTGTTACATATGAAATACCCAGATGTCATATGAATCAGCTTTTTGGACTTTCTACTCTGTTCTGCGGTTCTGTGTTTACTCCTGGGCCAGGTACACTCTGCCGTTATTAGTAAAGGTTCATGAGCTTGATTCATTACAGGGAAAGTCCTTTCATTTGTTACTGTTCTTAGTTCTTTAATATACAAGATTAAGATAGTGCTTATGTTTCTTTGGGCCTACCATGACTCACAGAAAAGAAAAGCCCATTTCGTGGACAATACCTCTGTCTCCAATAACAGGGCCAACTTCCTCATTAGGCATTGAAGGCACAGTGCCTTGGGTCCATAATACTTTTAGGGGCTCATGAAAATGTTTTAATTTATTTTATAATCAGAAGAAAACAATGAACTTTGGGTTGAAGAAAGTACTTTAACATATAATACTAACTAGTCATTTTTATACCAACACTGTCACAAAACATATTTTTAAGTACTTTTCTAGAGGGAAAGGGCCCACCTAGGCAAATATGCCCAGGGCCCATAAAGTGGCCCTGCCTGATAGTGTTCTTAAAAATTATCCTGTTAGACATAAGGGCAGAACTTAGGTGGTCATCCCTATCCTGCCATATAGACTAGGGCATAAAAACATGTTTCCTCCTAATGGTAGATGAGCATATCAGCTTCATTTGGAAAAACTGTACACACCAGGAAATTAATAATTCCCCCAAATGCTAACTTTAAAATTTGAATAAAATGGAATATAAGTAATATCTATTTTCAGGTATTTGCCAATACTAGGGGTACAGGAATAAACAAGTGAATATAGTAGAGCTTCTAGTATCTAAAAGAAATACAGACAGTGAACAATTATAATTGGGAGGAATGTCACATAAATAGAAGTATGGTAGCAAGGCTGAGTTAATCCTTAGTTGCAAAATAGGTGTTATTTTTGGTTTATCAAATGAGGAAAGCAAGGCATAGAAGTGACTTGTCCCAAGTACCAGTGAATATATTCAGAAGTAATATTTGAATACCAGGACTTTGACTCCAAGCCATGTGCTATTTACCATGTCATAGTAAACTGTCAATAAATTAGAGTGTTTCACACTGAATAAGAAACAGAAATAGGTGGGGCGCCTGGGTGGCTCAGTCATAAAGTGTTTGCCTTTGGCTCAGGTCATGATCCCAGGGTCCTGGGATTGAGCCCCGCATTGGGCTTCCTGCTAAGTGGAAAGCCTGCTTCTCCCTCTCCCATTCCCCTGCTTGTTTGTGTTCCCTCTCTCACTGTCTCTCTCTCTCTCTCTCTGTGTCAAATAAATAAATAAAATCTTTTTAAAAAATGAAATAGAAATAGAACAAAAACCAAAGGGTTCCTTCTTTCTCTATTTAATCTTTTTTCCCCTGTATTTATTTAGGTATATTCACATATCATAAAATTTACCCATCTCAATTGTATACATCAATGATTTTTAGCAACTTACCAAATGGCACAACCACCATCATAAATCAGTTTTAGAACATTTTCATCATCCCCATAAGAACCCAAATGCCCATTTTCAGTTATTTTCCATTCCTACCCCCTGGCCTAGGCAACCATTAATTATTTCTTTTGTCTATAAGTTTGCCTTTTCAGGATATTTCGTATAAGCAAAATCTTAGAGTGTATGATCTCTTTTGTCTGGTTTCTTTAATTTAGATAGTGTTTTTGAGGTTCTTCCATGATTTAGGATGTGTCAGTAGTTTGTTCTTTATTATTGCCTAACAGTATTCCATAATTAGATGGATATGTCACATTTTTGTCTATCCATTCATGCGCTGATTGACATTTGGTATTTTTCAAATTTCAGCTATGGCCAATAATGTTGCTATGAACATTTATATGCAACTTTTTTTGATGACATGTCGTCACTTCTCTTAGATACTCAGGTGGAATTGAGGGGTTATATAGTAGTTTATATTCACCTTTTGAGAATCTGCCAAAATATATTCCAAAGCAGCTGCCACATTTTGTGTTCCTACCAGCAATGTATGAAGGTTCCAATTCCCCCACATCCACAGACTCTTACTGTCATCTGTCTTCTTGATTATAGTCATTCTAGTGGGTATGAAGTGGTATTCATTGTGGCTTTGATTTACATTTCCCTAATGACTAACGATGTTGAACATCTGTTCATGTGCTTATTAGCCATTTGTACATATTCTTTGAAGAAGTGTCTATTCCAAACCTTTTGTCCATGTTTCGACTGTATTGTCATCTTATTACTGGGTTCTAAGAGTTCTTTGTAAATTCTGGATACAAAGTCTTTATATTAAATATGATTCACACATTTTTTCCCATTCTGTTACTTGTCCTTTTATTTCCTTAATGTTACCTTTTTAACTGTAAAAATCCTGAATTTTATCCATTGTATCCATTTTTCCAGAAATAAATCCTTATATTTACAGTCAATTGATTTTTAAAATATTTTATCTATTTATTTGACAGAGAGTGAGAGAGAGAGAGAGAGAGAGAATCTGAAGCAGACTTTGCACTGAGTACAGAGTCGGATGTAGGGCTCGATCCCACAGCCGCAAGATCATGACTGGAGCCAAAACCAAGAGTTGGACATTTATCTGACTGAGCTACCCAGGCACTCCTACAGTCAACTTATTTTGGACACATGCAATTCACTAACAAAAAGATAGTTCAAAGATGGTGCAGGAATAACTGAATATCCACATGCAAAAAAAGATGAACTTAGATGGTCATTTCATACCATACACAGAAATTAACTCAAAATGGCTCATAGGCTTTAATATAAGAGATGAAACAATAAAACTTTCAGAAGAAAACAGGAAAGAGAAATTCAAGATCTTTGGTTAGGGAAAAATTTTTTTAATTGATTCCTGAATTCTTGTCCTGATATAACATAATACATGTACATACATGTGTGTTTGTACATGGCATGTGAGCACAGTGTAGGTAGGTAACTGTACAGCCACCTTCAGTCAAAATGATAAACTATTTTACTGGTATTGTTAACTAAAATTTGAATTATCAGTGACATAAATATGTTGAAAACAATATGCTAGGGATAAGTGGCAAGCTAACCAGAACAGAAAATCCAGAGCTTGGCTGGTAGAATTCAAGACAAAGCTGTGTAAATAGTAAATTAGTCCCTTCTTCAAATACTATACAATGTGTCTACCTATATTTCAGGCTAAGAAATGTTGATTATAGGAAGACACTGACTGCAGACTGTCTTCTATAAAAGGAAGAATCTTTACCAACTCGGGAGATACTGCATACTCCAATGTTTGCAATGATTTCATAAGAGTAACATGAAATTTTAAAGCCTGTTACTTTCAGCATGTGTAGGAAGAAAGAAATTATTGTTGAAGACTCATCAACATAATTCATCAAGAGGAAAGTTTTAGATACAAAGCCTCACTTTAAAGGTACTTTCTTCAGAACACATGCCTTCTTTAATATCCATCACCCATGTTATATTGAGCACTGGGTGTTACATACAAATAATGAATTGTGGAACACTACCTCAAAAACTAATGATGTACTATTGTTGGCTAACTCAACATAATAAAAAAAATTTTTTTAATTAGAAAATTAATTTCCATTAGAAAAAGGTACTTCTATTAAATTCTATGGATTGCACTTAAAATGGTCTTATTTTTAAAATAATTTAAATTTCTAATTTTTTAAAATTTAATTTTAATTTTAAAAAATTAAATTTTTAAAATTATTTATTTATATATTTGACAGAAAGAGAGAGAGAGAGCACAAGCAGGGGGAGCAGCAGGAAGAGGAAGAGGAAGAAGCAGACTCCCTGCTGAGCAAGGAGCCCAGTGTGGGTCTAGATCCCAGGACCCTGGGATCAGGACCTGAGCTGAAGGTAGACTCTTAACAAGCTGAGCTACCCAGATGTTCCTGTGTTGTTGTTGTTTTAAAGACTTTATTTATTTATTTTTGAGAAAGAAAGAGAGAGAGAGTGGGTGCACGAGCAAGGAGGAGGGGCAGAGGGAGAAGCAGATTCCCTGTTCCACAGGGAGTGGGACTCGATCCCAGGACCCTGGGATCAAGACCTGAACCGAAGGAAAACACTTACCCAACTGAGCCACCTGGGCACTTGCACTTAAAAATTGTTAATAGCTTATTTCATAGTGAAATAATCACTTTCACCTCTACAAGGGATACACAAGAATATGGGCATTGATCTTGGCCACCTGTGTTCACTGTGAGTTAGTCAGTGCTCTACCTGTGTCTTTTCACGGCAATTGATAGAGTCTTTGCGAAAGCCTGAATCTTGATTTCCTCTATTTCAGAGCAATATTTGTTTTCAAAATATATTTTCTAATATAATTAAAACTGCATTACTGCTTGTTAACATTTTAATATATTTTCATTATTTTCAGGTACATCTGGTTATTTATATATCTAACTGTCCCTTTTAGGAAAAGTAACATGTTTTATTGTGCTTTTATCCCCCATGTGAGTGGTTTTTAAATCACTGGAGCCATTGGTTGAGTGTTAGAACCTTACCTTCCAGCATCTGACAAGGGTTTTAGAACACAACAAATGTTTCATATGTTTTTGTTGTAATAAAGTAAATATTCACTTTTTAAATACTATAGTTTTAAAATCACATTTCCCTAGGCCCATGGTCTAATGGAAGAAAATATACAAGGAAATCAACCAAATTACTACAATAAAATTCTAGGAGAGACATACAGGTTTATCATTATTATAATGAAATGCAATTGTAATGAAAGCTAATTAATGTTTCAATGCCAAGAGCCATGTGCCAACATTTTCTTTCTTGAATACCTAGTAGCACAATATTCTTTCATTCTGAAGAGATACGCTCTCTCCTCTTTAGCCTCTATCTAAATCTCTCAGACAATTTAAAAATCAGCCTTTTACAATCTGGATGAAGTAGACTTAGCTGAGTGCAGCCACAGAGTAAGAAGAGCCCCAGATAAAGTTAGCCTTCCTATCATAGCTACCATTGCTAACATCTTCTAATAACTATGTACTTCTTAAAAGCAAGCAGAAACAATTTGCCAGCTCATCAGAATTCCACATGAATCTGAAAGAGGAATGCTAAGTAGTGAAATGGATGAAGACAGCCTTTTTCAACTTGTTGAGAGGACACTGGCAAAGCACATACATTGTAAAGACTGCATATCAGATGAGTAAAATGGGTACTTTACCAAAAACAAGTGAACTGAAAGACAATTCACAGATTCTTTTAAAATACTTTCTTCTTGCCTAAGATATAACCTAGACTGGTTCTAAATAATTTTCTCAAATACTATCTGCAGTGATCTTTTCAGTTACAGCCCTCCAGCCCTTCAGCCACCTGGAAACATCCAGTCCCACCTGGAGACTTATCCTGCCCTCAGGGCCTGGGCCAGTGCTGTCCTCTACACTGGAGGAATTTTCAGAAGCCTTAGACTAGAAACTTACCTGCTCAGTGTCAGAGTGGCTGTTCTGCTGATGCTGCTCTGATACTGTAACCCAGCTTCAGGCACTAAAATTTTATCTGGTTACTTGTAACCAAGCCTCTATCTTGAACCACTAGAAACTTGATCCTGGATTCTTCCATTGCGATCCTTAGTCCTGCCTTGGGACCTTACTTAGTATCCTGGTGGGTGCCATATACCCTGTAATGTTCTGTAGGCTTAGTTTGGAGCCCTACCCTGGAACTTGCATCTTCCTAAGTTATGTCCCCAGTATATGCCACCTGATAGCTATGACACAGACTTTTCTCATGTCTGGATTTCTACCTATTGCCCACTGTCCAGCTCTTCTAGAGACAGGTTCGATGTTTGACCTAATTTCTTACTCTAATAGTAACTCGGGTAATACCTCCATTTAAAAATATTTCTATTCAAACCAGTCCACAGTAAGTTTTAAATGCATCACTGAATACACATCTGCTGCTTGAAATTCCAAAAGAAAACATCCCATACCTGTCTGAATGAATCCTGATTTGTATCCATTGGTTGTGCCATTTTCCGGAGTCACAGTTGACGATACTGAAGAGTTTGGTTTCATAGAGTGGCAAGTAGCAGAGGATTGTCGGCTTCTACATTCTGGGAAGGAGTAAGAATCACATTATGGGGGGAGACCAGCCCTCTGTTAAAACAGGTAATAGAAAGGCAATCTATATAATCTATAAAATAAACCGCGGCTCCTTAAGGGGCAACCACATTCCTTATCAGAGATGCTCCTTCCTCAAATTCTGATTCCAACAGAATGTTCAAGAGGGTGAATTCAGTTTGTCTTCCTAAGGCCACATGTCATGTTTAGAAGGACAAAGAAAAAAAGATGAGACTTTTGTTCTTCACAGATTAGTTACCAGGAGAAGAATTACTCATAACCAATGTAATCATGCATGTTTTATGGATAAGACTGAGGCTAAAATATTGGATGGGTATATGTATGTGTGTGTGTGTGTGTGTGTAAATAAAATCTCCAATAAGCTTTCAAGTGTCAGTTAACCTCCTATTAGGATGGATTTAAGTGTGCAACAGGAACCTAGACTCCATGGAGGCTGCTTTCGACATTCTCACCTTGACTTTATGTCCAAAAACTGAACCAAAGAAAAATGTATAGGTAGAAGAGAAAAATTTCAAATGCTCAAATTCTTAACATTCTTAGTTTTTATTAAAGGAAATAGATATATAATACTCAAGGATATCTCTGATCATGTAATACCAAGCTTCATTTTAGGTAAGCCAGTATTAATAAAGCTCTCCTATAATGCTTTAATAATATTTTGAACTGAGCTTGATAACAAATACTATGATACCCCATGGGGCTGTAGCTTCCAACTAAATTATACTACATGTTATAATGTATTAGACTTCAAAGGTAGCATGTGAAAAAGAAATATAAATGGTTGCAAATGACAGTTTGCATATAGAGGGTCCTTTAGAGAGTTTCTAAGTTTATCAGATATGTGCAAAGGCTGGTAGCAGTTTCCCATAACCTTCATTGCTCAGAACTTCCTTGAAGAGCTACGGTACTTTGGCCTGAAAGGATATCGCCACATTATGTATAATATATGCATAAATTTATATTGATAATATATGTCTGCATATCTGTATATATACATGCATACACAATTCTACTTCTAAAGTTACAACTGATATAAATATGAGGCCTCGGATCCCTGGCTGGCTCGGTTGGTAGAGCATGTGACTCTTTTTTTTTTTTAAAGATTTTATTTATTTATTTGACAGAGAGAGATCACAAGTAGACGGAGAGGCAGGCAGAGAGAGAGAAAGAGGGAAGCAGGCTCCCTGCTGAGCAGAGAGCCTGATGCGGGGGCTCGATCCCAGGACCCTGAGATCATGACCTGAGCCGAAGGCAGCGGTTTAACCCACTGAGCCACCCAGGCACCCGAACATGTGACTCTTGATCTCAGGGTTGTGTGTACAAGCCTCATATTGGGTGCAGAGATTACTTAAAAATAAAATCTTTTAAGGGTACCAGGGTGGCTCAGGAGGTTAAGTGTCCAACTCTTGATTTTAGTTTAGGTCATGACCTCAGGATTGTGGGATTGAGCCCCAAATTGGCTCTGTGCTTAGCGGGGAGTCAGCATCTCTCCCTCTGCCTCTCCCTCTGCTCCTCTGCCTTCCCCCTGCCTCTATCCTGCTCACACATTAAATAAATAAATAAATCTTTTTAAAAAACTATAAAGAATAAATAAAATCTTTAAATTTTTTTTTTAAATGTAAGACTTCAAAAGGATTACTGCATCTGTCTTGGAACATGCAGCCATTTCCTAAGGACTTATTTAATGTCATTTCAAATGCAACCAAGAGTAATTACAGTGGAAGACTTAGAGGAAAATCTGCAGTTATAATTTGGATTCGTTATGGTATTTCTCATGGTTAGGTCAAAATCTTACACAGACAACAAATGGAAACATTAAAGACAATTATTATATCACCTTTAATAATAGTAATAATTAAAAATCTCAATACCTAAGTAACTGTTCAAAAACAAAGATCAGATATTCCATTTCATTAGAATAATAAAATTTGTGGCAAATCCTATCAATCGCCTGAAGATGTGAGACTTCAACTGGATTCAGTTCTATAAATAAGTTAAGTTCTTCTTAACTTAAAAAAAATAAAACTCCACCCACTTAATAGTGCATTTCCCCAGGTATTGTGAAGAAAGCATTATTTGTTCTAAAGTATACATAGTTCTTTTTTTTTTTTTCCACAGACAGAGATCACAAGTAGGCAGAGAGGCAGGCAGAGAGAGAGGGGGAAGCAGGCTCCCTGCTGAGCAGAGAGCCTGATGTGGGGCTCGATCCCAAGACCCTGGGATCATGACCTTTGCCAAAGGCAGAGGCTTTAACCCACTGAGCCACCCAGGTGCCCCTAAAGTATATGTAGTTCTAATGAAAATAGAAAACTATATAACTCATGAGCATTACCAAAGAACTTAAATAAAGTAGAAAGAGCATCTAACCAGGAAAATGACAATTTGAGATCTTCTCTAAATGCCAGAAGAGCTGGAAAGAGTCTGCCAGCCCTCTACCCTCCCCAGAGACCAAGAGACGTGCACTTTTTAAAACCCAGATAGTCTCTATTAAAAATAGGAGAAGCTTCTGGGTGGTTCAGTGGGTTAAATCCTCTGCCTTTGGCTCAGGTCATGATCCCAGGGTCTTGGGATCGAGCCCCACATCAGGCTCTCTGCTCAGCAGGGAGCCTGCTTCCCCACCCCCTCCACCGCCTGTGCCTCCCCCCACCCCCGGCCCCAACTACCTCTCTGCCTACTTGTGATCTGTCAAATAAATAAATAAAATCTTTTAAAAAGATAGGAGGAGGCTAGTCAAATAACCTGTCAGAAAGATTTACATCTTTGGATAGCCTTCTGAACTTGGGATATTTATCTCTCTCTCTACCTGAACCGCGTACTAGCCACTTGTTATTACCGTAACATCTCATTCCCTTCCCTTCCCTTCTTCTCCCAGAGGTTGGTGCTACCTTTCCAGCAGATAAGAGGTCCCTTCGACAGTACACCCTGGGAGCTTCTCACTAGGTAGTACTTTAAGTGCTTCTGCTTCTTTGGCTGAGTGGTGAGCTTCAAGTTAATATGGTTGGAAAATTCCGTGAAATACCGAAATCCTCTTTCTCCACAGCCGATACAGTTTCCAGAAAACCCTGAAAGAAGGAAAATCAAAGTTACTGCTGGACTTGTAAGTTGATACAGTATTTTTACATATAAAAAGTATAGAAATATTCAGTCTTTTTGACCCAATCATTTCTTAATTTCAAGGGGGAAAATAATCCAAGTTTTTTTTTTAAGCAAACTTATTTATAAAGACTGACAGTAATTTAATTTCTGCCCTAAAAGGATAATGATTAAGGAAACAGAATGGATAGTATCAAGAGATAGAATTTGTATGGTTGACATAAAAATATGAAAAAGTTTGGTCCTAGAGATGTCCCTTATTCCTTTTCCTAGAGATGTCCATTATTCCTTTTCCATAGGACCAAAAAAGTTTGGTCCTAAAGATGTCCTTTTCCATCCCTCTTAGAGAATCTGCTGGCCCTGGTTCTCTACCCTGTGTACCATGTGGACTTGCCTTCAATGCCACAGCTGATTAGACTGTGCTAATATCTGACCAAGTCTGGGACAGACTCTCCTGGAATTTTAAAATAAATACAGAAAGAATCAGTGAGATGGTACTATACCCTGATTTATAAGGTCTTATAAAATTAGAACCCAGTTTAGGGGTATGTCCAGCAGTGTTGACACAGCTAAGGGATGGGAGAACACAAACTGAGAACCATGAAGAGGAAGCTGGTCTGCAGATAGGAAAGTGTGGACAGAGACGGGCGAACCAAGGCACTGTCAACTTTCCAGTTTCTATGAGACTGAGCTGTACTTTCTCATATGAATGCCCTGAGTCCCAGTTTCTCTTTCTTCACTTCCCTGTACTCAAATCAGCTTATTATTACTTTAGGTCTACTATCCAAACAATTCTCACTCAGATTACTCAAACAAAATAAAACATTCAATGACCTGCTTAGAGCAGGGGGCACAGAAAGAAGAAATGGAGAAGGCTAAGAGGATGAGAGGCCATCCTTCGCTAAATTGGAAATCAACCCCCTAACATGCAGAGGAAAGTTGCATAGAACCAAAGTTCTTCTGGTTCTGACTGATGAGGACACAACATACCTACTGCCATGTAGTGAACAAGGACAAGAAAGGTGTAAATGGGAAAGGGCATCCCAAACTCCAAACATACAGTATCTTTCTATATACATAACTAACGTAAAATAAATTTACTGGAGGGGCGCCTGGGTGGCTCAGTGGGTTAAAGCGTCTGCCTTCGGCTCAGGTCATGATCCCAGGGTCCTGGGATCGAGCCCCACATTGGGCTCTCTGCTCAGCAGGGAGCCTGCTTCCCTTCCCCTCTCTCTGCCTACTTGTGATCTCTGTCTGTCAAATAAATAAATGAGATCTTTAATAAATAAATAAATAGATAGATAGATAGATTTATTTACTGGAGCACCTGGTGGCTCAGTTGGTTAAGCATCTGCCTTCAGCTCCAGTCATAAACCCAGAATCCTGGGATCGAGTCCCACATCAGGCTCCCCACTCAGCAGCTCTCTGTCTGTTCCTCCCCCTGATTGTGCTCTCTCTCTCTCTCAGATAAATAAATAATCTTTAAAAAATAAAATAAAATAAATTTAGGTGAAGTGATACACTCTTTTTAAATCCCAAAACAACTGGTCACATAATTAACAAAGATATAGAAGGAGAGAAGGGAAAGGCCACCAGGATTAAAGACAGAATATTTCACAATGTACTAATCTCAGAATGCTGACAATCAAGTCTGAACATTTAGAAATGGCAGTCCAATTTATTATTATTTATTCAGCAATATTTATTGAGCATCTTGTGTGAAACTGGACAGAGATTGTTCTAATTTCTGATCAGTTACATAAAATTAGTAACTCTATGTAATTAGTTTATTATGGTGACTTTATAGAGTTATAAACATTAATGTAGCTTCATAAATTATTTAAAATATATTCAGAGATGGTTTGCATTTGAGAGTATTTGGCTATCTAATATTTTAGAGCTGGAGATCAAAAAAAAAAAAATTATCAATGGCTGCCTAGTTCACCAAGTCCCCAAACCATCGAACTATCCATCTCTTCAGATATGCATGTATCTATCCAACAAATACTTGTACTCTATCTACCATGTGCTAGACACTGTCTCAGGTACCAGGTTTTCAGCATGGAACAAAGCAGATAAAATCAGTGCCTCCATATAATTTACATTGTCATATGATTGTCAGGCCTTGATGGAAAATTGCCTGGTTTGCAAGGCACATATAGCACCCAAACACAGTAAAATGATCTAAGAACAATTTAGCAAAAATACTTAAAGACAGTGCCCCCTGAAAGATCCAAGCATATCTATTGGATAGATGAAAATAGTTCATAAATGATGTAGTGTGAGAATTAGAATTAACAAATTACCAAGGTGAGGTTTTCTCTTTTCTCTTTTCTTTTGCCTGTTCTCTGAGGTGAAAAGCAAGAGAGCGTGAGAGGAAGAAAAGCAAAGTAACTGGACAATCTTCAGTTACCGAAGTGGCACATTAATGATGAGAATTAATAATATTAAAGAGATAGAATGCTACAGCTCATTTTTAAAACTCTCTATGGTTTCAGTATTAACCTTGGTTCAAGAGAGATTTTATCTGCTCAAATTTCTTGTTGTCATTGTCAGAAAAAATTGTGCTTCTTACAGCCAAATTACATTTTTAGTCTTCCGATTGCATGGTAGATTTGGGACACATGAATGACCTGCCACTATATTTTGAAGATTTTATTTCTTTTATTTGAGAGAGAGAGGGAGAGTAAGAGGGCGAAGTAGACTCCTCGCTGAGCAGAGAGCCTGATGCAGAACTCGATCCCAAAACCGTGAGATCGTGACCTGAGCCAAAGGCAGATGCTTAACTGAGTGAGCCACCCAGGCGCCCCTGGATCAATATATATTTAATCGATTCCCCCACGGTCTTTTGAATCTGTATAATTTATATAAAAAGTCAGACAAATTGATATTGGAATCCACCGGGATGCAAGTATATTTGAAGCTTAACATTTTTTCCCACTATATCTTAATGCAATAATTTATCATCAGTAGGAATGTTGGATGGATATTAACTTTTAGACAACAGACACTGAATATATAAAAATCTCAACAATATACTTATCTAAGAGACAGCTTCAACCCTTGTGTTGCACTATACTTTCAATTTGGAAAGTAGTTAGTAAAAAATTATGCCCATTCACAAGGCTAGAGAAAGTAAGCAAAGTTCCATTTCTATAAGGGTATGAGTAAATATGACAGAGTTGCAGAATAACTACCATATAAAGAACAAGTGTTCTGTTCTCAGCACTATGGTGGATGTGTGCCTTATAAACATCATTATTTAATCTTTATAACCCTGCAAGGTAGGCATCATTGGCCTCGTTCTACAGATGAAGAGTCTGAGACCTCAAGAGGATAACAAGCCTGCCCCAGTTCTGAAAGTACTAAGTGGTAAACCCGGCATTTTACCCTTGGTTCCAACTCCCAATACTCATGGTCTTTGATCTCATACATCTGATTATCTATAATTATGAAACCTATTATTCTGCTAATGTTTGTTGTATCCTTTTTTTTTTTAAAGATTTTATTTATTTATTTGACAGACAGAGATCACAAGTAGGCAGAGAGGCAGGCAGAGAGAGAGAGAGGGAAGCAGGCTCCCTGCTGAGCAGAGAGCCCGATGCGGGACTCGATCCCAGGACCCTGAGATTATGACCTGAGCCGAAGGCAGCGGCTTAACCCACTGAGCCACCCAGGCGCCCTGTTGTATCCTTTCTATGACACATTCTAGGAGGATTCCTCTGGTCATGAAGAATCACTAAGCAAGAAGGCATCATGAGTGATTTTTCTATTTGTGGTCAGACCCACATGTTAAATATTCCATTTGATGACACTGTGATGCTTGTATATTTTTTAAGTTTATTTATTTTTAGTAATCTCTACACCCAACATGGGGCTCAAACACACAAGCCTGAGTTCAAGAGTTGCATGCTCTTCTAAATGAGCCAGCAAGGCTCCCTGAAGCTATGATGCTTTTAAAATGGTAAAAGGAAGTTTCCCAAAATTGTTATACCACAAACCAACTGGGTTACTAGTTCTGTGTCTTATCATTTTTGTGTCCCCACATCACAGCTTAGCATGATTTTGTCACACAGTACATTTGGAACACATAGTGTTGGATAAATGTGTGAACAACTGAAGACTTGGGAACTTCTTTGCTAATGTATAAACAACCATTAGACTTCCATGTTAAATCATCTGGTCAAAACCACTAAAAGAAAAGAAAATTAACATGTTTTTATGAAAGCCTTATGGAAAGCATCGCTTCTTTTCCTATGCACCAAGAGAAGTCTTTAAATTATAATGTAAGGAACCTTTATAAAGTATGGGCAAGGTTACTTTCTGACTCAAGATACTAATGTACATATTTCTAAAAGTCCGATAACACCGTATAACTAGGAAAAATGCATCAAACTAAACAAGCACAGCTTAGAACTGACACAATTCTTGGGGCACCTGGGTGGCTCAGTGGGTTAAAGCCTCTGCCTTCAGCTCAGGTCGTGATCTCAGGGTCCTGGGATCGAGCCCCATGTCGGGCTCTCTGCTCAGTGGGGAGCCCGCTTCCTCCTCTCTCTCTCTTTCTGCCTGCCTCTCTGCCTACTTGTGATCTGTCAGTGAATTAAGTAAATAAAAATCTTAAAAAAAAAAAAAAAAGAACTGACACAATTCTTGAATTCTTTGCCCTCCTCTCTTTTTCATTTTTATTGTTATTTGCACCAAAAGCATATGATTGCATCTATACTTAGAGAAATTCTGAGAAACAAAAGAAACTCCAGAGAAGCACAGCAGCAAAGAAAATAACAAGCCTCATGTGACATCTTATCTTCTTAATCATTAATATTAATTTAAAAATAAATCCACTGTTCATTTCCCATGAAGCTAGATTATGCAAAAAGCACAGACTCAAAGTAATACCAGAGAATAAAACAATTCTGAGATAGAGTTACACATTTTATATCACCTATACTTAGTTACTTTGGTTGAACTCATGCTAAATATAAAATGAGAATCACATCAATCAAGTGTAGTTAGGAATAATGGGTGGTGTGGAGAAACTAGCAATAAGATACAAAGTGGATAATCCGCAGCTGAATAACTGAGAGTTGATTTGACATCAGGTCCAAATCATTGACTCTATAAAGAATTAATCCTACTTTGCTTAACAAAGTACTAACTTTTAAAAAATATTTATATTTATTTATTTGAGAGAGAGCATGAAAGAGAGACAGCACAAACAGGGGGAGGGGCAGAGGCAAAGGGAGAAAGAGACTCACCACTGAGCAGCGAGCCCGACATGGGACTCTATCCCAGGACCTTGGGATCATGACCTGAACCAAAGGCAGACACTTAACAGACTGAATCACCCAGATGTCCCCAAAGTATTAATTTTTGATAACTCTAACGCCATCCTTTAAGCCTGGTTTAGAAAAGTCTCTTCAAGGTGGGTGTTTTGAGAATGAATAAAAAATAAAAGGTAATTTTTGAGAAGTTACTAAAAGAAAAAGATGTTTCATACCTGAGTTAAACTATAGAATTCCCAATTAATTCTGTGACTTTTTAAAGAGAAAATTCTGTGATAATTTAAAAATAAATTTGTAATTGGACTCCTTCACCTTAGAAGAATTTGGTAAGTGAGGAATACTCACCTAAAAGTGCATTTTTCCCATGATCATCTGGTAGAAATCGCTTGTCTACAGCACACACTAGGATGTGCTCAGGAAGATTGGGAGACTTGGCCCCCACCAGGAGGAATCCTGCTGGGATGTCGATTTGTTCCATACACAGAGATACCAAACGCAAATCCTTTCCCGCTTGACAAAAACCTAAAACCCAGTAAAAGAGGACACAGTGAAATGTTTGGAAAGTTTCTATCTTCTTATCACCCATTTGGACAGTGAATTTACCCATAGGAATCACTATTAAGGACTAAATGTAAAGTCCATATTCTCCAACCAGAAGCCAAATCACATGTGCCCCTCTGAGTGGAGCTGAAAAGACACAAAAGGTTGTATTTCTGACAGGGTTGGCCAACATTGATGACTTTGTATTTTCTGATCCACAAGTAAGCAAATGAAAAATATACAGAGGAAACTTTGAAAAATGTAATTTTTATGTGCACATAATACAGTATTTTTATACTTTCAGTGCAAGTTCACTTCTGTAAATGGTGACTTCTGTCATAGAAAAGGGAGGCTTTCCATTTCACCCAGGAAGAGACTGTACCTTTGAGTTTAGTGGCCCATAAATGAACGGCCAGAACTAGAACCCAGAACTGTGAGGACAATCTTCATGAGATACAACATGACAACACGTGACAAAACCTTACCTAACACTTTGTGTACCATAATGTATCATACTAATTCATTAGCTCATCATTTCTTAAAAATAATTTGCAACAGATGCTGCCCTAGGCTGGGGGATAGAGTTGAACAAACATACCTTCCTCTAAGAGTTTGCATTACAGTTAGTTGAAGGAGTATATAAGGAACCAATAGACACAAAACAATATTACAGAGGGCAGCTATTTTCTGCTGCAAAGCACCCATTTCATATCTTCTGGGAGATAATCAGACCTCCCTGAACTCTAAGTATATGATTCCTCTTAGAGAATTGTGATATTCTAGATTGACTAGAGCTAGTCACTACAATATCCCATATAGTTGGCCATAGTTGATTAGTTAGGGGCACCTGACATAAACTAGGCCATTCAAAGCCTTTTCTCTAATAATTCTGAACATGGAGCCAGAGTGTGGCTTAGTGTGGTCTGTGGCTCAGTTCCTTGCCTTGTGAGAGAAGTCTGTCAGCATGGTCAGCAGATAGTAGGTTGAGGCGGAATGTTCTGGCAGTATGTGGGCCCCTGAAGCCCAGTGTATGTGCCTTTCCTGTGGTTTGACTGTGAAACATTTTGCTTAAGAATTCATTGAATATCTTCTTCATTCAACCTAAGGCTAATCTCAGTTGGGCTGGGTTTCACTTGCAACCAAAGAGGGTGAACAAAAGTATGATAAATACTATTTCAGAGTTGTGGAAGATAAAGGATGGACATCTAACTCTCCACACACAAACCTGAGGAGATCATCATCATTGCCCAAAACAAAGTAGGGAATAAACCATGCTAAATTCTTCCAGTATCAATTCATATTATGATGTTAACCCAAAACCAACAAACAATTGGATGTCATCAGTTAGTATATGAGAAATAGTAAGAAAACAACATCCAAACATATGGTTTGGCTCATCAATTCTCAAAAGCAGACATAATGGAATCGGAAGAAGTCAACACAAGAAGGGCTAAAATGATAAAACAATGAGGTTCAACCACTTCAATCTTACTTTTTAACACTAAAAACTTTCATATTTAACTTTAGTGTTTGTGAATTGAGGAAAAACAATAGCAGAATGTTACTGTGAATTCTTTAACAATTCTGAGTGAATCTATATTTTATTATTCACAATATCATCTATGTATTTGCAAAATATTCATTTGTACATGTAAGTCATATTACTTATTTAGTTTACAAACATTTTTTTGGAAACTATGGATATATAAAACCCCTAAAAAAAATTCTGCTGCCCTCATCCATTGCAGGGACAGGACTCACAGGTTTAAAAGTGGGGAAACGGTGATGATGATGATATTGATGGCAGAAAAATATACGGAGCATTTAACGTAAGTCAGGTATAGTGCTAACCACTGCATAGATTATCTCATTTAATCCTCTCAACAACTACTAACTCTTTTCCAAGATGGAGAAATTGAGGCTCAGAAAGATTAGGGAACTTGTCTTAGGTTACATAATGGGTTTGGTAATGTCAGGAATGTCAGACGTGGAAGTTTACTATATAAAAACAGACCAAAATTATACTACTCAACTTGGCAAAAGAAAAGCTAAGAACAATTATAATCCAGATCTAAAACCATGCGAGGTGAACATAGACATATAACCAAATTCTAAAATCTTTATTTATTTATTTATTTATTTTTTTAAAGATTTTATTTATTTATTTGACAGAGAGAAATCACAAATAGGCAGAGAGGCAGGCAGAGAGAGAGGAGGAAGCAGGCTCCCTGCTGAGCAGAGAGCCCGATGCGGGACTCGATCCCAGGACCCTGAGATCATGACCTGAGCCGAAGGCAGCGGCCCAACCCACTGAGCCACCCAGGCGCCCCCAAATTCTAAAATCTTAAATCTAGGAGGCATTTTATTTTTCTCTCAAAGATTTTATTTATTTGTTTGTCAGAGGGAGACAGAGAGAGAGAGAGAGAGGCTGAGGGAGAAGCAGGCTCTCCAATGAGCAAGGAGCCCAACACAGAATTCAGTCCCAGCACCGTGGATTCATGACCTGAGCTGAAGGCAGATGCCTGACTAAGCCACCCAGGCGTCCATCTAGGAGGCATTTTAAAGCCCTAAAAGAAGCACTAATTTCTTTAACCAAAGGAATTATTAATTTGTGTAGACAGTAAACCTAGAAACACATTTCCCATAAGAAATAGCGCCTTCGGGGTGCCTGGGTGGCTCAGTGGGTTAAAGCCTCTGCCTTTGGCTCAGGTCACAATCCCAGAATCCTGGGATCAGGCCCGGCATCGAGCTGCCTGCTCAGTAGGGAGCTGCTTCCCCTTCCCTCTCTCTGCCTGCCTCTCTGCCTACTGTGACCTCTGTCTATCAAATAAATAAATAAATAAATAAATAAATAAATAAATCTTTATTTAAAAAAAAAAAAAGAAAGAAAAAGAAATAGCGGCTTCATCATGACTTGCTCCAAAAGGCAGATCATGTATCTTCCCAAAATGTATAGATAAACTCAGCGATGAGAGGTTCATGATCACCCAAAGGATGGAAAACAGGGTGCTTGGGGAACTGTCTTTGTCACTAAGCAGTAACAATACGACCTTTCTACAACTTTGACTCACACCACATTAGAAAGAATGGACTAGATGAAATGATGAATCTGTACCAACTTATATAAATTTGCAAATTAAATTATGAACTTTTTAGAACATCAGAGCTATAGAGAATCTCAAGACCAGCATCTCCCAACAGGTAGTTATCAAACTCCCAGGAATTTATAAAGGTAATCCACAATACTTGGAATTATAAGTCAAACTCAATAGATACCATTATCAATTTCTAAAAGCTAATAAATAATCATTCTAATATCCTACTTTTAAAACAATGTTCTGAGGGCCTTCCCTGCTACACATGTAGGGATAGCTGACACCTGCCAAATGAACTCAGGACTCACTTGTTTGAACTCCATATCGGTGTGTGACTTTGATTTTCATACAATTGTTTTTATCACCAGTCATATGTATTAATATGGTGCTTAATTTATACTTATAATACACTGTTGGTTAATGATGGGAAACTCAGGGAGCACTGATTGTGTAAATGAGAACAGTCATTTTACAAATGTGTCTAAAGATGCTCTTGCTAGAAATGAAAATTAGATTCAATCCCAACGCCACTCATTAAATTATAAAATTATATGAAATTCACCAATGTGTTTCTAGGACACCAAAAAAAAATGTCAAGGTAAAATTTAGTTATCATAATCCAATTTGGCTCTTCATGTAAGAGGGAAAAGCCAACCTCATTCTGCAGCCTTTTCAGTAGCAGAAATTCTGCAAGCAGCAGCCAGAAACCTTTTCATCATATAGAGTAAAAATTATAAAAATATACTAATATACCCTTTTAATCCTAAAATATAAAAATTCTAAAATATGGGTATTAAAAGTAGATTTTTGACTTTTTTTTCTTTTTTGATGCTGGAAAACACTTAAATACATTTAGCCCCCCCAAAAAACTTATATTTCATTTTTGAATTTGTCAATGAAATATATTTTTTCTTACAAAACCAATTTTGAATAAATTAAGAAACAATTACTGAATAATTAAATGTAGACAATTTTTTCTCATATGCATAAATAAGATCATAGAGTATATTAACATATTGGTCTAAAATAAATACTTTATACTTAAAATCAGTTCTTTATCATGTCCCATGTAGTGACAGAATTGGGTTTTAAATTCCTAAGGAGTTCAAAAAACTGCATATTACCATAAAAAGAAATTTGTGAGTCAAGACTGGGTAACACTAATCTATTTAGTATGTAAATAAGGACATGAGGGCCCATAAAGGTTAAGAAGATGGTCCAAGTTCAAATATTCTGCAACTGGAAAAGATGGAACTAAAACCCATCCTGACTCGAAATCGATGCCTCTTCATCATTGACGTTAACATCTCTCTGACTCCGAATGTTTCACCTTCCCTTGGTCTGAAGTAGGACCTTCCTATTGTTTCTTCACTGCCTTTTTCCTCCCCCGCCACAGCCCTCCCGCTGAGTCCTACTACCCAGTTTTGCAGGTTGAATCCAAGCGGCACTTTCCACACCAGCCCCTGCCTGAGAGCCATGATCTATTGGCACCCACCTACCTCATACTTGCTGATGAATCCTTAAAACTCACAGTTTTTCTGATGAGATTTCTAAAAGCAATACATTGCAGCAAAGGGAGATCAAGGGGGAAAATACAATTTTGGTTCTGGGCTTAACAGATACAGTCAAGAGGACAGAGTGTGGAGAACACCTGAAGAAAGCAGGATTTTCTACAGAAGAAAGATGACTTCAGAGTGATTTCTGTGGCAAAAAGAGAAACACACAGTCAGCTCAAATTACGAAGTACAAATAGTTTTCAGTGATTCAGCCTTTCAGGGTTTTCCCACTTAATGACATGAGGACATCTAGAGGTTGGAAGTAAAAATGACTAAACAATGACTGGATTCTAGAAGAGTCTTTTCTACTAACTTCTTCCTTAAAAAAAATTTACGTGGTGCTTATGACAATGAAAAGAGAAAATACCCTATTTTATGCTTTTAAAAAAAGGCACAATGATGAGAGTATGTAAAAGGGGCACAAGAAGTAACTGAAGGTGCTTCCAAAGTCCAAAACTGGAACAATTTGAGAAACAAAGTAAAGTAGCATTGGATTATAACTCAACATAAAATAAATATCCATGAGTGCATAATGATATAAATGACTGAATAAACTGATAAGTGGGCTGGGAGAAAGAGACTAATTCCCATGCAGAATTTTGAATAACTTATGCCGATACTCTATCCTCAAGAAGGTGGAACAAATTCCCCATTCCTTAACTGTGAGCTGAGCATCGTGACTTTCTCCCACAGTATGGAAAGTGGGGGAAAGAATGGAGATAATACTACCCCCACCAGGGGATCTAGGCCAACATCAATAGCCATAAATCATGTTGACAAAATGTACCCTTGACATAATGTGATGAAAATGGCACTTTCCCTTTGCGATCTTCTTTCCCCAAACCCATAACCCCAGCCTAATCAGGAGAAAAACCTCAGACAAACTCTAGGAGAGGGTCACCTACAATATACCTTACCAATAATTCCTAAAACTGTCAGGGTCATCAGAAACAAGGAAAGCCTGAGAAACTGTCACAGCCCAGAGGAGCCTAAGGAGACATGTTGACTAACTAAGTTAGTATCCTTGTGAGATTCTGGAACAGAAAGATATTGGTAAAAACTAAAGAACCCAAATAAACTATGAACTTTAGTTATTATTAAAATTAATAATAGGGGCGCCTGGGTGGCTCAGTCCTTTAGGCATCTGCCTTGAGCTCAGGTCATGACCTCAGGGTCCTGGGTTTGAATCCCGCCTCAGGCTCCCTTGCTCCGTGGGGAGTCTGCTTATTCCTCATCCTCTGCCTCTCCATGCCACCCCACCCCACCCCACCCCTACTGGAGTTTTCTCTCTCACTCAACTAAATAAATAAAATCTTTTCTAAAAATTAGTAATAATGAAAGATGTCAACAATGGGAGAAACTGCAGGGATATACCCTATCCTATTTTCTCAACTTTTCTTTAAATCTAAAACTGTTCTTTAAAAATGAAGTCTATTTTTACAACGTCCCATTTTTATCTTTTTGCCTTCATGTTACTCACCAACACAAGCCACTCGGCCAATTCAATTAAGAGGAAAGAGAATAGGAGAGAAAGAGAAGGCAAGGCTGAATCCAGTAACAGGTCAGCAAGAAATCAATCCAAGGCCAGAAACAGTTGCAAAATCAAGAAAAAGTTTCTAAGTCTAGTTTGTAATTATTCTGAGAATAACCTCACCCGGCAAGGGTCTGAGCTTTTCTGTGATGTTTTTTAACTGTTTCTTCTAACCCTCATTCTTGGGATTCAAATCAACTAATTATATACAAAATACATTAACTGGATCCCCAATTAAGAAAAAGCATTATGCAAAGAGCAATAAGCAGTTTTGTTTTGTTTCTTTTTAAGATTGAAAATAAGCTGTGTGTGTCTGTAAAGAAGAGCAGGTAGCTTAAGAATCTAGGAAATGTGATTATATTTTAAGGTCTGTAGGTTCCAAATATTTTGTGTAGTAGGTAGTTCCAGTCTCTAGAAATATGTCAGAATACTAATGTAATAAGGATCAATGATTCAATCTCAAGTAAAGCTGCAAACAAAATGAAAAGACACCTTACTACTCCCTTGTAGGGTAATTTTGAATCACACCTGGACTAATCCTGAAAGAAAAGCCAGAATCTTTCTTTTAGAGGCTTCTGGAAGACCTGGGGAAGAGTGCCCTAAGGAAGGATCTAAGCCTGTTTACTATATGCAGGGAAAGAGAGATAAGTTACCGATGTGCACACCAATAACATTTGACAAACTTGCTCCTAAGTAGCTTCATTTTTTAAAAGCAATACTGAAATGCTGCCTTAACCCCAAGGCCTTTGCAGCAAATTATTTTAATTAAGAAAAGGAATAATGGTAGAGGGTCCTTCTTTGTAAACTTCATCAGCATTTTCTTAAGAAAATAGCCAAGGTTTTCACTTCACAGAACCAGATTTGCATTCTCCAATTATCTCCAACTTGAAGGTTACA
Organism: Mustela nigripes; assembly: GCF_022355385.1. NCBI lineage: Eukaryota > Metazoa > Chordata > Mammalia > Carnivora > Mustelidae > Mustela > Mustela nigripes. The sequence goes on along the minus strand of NC_081564.1, from coordinate 42,655,995 downwards.
GAGTAATCTAAGCAGGGGGGAGGGGAACGTTTACTGAAACAGCTGTCAACACAAACTAAAGTAATCGAAGCCGAATTTGGAGGCTTCAAATTTGGTTGCCCTTCACCTCTTTAGACAATCAACTGCCTCCCAGCAGGGTGGGAACCTACACTATTCCAATAATTTACATAAGAAATTAGCAACCGAAATTTACATCAGAATGGTAACCCCTAGAAGCCCATCAGGTATTAAGTATCTGCTTATCTAAATTGCCTCTAAAAATAGCTTTCCCTTCCTTTAAGTCTTAGGTAAATAGAGGATTTCCCAGGAAGGGAAGGTGGTATGCTAAGAATATTGTGCTAATTCACTGTCATTTCTATAAGAAAAAAATCAGGACTCTTCTGTCTTAGAGGGAGAGGGCTCTTGGAACTACCCTAGACGGAGCCAAATTAAAAGAGCTAATGGACAAATTTAAACTATCAAATTATAAACCACGCCTTTTGTTTTTAATGGCCACCTTCCGGTGAATTGAAAGGGGAAAAATACGGACATGTAATTAATTATAAGAAACCAAAGCAGCTGATGTATAGGAATCTATGTGTAGGACTAGTGTTTTCGAGTTGTCTTGGAATGTGAATTTATGCTTGGGGAGATCCCCCACCCCCCAGGAAAATTGCACCTCCAGGTCTTATCCTTCTTCTCTAAAATTAACTATCACCCTTCCCTTACACTTTACACAATCACTACACGGTAAGAATAGTGTTCTCACATTTCAAAGTTCAAGAAATTGTTGCTGTTAGGTGGTGTTTATATCCTGGTGTGCACTAAACAGCTTTCCACACCTGATTGTTAGTAATACCCAATGTCACCACTCCAAAAGGCAAACTAAAAACACATTCAGAGGGGCACCTGGGTGGCTCAGGCCATGATTTCAGGGTTCTGGGCTCAAGCCCTGCATCGGACTATCTGCTCAGTGGGGAGCCTGCTTCCCCCTCTTTCCCTGCCTGCCTCTCTGCCTACTTGCCATTTCTCTCTCTCTCTCTATGTGTGTCAAATAAATAAATAAATAAAATCTTTAAAAAATAAAAATAAAAACATATTCAGAGCACACGGAAAACAAGAGAGTCCCTCCCCCATTTCTGGTATAAAATTTGATATTTCAAAACTCTCTCCTAGAGCTTTTTACTCTGATTCTATTTAATTCTTCCATTTAACAAGATTCTCAGTGACAATCCAACAATATTTTTAAGCACAATTTCTTTCTTTTTTTTTTTTTAAAGATTTTATTTATTTACTTGACAGAGAGAGATCACAAGCAGGCAGAGAAGCGGGCAGAGAGAGAGGAAGGGAAGCAGGCTCCCTGCTGAGCAGACAGCCCGATGCGGGACTCGATCCCAGAACCCTAAGATCATGATCTGAGCCGAAGGCAGTGGCTTAATCCACTGAGCCACCCAGGCACCCTTTAAGCACAATTTCAATGTCTTGTTGTTAACTGTAAAGTATGACGTGACTGATTAAATAAAAGTCACAAAAATGGATATAAAACAACTAAGTGGAATCCCAATCTGGTCACCTTCTACACAAATATAGGCGAAAAGGCCTCTATTACCAATAATAAGTAAATTGATATATATTACATTAAGTCTGGACCAAAGAAACCAAACACATGTGGAACAAAATTTATAAAAAAATGATGTGCTAGAGGGAGGCCCAGCATACTTGTAGTGAATCAGGTGTAGATAGGCTACTAAAACTAAGGGTTTTGAACTTTTTACAGTTTACCAGATTCTTTTGAGAAGGAAATGAAAGAAAGGAGAGGAGAGGAGAAGAAAGGAGAAGGGAGGGAGAGAGAGGAAAGAAAAAAAAGAGATAAACTTTCAGTGTACACTCGTTTATCTGGATTTGCACATTTGAGTTTATAGTTTATCCCAGTTTATTTGCAATCAGTCTTTGTAGAGAGAATGTCTCAGAATCTTACCCCTCTTTTCCCACCTCCTCACTCCTAAGATTTGCATGCATTGTAATCACCCCAGGTGATTTTATATGCAAGCCCGTCTGGCTATAAAACCAGAACCCTGGCTAATATAGAGAGAGTAGAATCCACATACTAATTAGGCTGGGATAGCCAGAAACAGCATACACTGAACAAAGGGAAGAGAGTACACTTTAAGTTCTGACATCATCAAAACAATGAAATACCGAGAATATTTTATATTTGGATTTCCTTTTTAAAGTGTGGTTGAAGCCTTAGTGGAAGAGGAAGTTAACAAAATAAATAAAATGGAGTTATCAAAATATGTACATTTTTATCCTCTACAAATAACACTATACTGTATGACTGTTCAAAATAAATGGAAAACGTAAATATAAAACATCTAATAAATCCATTATTGTTTTTGAGGGTGGAAGATTAAAAAAGTAGGAAGACAGACACTTTAAAAGTTCCTAAGATAGTAGTATTCTTGCAGGAAAAATCCTGATCTGGTCCTAGGCCTGTTTTGCCACATATCATCTCAGAGAAGTCATTCAACTGCTGTGAATCTCACTTTATTCATCTAGAAGATAGAATGATAATACCTGTCTTTCTTATAGACACCTGCGGTGAAACACAGGAGATAATGTCAGAGAGAGCATAATCATTCCTCATTCCTTTCTGTAATTACTGGTTTCCAGTCTTGAGCACCACATGCAATGATTGGAAACTAGCCAGATAATAAAGAGGGATCAGAAAAAAAAAAACAAAAATTAAACCCACCATCTGTAGTGCAAGACCCTTCTGGGGCAGGTTTTTGTGAATAGGGAATTGGTGGGCTATTTGAATCAGACATTTCTTCATCATCTTCATCATCTTCCATTTCATTAACTGTTAGATTGTTAGAAAAATCCAGGCTTCCATTTTGAGTGTAGCGGTGTACCAAATCTTTATCCAGATCCTCCACTTTGGGTTTCACATCTGGGTAAGCAAATAAATCACAGCTAAGTTAATAAAAAGATGCTTATGGAAAAATTACCAAAAGAAAAATTCATAGTTCTGAAAGGTATCAGAGGACAAGAAGACAAGCAATGTCTAATATTTAATCAATGTTGTTCAGGGGTCCCCAGATTTGGAATTTCCATTTCTTTTAAAAGGAGTCTAGAAATGTGCAGAATTGAGAAACGTACCTGCAGATGAGAAAGGATGCTGGTCAGGGTCCAAGTACAGCTGGGAAAAAATTGGCCGTGGTACCACACTACTACATCTGAGAGACGCTTCTATGGAGTTGTGGAGAGCTTCCTCAAATTGAGCAGATTTCAGTTGCCCAGCATATGAATTCCCCATGGTCTACACCACCCCCACAAAGAGAAAGAGGAAGAAAGGAAAAAATTCATATAATTAGAGGACACTATATCTGCAAAGTACACGAAAGGCAGACATAAACTATACTATGTATCTTGTGAAGATTCAAACATAAACTTTATACTTCTTAAGAAAATTTGTATTGAGGATCAATTACACCACTTTTGCTTTTGGTCTTTATAATCCAAACCCATTTCAAAAAGACCCTTTGGAGGAACTGTTTTGAGAATCAAATAATAATAAATGCTTTAAGTTTCTCCAACCAGTAAATCAAGATTGACCTGTCAATTGTGAAGCCATACATGATGACAATGGGGCTCACACTTCCTCCTTAAAACTAGTGGACTTCCATTACCTTATACCAACTATCAGTGCTTTTAGAGTAAATCTCTAATTACTTCTCTCTCTACTAAAATCTTCTTATCCTGGTACATACAGTAGGGGGAGACACTTCTCTGGGGGGAAAAAATTAAAGCTTTATGATAATATACTTAATTGACAAATTCCTGAAAGAAAGATTTAAACATTTTAAACCCAGAGAACTCATTCATGTATATTAGTGTTTATTTTTAAAAAGTGTTATCTCATTTGGGACCCTTTAGGAAAGTATAATATAGGAAGTTTTAAAGTCATGGTCCTTACTTCTCATAAGGAATATTTATACCGTTCTTGCTATTTACAAAAATCTCCATGTATATCAATAATAACTACAATTCATGAAGTGCTAACTATTGGCTACACCAGCAATTCTCAAAGTAGTGGTCTGAGGTCACCAAGACCCTTTCTGGGGTCCATGAAGTCAAAACTCTTTTCAAGTTTTTTACTGGGATAGTATTTGCCTTTTTTACTCTCAGCCTCTCATACGTAGACAGCAGAATTTTCAAGAGGCTGCATGATGTGTGATACCCAAGAGGTTGAATGTGGAAGCAGACAGACCAAGCTTCTTGCTAAATTTTTTGGAAAATACAGTTCTTTTTCACAAAAAATGTGTTTTTTATGTTGTCATGTAATGGGTTTATTATTTTAATTTTTGAAGTTAATATATGTTTTAAATATTTCTTAGTCTTGGGGCATGTGGGTGGCTCAGCTAGTTAAGTGTCTGCCTTCAGCTCAGGTCATGATCTCTAGGTCTCCAGGTCCTGGGATTGAGCCCTGTCTCTGGCTCCCTCCTCAGCAGGGAGTCTGCCTCTTACTCTTTCTCTTTCCCTCTGCCCCTCTCCACCACTTGTTCTCTCTCTCCTTCTCTCTCAGATAAATAAATAAAATCTTTAAAAGCATTTTTGTCTTCATTTCTAATAAATATAATCCACATAAGCAAAATTCAATTTTTAAGAGTATAAGGGGATTTTAAGATTAACAGTTTGAGGGACATTGAGATGGACAGTACTCTGAACAGTTCATAAAAGTTATTTTATTTAATCTTTAGTATTCTGAAGTAGGTAGGGCCTCTTCTCATTTCCTAGATGAAAAACTAAGACTTAGAGATGCCAAGTAATTTGTTTGCTATCACCCAGCTGATAAAGGTCAGAACCAGAACTCAATATCTAGTTGTGTGATGATAAATCCTGCACTTTTAGAGTACAAGTTCAACTTGAATGAATCTCATTTCAAGAAAGGCAATTTGAGGGGCACCTGGCTGGCTCAGTTGGAAGAGTGTGTAACTCTTGATCTCAGGGCTGTGAGTTTAAGTCCCATGTTGAGTGTAGAGATTACTTACATAAATGAAACTTTAAAAAATTTTAAAAAGAAAGAGAGGCAATTTGAGAATATTTTAGTCCCACTTATCCCATCAAGGAGAGGGACAGGTATTAAATTTCATCTGGAAGTCCAACTTTGATTGAGTCTCTGGAGCTAGTCCCTACAGGACTGATTAAGAAGGACCTTGAGGGTATCTGGGTGGCTTAGCCTTCAACTCAGATCATAATCCTAGGGTCCTGGGATGGAGCCTACTTCAGGCTCCCTGTTCAGCAGGACACCTCCTTCTTCCTCTCTCATTCCCCCTGCTTGTGCTCCCTCTCTCACTGTTTCTCTCTCTCTCTGTCATATATATATATATATATATTTTTTTTTTTTTTTTTTTTTAAGAAGGACTTTGAACATGTACCTGGGCTCAGCAGGAAAAGGAAGCCAAGATCCAGTAGTGATGACTCAGCAGAGAATGGGTGATGCACAGCACAAACTTAGAGTCAGGTTTCTCACACGTATATGCATGAGCTCCATAGGAGATTTTGGGGGCTCTGATCTGCCTCTGCATAGCAAAGAAGGCCATTTACATGACTCCTTATAGCAGTGAGTAGTATTCAGACATTTCCATCAGAGTAGCTGAGTTTATCAAAGCTTTGTTAGAGATACTTAGGATTTGGAAGAAAAGCTGGAAATGTATTTTGTAAGTAATTTTTTAAAAAGGATTTTATTTATTTATTTGACAGAGAGAGAGATCACAAGTAGGCAGGGAGGCAGGCAGAGAGAGGGGGAAGCAGGTTCCCCACCGAGCAGAGAGCCCAATGCGCGACTCAATCCCCCAGGACCCTGGGATCATGATCTGAGCCAAAGGCAGAGGTTTCAACCCCCTGAGCCACCCAGGAGCCCCTGGAATTGTATTTTGGCAAACCTTTCTCAAAGTAGGTAATAATAAACTAAATGCCATGTATTTAAATTAGTATGTTCCTTTTTATAAGGAAAAGAAATTTTGTAATTATATGAGGCGATGCTTAACTTATTGTAGTAACCATTTTGTAGCATATACCCCAATCGAATCATTATATGGTACACCTAAGACTTATAAAATGTTATATGTCCATTGTATCTCTATTAAACTAAAAGAAATAAATTACTAGGTTTCTTTCAATTACAAGTTTTCTTTCTTATAAAAAGTACATACCTGAAAGTATATGTATGATACTTAAAATTATAAGTGGAAGAAGAATCAACAAGGTCTGTCAAATAAAGTTCTCCTAAAATACTAAGTTCTTATCCAAGCTTCTAAGACTCCCCATTAGTACAAACATAAACAATTTAAATTTTCTAAAGCTCAAAAACAATAAATTTTTCAGTAGAGCCACACGGGACCAAAACAGGGTGGGGTTGCAGGAGAAATAGGCTGTGTCACCACTTTATATGTGTAAGTCAAAATTTCAAGACCTATTTCACCTTTCTTCTTTGCAGAAGGGAGAACACTACCAGCACACTCAACCATGGGATCTCTTAACAGTGGAAAACAATGGAATAACTTCAAAGACGGACCTTTAGTCTTTCTCCAGAGCACCAAATGCCTGGAAATCTTGCCTCTTCTTAACTATTACCTGCTTAACAAGTTATCTTCCTTTTGTCATTGAAAACCTTGAGAACTATATTCTCTAAGAGATCTTTTTAGTTTAATAAAGAAGTGCCCAGTTGTACATGGAGAACTACGTAATCTCATCTCTTAGATTTCTCGCTTAAGGAGCAATATAACAAATACGTATGTGCAGGGCAAATAAATATTGTGCTGAATAAAAATACTAAAACAACATAAAAATGGGTGATCAAGTTTCACCATATAGAAGATATTCATAATCTGACAAGAGCATTAGCAATATTCAGAGGGAAACAAAGGTAAGTACCCATGAAACAATTTGAAGAATAAAAGAAAGTGACTAATCATTCTAAATGAAAACATAACGGTATTTTTTTAAATGATAATGATAATATGAAGAATTATAAAACTGACCGTAGACGACTTCTTTTTTTTTAAAAGAAGATTCTATTTATTTATTTGACAGAGATCACAAGTAGGCAGAGAGGCAGGCACAGAGAGAGAAGGGGAAGCAGGCTCCCTGCTGAGCAGAAAGCCAGGCATGGGGTTCAATTCCAGGACCCTGAGATAGGTCAATTCTATGACCTGAGCCGAAGGCAGAATCTTTAACCCACTGAGCCACCCAGGTGCCCCAAAACTGACCCTGGACTTTTTTAGTGCTTAGTATGGAGTTCTTCCCTTTACTAGTTCAAGTTCAATGCTACCCAATTTCCAGTTCAATGCTACCAAAAGAAAGGTGAAGTTCAAGGAAGAAGCCTTTTTAGTGTATTCTTAATATCATATGCTATAATATTTTACTTATTTAAGATTTTATTTATTTATTTGATAGAGAGAAACATAGCGAGAGAGGGAACACAAACTAGAGGAGTGGAAGAGGGAGAAGCAGGTTTCCTGCTGAGCAGGGAGCCCCATGTGGGGCTCAATCCCAAGACCCTGAGATCATGACCTGAGCCGAAGGCAGACACTTAATGAATGAGCCACCCAGTCACCCCTAGGGTCACTGAAACTGTTGGCATTATCCACCTAGACCACCAGCCTTCCTTTCCTGTGAATCTCAAAGATCTCCCAGTGCCTAAGATGACATTGTTATGTCATCTGAAAATGTTATGCCACTGAAAATCACTGTGAATAAATTCAACTTCAGGTCAGAAAACAGAGAACTACTTTTCAGAATTTTCAGAATCAGTTGTTGAATCAAACACAATAAGAAAGCAAAGTTGCAATTTCTATATATATATTCATAACTTATGTATCTGGCTTACATTAAGGACTACAGACCTCTGAGATGCTAATAGACACTCTTGTGACATTAAAGAAATCTCTAAGAAAGACATGGTATATAATATGGGCTCCTTTTGCCCCACTAATGTTTTTTTTTTTTTTTAAGATTTTTATTTATTTATTTGACATAGAGCGAGAGAGAGCAAAAGCAGAGGGAAGGACAGGCAGGAGAAAAACAGTTTCCCCATGAGAAAGGAGCTCGGTGGAGAGCTGGATCCTAGGACTTGGGATCATGACCTGAGCCAAAGGCAGCCACTTAACTGACTGAGCCACCCAGGCACCTTTGTTTTCTTTTTTTCCTTCTTAAAGATTTTATTTATTTATTTGAGAGAGAGCGAGAGAGCACACAGAGAGAAAGGGAGAATCAGGGTCCCTGCTGAGCAGGGAGCCCGATGTGAGGCTCCATTCCAGGACCTGGAGATCATGACCCAAGCTGAGGGCAGATGCCTAACTGGGCCACCCCAGTGTCCCCCCCCCCCCATAATTCGTTTTGAGAGAAAGGGGTGGGAGTGGCAGAGGGAGAGAGAGAATCTTAAGCAGGCTCCACATTCAGCAGCATGGAGCCTGATGCGGGGCATGACCTCACCACCCTGACATCATGAACTGAGCTGAAATCAAGAGTCGGACTCTTAACTGCCCCATGCACCACTAATTAATTGCTCAAAATGCAAGTAGGATCACATACAAACCACCACACCATTGTGGTCTGGGATCTTTATGCTCTAGCCTTCTCCTTTTCTACAGAAAAATAAAAGGGATGGAGTAGAACAGTCAGCTTCCATCACTGGTGGCTTTGGGAACAAAGACTGAAGAAGTAAGGAAAAGGGTAGCTTGGGAAATAAGCACCTGCTAATGGCTCCATGGCCTCTTCTAAATACTCCTTTTTCTGTTGAAAGAGGAAAGGACAAGCAATACAATTTGGGGGAAACTACTTGATCTGTAACGTTTTTATTTCCTTTTGTCAAGTGTTTCATGGCTAATAGTTACTGTATCATTAATACAGTAATTTACTCTTTTAGTAGTTACAAAGTACACAGGACAGAGGAAGAAAATTTTCCTTTAACTTGCTCCCTAAAGACTTTTACAATTAAAGCATTAGATAAGGGGCACCTGGTTGGCTCAGTTGGTTAAGCATCTGCCTTCAGCTTAGGTGATGATCTCAGGGTCCCAGAATCAAGCCCAACGTCAGGCTCCCTGCTCAGCAGGGAGACACCTTCTCCCTCTCCCTCTGCCCCTCCTCACTGTCCGTGCTCTTTCTCATCCTCTCTTTCTCAAATAAATAAATAGGATCTTTTTAAAAAAATGAAGCATTAGAGGTGCTTGGGTGGCTCAGGGGGTTAAAGCCTCTGCCTTCGGCTCAGGTCCTGATCCCAGGGTCCTGGGATCGAGCCCCGCATCCAGCTCTCTGCTCAGTGGGGAGCCTGTTCCCCACCCCCCTGCCTGCCTCTCTGCTTACTTGTGATCTCTCTCTCTGTCAAATAAATAAATAAAATCTTTAAAAAAATGAAGCATTAGATAAGATTTCAGAATACATATTCTTATTTTTCAAATATTAACTTTATGTTATGTGTGAAGAATGTGTCACAATAGTAGGCACCTAACAGGCAGGTGATACGCTACTCAGTTGCTGCTATCATTAATATTATTACTGGTGGTGGTGGTGGTCTTGTCATTGTCAAGAAATGGGAAAGGAAAAAAAAAAAGAAACGGGAGAGGAGACATTCTTCTTTGGACAATTAGAATACTAGTAACATGGAGAGCTTGCTAACTGTCAGGTAAGTACTCTATTGTCCTCATTTTTAAGAGAGCTGAGGCCTAGAGAATTTAAGGAACTTGCCCAAGGGGAAAGAAAAAGGAGATGGCAAAGACAGGAGTAGAATCTAACCAGTTTGGCTATAGCAACAGCTCTCTTAGGCTATCTTAATCACCGAGACTATCCAGCTGTTTAAACCCCTACAATAGCAACCTAATTGGGTAAATGGATACTCTGTAAAATACTATTACTAAATTGCCAAGCCAAACCAAATCACACCAAACCAAACTAAACCAAAACAACCCATAGATTTCTATGTTTGCTGATCTGTCCTTGTCTCTATATGTCATGGCTGCAAGACAAGACTTAAAAGGAGTTTTAGCTTAAGACATGTGGCTAATAGGCACAAAGCCAAGCAACAATTTTAAAAAGTCAAAATAAAATAAAATTACCCCTCCCCTCAATAAATCTCAGTGTATTAGATGAAAGGGAGAGATAAACAAAGGGTAACTTATTTAACAAATAATAACTAAATACCCACATATAGGGGAGAAAGCATGGGACGCCCTTGAACTCCAAAGCACCTGATGGATGAACTGCATGTCCCCTGATTTTGAGAACTCTCTTCTTCATACCCTTTTCTACCCATTGCTTCCAACATTGGAAGACTCAGTCATGTTTCATTAATCCATTATGTGGCAAGTCGAGAAATCAAAAATAGTCTTATCAACTCCCTAAAATGTTAGGAATGTTTATATAACTTAGTTTCCTCCAATATTTTCCCTCTGTCTGAAAAGGTTTTTATTTTCTGTTAAGGACAAGAGAAAGTTTCCTAAAACTCCAAATGATAAAAAGAAAGGATGAACTTGAGAGTGTATCTTCCTTGATTTTTTTTCTTATACCAGTTAAAGTAATAGATTTGAGATATGGCCCAATCTATTACTTTTGAAAAAGTAACACAATCCCATTTCTGTTTCCGTCTTTCATCTTTGGCAGACCACTTAATCTAAGTAGGTAGAAGTAAAAAAAAAAGAAATTTCTGACAATAATATTATATGAATTTACTGGAAATTTCAAAACACAATTTTTCTTGTAAAGATAATGTTGTTACAAGCAGAAAAAATACTGGGAAGTATACATAATAATGTGTTAATGTTTACCTATTAATGTTGTATTGTTTTTAAACTATCCTTTTTTCAGTGCACCTGGCTGGCTCAGTTGGTAGAACATGACTCTTGATCTCAGGGACCTGAACTTATGTTCCTCATTCCACAGAGCCTTCTTTAATAAATAAATAAATAAATAAACTATCTTTTTTTTTTTTCTATTTTCCAATTTTTAAGGTAGTGAGCAGTATTACAGCAAAGGAAAATATCATATAATGAGTGAGCTAATCCCAACCTGACTATCCTTGAACAAGCAGTGTGAAACATGGGCTTATTACTTTAACAACTAGATTTGCCAGATGAACATCCCTCCACCCTTTCCTGGTGCTTCCAGATTCCAGGGAGAACACAATTCATTCCAGTGCTTAGACTGCGAACCTCTCATCAAGATTAGGAGTTTCTACTACTATTTTCTACCATAATTACTCTAAACTATTTCCCCCAAGTTATGATATACGTGTATTGGCCCAACCATCTCCTTCAACAAGTTCCTCTTTTGACCAAGAATAAATATTTTCAAGGTGCTACACTTGGGCTATTTGTAAACACTGACTTTCTGGGCACCTGGGTGCCTCATCTGTCTTCAGCTCAGGTCATGATCCCAGGATTCTGGGATCGAGCCCTGCATTGGGCTCTCTGCTCACTGGGAAGCCTGATTCTCCCTCTCCCACTCCCCTTGCTTGTATTCCCTCTCTCACTGTCTCTCTCTCTGTGTCAAATAAATAAGTGGAATCTTAAAAAAAAAAAAAAAGTTGGGGTGCTTGGGTGGCTCAGTGGGTTAAAGCCTCTGCCTTCAGCTCAGGTCATGATCCCAGGGTCCTGGGATTGAGCCCCACATCGGACTCTCTGCTCAGCGGGGAGCCTGCTTCCCTCTCCCTCTCTCTCTCTCTGCCTGCCTCTCTGACTACTTGTGATCTCTGTCAAATAAATAAATAAAATCTTAAAAAAAAAGTTGACTTTTACTTATTTATCTATTTAGAGAGGAAGAGGGAGTAAGGAGGAGCAGAGGGAGAGGGAGAGAGAAAATCCCAAGCAGGCTACATGCCCAGTGCAGAGCCCGACACAGGGCTTGCTCTCACAACCCTGACATTATGGCCTGAGTCAAAATTAAGAGTCAGACGCCCAGCCTCCTGAGCCACACGGGCACCCCTAAAAGTTGACTTTTAATACCAACCATCTGGAGAAGATAAACATTAACTTTAAAATATATAGGGAAAAAAGGATCAGTTACTGACAAGAAAGAATAAGGAAAATACCGATGAAAAAAAAAATCGTGTACATGCTAAAATAAAATCTCAGGTACTACTTCAGGGTTAGTCTAGTTTTAACAGCAAGATTGGCTATGGAGAAGATACACAGAGATATATATTTTTAAAGTAATAATTCATTTTAAAAATATTTCAGATTTGTATTTCCAAGCACTGTCTACTGAAAAGTCTGAGAGGCAATGACAATTCAATAACAATAAGCACTTCTTAGTACCCTGATTGTGGTTTTCTACTGCCATTCCCCACTAAAAAGAATCAAAGCTGGGCGCCTGGGTGACTCAGTGGGTTAAGCCGCTGCCTTCGGCTCAGGTCATGATCTCAGGGTCATGGGATCGAGTCCCGCATCGCGCTCTCTCCTCAGGAGGGCCTGCTTCCCTCTCTCTCTCTCTCTCTGCCTGCCTCTCCATCTACTTGTGATTTCTCTCTGTCAAATAAATAAATAAAATCTTAAAAAAAAAAAAAAGAATCAAAGCTCCTTGAAATTACAGCCAATTCCAGGTCTGGGGCAGGAAATACACTTGAAGAGAGAGCAAAGAAGCTATCAGTGGGTAATGGATCATGTCAAAAGACATGAGTCAATATGACATGTTCCCATAGGCCAAAGACGAAATAAAAGAAAAAATGCAATGCAGTGAGGCATATCTAAAATACGAAAACTCACAAATTAATTTTGCTACTCAAGGAAAAAAGAGAGAACTTGGAAAACAAAACAAAAACCAAAAACCCCCCAAAGCATCTACTTGAATGCTGCTAAAAGGAAAGGGAAGAGGGAAATACTTATTTTGCTCTTCCTGTACTTCAGAGGAACCAAACAGTCCTGGTTATTTAGAGTTTTAATACTTTTAATAAAGATTTTCAGCTAATAAATGGGAAAAGAATGACAGAATTAGAAAATTACCAGTTTGCAATGCTTAATGCAAAATTCATTTAGGTAAGGATAATAGGTGGGGGAGCTTTATAATACAGGGATCAGGCTGACATCTCCTGAATCCCCAGCTACAATTTAGCATCAATAATAGTAAAGCAATGAGACACCAATGAGCCTCCCCATTAGAGACAATAGGAAGTATTTCTGCTGATTTGAATAGAGCCACATCCCCACAGCTAACTTCCATTTATAAGATGGAGAAACAAGTAAAGAAACAAGCAAGCTCAGAATAGGGACAGGTAGAGAGAGCAATTGATCTAGTTTCTGCAACAAGCCAGGGCTATCTGGTTTGTAAATTTGGAACTAAGGGGACACCTAAGTGACTCAATGGATTAAACGTCTGCCTTCAGCTCAGGTCATGATCCCAGCTTCTTGGAATCGAGTCCTGCATCAGGCTCCCTGCCTGATGTGGACAGCCTGCTTCTCCCTCTCCCTCTCTCTCTCTGCCCACTACTCTCTCTGCTTGTGCTCTCTCTTTCAAGTAAATAAATAAAATCCTTAAAAAAATAAATTTGGAACTAGGATTTAAGTTTAGACGAAAAAGTCATTGTTTTTTTCCCCCACTAAGACATGCTATTTGATGTAGAAACAGGGTGAGCATGAAGATGATACATTCTGTTTGTGGTGTGTGTATATAGTTGGTTTTGGTTTGAGGGTTTTATTGCTAAGGCCCAATATATTGTCTGTGTGCCAGACATAATACTAAAAAAGACAACCTCATGTCATTTTCAATTTTCTGTCACCCTTTACTCTATAGATATTGTTACTTACTCTCCAAACTTTACGTTATCTATCCCGCCAAGGAACATTTATAGAAATCCTACAGTTGAAGTGGGTAAGCACAGAGGCTATAGAGTCAGATGACTTTATTTCAAATCCTATACCTATGACCCATATGATATTAGGCAAGTTACTCAGTCTCTCATCTGTAAAATAGGGTAATACAGCCAATATCATAGATTTTTATAAGAATACATAAGATTTAATGCATATACAACATTTTTAGAATAGTGCCTGGCACAGAATAAATGTGAAAAAAGGAGTAGTAATAGGGCCTCTTGGGTGGCTCAGTCGGTTAAATTTCTGACGCTTGATTTTGGCTCAGTTCACGATCTCATGGTCCTGAGATGGAGCCCTACTTTGGGCTCCACATGCAAGGTGGCATCTGCTTTAGAGTCTCTCTCTCCCTCTGTCCCTGCCCTGACTCATATGTGTGCGAACGCTCAATCTCTCTCTTTCTCTTTCACTCTCAAAATAAATAAATAAAATCTTAAAAAAAAAAAGTAGTAATAGTTTTTTGTTGTTGTTGTTTTGTTTTGTTTTTTTTAAAGCATTGTGTTACATTAAAGATACTAAGGAAAGTAAGATGCACATTTCCCCTTGTATGTATTAGGCATTACAATAGATTCTGGGGCATTGTTCTAGGAACAAATGGCCATCAATGTACAAGTTCCAAAAGCTGCTATTTGGTACTATATATGATTTTTTTTATTAAGAAATTTTACAGTCACATATACAAATCATTGTTGTCCCTCATAGTTATCAGATTCTTTGTATAAGAAAATTACTTATAGCAATGAATCACTTAATTCTACTCCTAAAACCAATATTACAGTATACGTTAACTAACTAGAATTTAAATGTGAACTTGAAACAAGAAAAAAAAAAAGAAGAAAAAATTACTTGTTACATAGTGTTACTGCTCACACATCTTTTCTCTATTAAAAATATTCACTGGTGCACCTGTGTGGCTCAATCAATCAAAGCATCTGCCTTTGGCTTAGGTCATGATCCCAGAGTCCTGGGATCAAGTCCCACACTGGGCTCCCTGCTCAGTGGGGAGCCTCCTTCTCACTTTGCCTTCTGCTCCCCTGCTCCTGCTTGTGCTCTCTCTCTCAGTTGAATAAATAAAATCTTTTTAAAAAATTCACTGATGAGAGTGATAATGGAAATCAAACATGGTTCTGGCAAGTTCCCAGTCTATAATCCAAAATTAAAAGCAAGCGTATATACATATAATATATATATTCAATTTTATTTATTTATTTGACACAGAGAGAGAGAGAATGAGAGAGAGCACACAAGCAGGGGGAGTGACAGGCTGAGGCAGAGGGAGAAGCAGGCTCCCTACTGAGCAAGGATCCTGATGTGAGACTTGATCCCAGAACCCCGGGATCACGTCCTGAACCAAAGGCAGATGATTAACTGACTGAGCCACCCAGGAACCCACAAGCATGTATTTTTAAAAAACAAGAATATGTTCACAATTCTCTCTCTTTTGTGCTCTTTTTGCATTTCATTTGTTCTTTGAAATTGACATTTGTTGCACCTGAGTCTATTTAGTTGATTCTAGTGTCTGACTCCTTCATTAGACTGTGAGGGGAAATATTTTGTTTAAAACTAGAATGCATAAAAGAAAAATAATGAATACATTAAGCTTTTTGTGTGTCTTATCTAATTATACATTAAATGAATTTAAAGAGATATTATCTCTTACCATGCACATTCCAAAAAAGCACAAAGCTAATCATGCATTCAAAACAAAACTGTATTATTTTTTATTCATCCTTTTTGCTGAAAATCTTTAGAAAATGCAAATAGATTTAAGACAAAATGTCCAACCTCTTTTAATAGTTCTGTACATTTAAATCCCATTGAATCTTTTTTGACAATTTCTGAAGCCAGAAGTATTTTAGGTACTGAAATAAAAACCCAGCCCTACTAAGTTTATTCTAAAATTAACCGTTTCTATGAATATACTTATGGCTATGCAATTAGTCTTAAATTGTTATGGAAATAATTACTGAAATACGTCAACTACGTTCATAATAATTATTAAAGAGTGTCATAATTAAAAGATAAAGTACAATACTATTTTTTCTTTGCAACAAAGAGGTACATGTTACTACTGGAAATCTTTACTTTCCTCCTTGAAATACCAGAAATTCTTCTGTAAAATAAACACATCTCATCAGGACTCTCTGGAACTAGTATAATTACCAGAGGCAATCCCTGTGTAAGATCAAAGAAGCAAAACAATAATAGGCAACGTGTGACCTCGACCATGTCACTAGAGACCAATTTTTCAACAGGGAGAAGAGTCAATAATCCAGAACAGAAAACATTAAATAACCAGAAATGCTTCCAAAGTGTGGTTTACCGCATCCATCAAGACTGCCACACTCAAGAGTTCAGAGTTTCTCCAGTTTCAGAGAACAAACTTGTAGGGATTTATCACAGCAATTATTCAAATCTGCATAAAACACCAGAGGCAAAAAACCAATTTTCCAAATGCAGAGTAGAATTTCAAAAGATAACTACAATAATTTTCCAAATTTCACAGGATGCTTTAAAAAGTATAATGGGAAGGGCACAGATGATGAAATCTTTTTCATACCAACACTCACCTAATTCTCTTATTTCCGATCCCCACTTAGTTTTCCCAAAAAGTTGTCTGGAAAAGTGAGTTATAAACATTAACCAGATAAATATAATTGGTAATCATACATTGAAGGCTTCTGCAGGCTTTTTGTTTTTTTTGTTTTGTTCTGGCAATATTGGGTCCTTGGATCCAGAAACTGGGCTTGCTGTGGTCTCCTATGTAATGTATTTAGATGACCAATAAGAATTTTAAGGGTGCAAAGTGGGGTAAAGAAATTCCCACTCATAATTACGGTAAAATAGAAGTACATTTAAATTCACCTTTTAAAAAGCACCAAAGATAAAATTATGCCTTAGAATCAGCAAAATCTGACTGTTTTCCCTAGACATGACCACTACCAACCAGCTATGTTCTTTCAAAACTAGAAGAGACTTAGGGACTGAAAAAATATATCTGAATTTTTTAACTTGCAAAATATACATTCTGCTGGTAATTCAGAAAGAAGTAAAAGGACGTTGCTTAGAGGAAAAAGTGCTGCAAATCCAAAGCAAGTGAACACCGTGTTCTTACATGGATTTTCTCCTCCTGCTACCTTCATCGTCCACTCTCATCTGCCTCTGTCTTTCCATCTTCTTATCTTATTAACATTGCTAATTGTATTTGTCAGTTTTGCCACAATTTCAATGCTACTTTAACAGCTGTGGGTTTTCTCTAGGCAATTATCAGTCACTACACTTAGGTTTCTAAATTAGTTGTTGAAAGGCACTTTAACCTTGAGAACATGGACACTGAACACACGCACGCATGCTGAGTCTTACATTTATGTATAAGTTGCTTTAAAATGAATGATTATTAAGAGCTTGAAAAAAAATCATACATAAGTGTAATTCACAAATACTATAAATTTACAAATTAGTAAGAAAATGCTTAACAAAGCCTATTATAAACTAGTCATCATTTCGTCTTTTCCCGCTACTGTATATATAGTAATATATATTCTCTATGTATTTATACACATATGGAGGGAATAAACTGGAACATCAAAATACTGCCAAACTCCTCTAACAGTCCCCCTTTACTACCTATCTGCCAGGTGGCCAATACGTTTCAAAGGTATCCATAATCATGGAAGTGGTACCTTGAGGTCATGGGCTCTGGTAAAGACAGCTCCCGCAACAGACAGATCCTGTCCCCCACCCCCTCTTCCATTTCCCTTCAAAGAGAACAATTATTATACCTGCTTTTCTTATTCTCTATTCTTGACCCTGGCATTGATTTTCTTCTTCCTACTATAAAATGTACAAGAAACACATTTAGGGAGAATGTGTTTATGGTTATTTATCAACTGATACCCACTTCTGTGAAATACAACTAAATTTTTAAAACCTCTCTGGAATCTGGAAACATTATATTTCATGTGCCATTTATTCCCTTTATACATTAAAATAAATTCTAAGGTAACTTTGCAGAGTTAACATGCTTTGGTGTTTTTAAAGGTTCGTAATATCCTGTTTGTGGGTCAGTCAAAAGCTTGTTAGAATAATCTTTAAATTAATGCAGGTTCGCTCCTTACCAGTCTCTCCCCCACCCCCCACTTTTGGCTCTGAGGAAAGAAAAGGGTGGTAATTCAACAGTGCAAGATTCTTCACTGAGAGACAAACATTAAAATGATAAACATTTTGGAAAGCAAAGTACACTTCAAACCCTCACTGTTCTTTCAGACCTATATTGACTCTTATAGTCGTTGCCAACATTTGGTAAGGATTATCCTTCCATTAGACAAAAGCAAGCATTCCTTAGATAAATCAGGAGTTTTTGCCATGAGACTCATAAAACCTTTTCACAACACAGATTTTCAAGAGAATCCTTTAAGGTTTTAGGAGGCTGCTCCTTTTACTAAGTAACAAAATACACCCCATGGTGTCTCACTGACCCCACTCAGCTGTCCTTTGACCTCTTCAATTGTTGAAGCCTAACTCCTGGGCCACAGAATTTGCCTCCCATATCAAACAGGGGATGTTGCTAACTCCTAGCACCTGGTGTAACAAAACGCAACCGTTCTCCGCTCTTCTGTCTCCTCCACTCCCTCTCTGATCATTTTCCAGATGTTCCAGGCCCGAATGTTAAGCCAACACTAGGTTCCAGGGTGTGCATGATCACCAAGGCACAAACAGGGACCATGCCAAAGTGGTAATGACCCTCTTGTTCTGTTTGGCCTCAAAAGAATTCAGGGGGAAAAAAAGATCTTTGGCTTCTCATGGAAATGCCATGCTACTCAAACGCGTTGTAACATCCAAAAGGAGACATGCAGTCCCGAGCTATGCCAGACTGAACAATAATTCCATAAAACAGCAGTCCCCAATCTTTAATTCTAAGCAAATTTTAAATTTTCTTTGATGTCGGGGGGGGGGGGAAGGATTATATTCTAAACTAAAAGCCTCACAAAAATAGAAAAAAAAAAACCCTTTCGTAAATCTTTTAAAATACACACCTCAAGGTAGTATCATATGATTGATATTTTTATACAGACACTAAATATGGTTTGGGTTTTTTTGTGTGTGTGTTGTTGTTGTTTTTTTGCAGAGGCCAATAATCTAGATTTCTCTCTTATTAAACAATTTGAAAGATAAAAACCACAGTCAACAATGGGGAATCAAAATCTAAATTCTTATTGTCTTGACTTAGGTGTACAGGAAATATAATACAAAGGCTGTTGCCAAAAAAAAAATTATTCAGCAATACTGAATAAGCAAAAACTTAATGCTGAATAAGGTTGGTTTTTTTTTCTTTTTTCTTTTTTTCCCTTTCTGGTGGAAAGATGGGGGAGGGGAGAGAAAGCAGAGGGGAGGAAATAGAAGAAGAGCTCATAGAAATATCTGCTTAATTAGTTTAGGAACCAAATATAGTAGTTGTATTTAAATTCTAACTATAACTTCCTAAAACAAATGATCTTGAAAAATGCGGGGGGGGAGTGGGTATTATAACTGTACAATACCTTGGTTTATTTATTAACATTTTTGAATCACGGTCATGATTAAGTTGGGCTGTCAACACTTCAGGGAGCCTGTTGTCTAGATTTCACTTGTTTAAAGCTTTTGTGCACCTGCAAAAACATAAAAAAATAAAAGTATATATGTAAAAACATGAATTAGTTTCCAAATGCATCATATTCCAGAAAAACATAATTTAAATATCTATAATTCTACAAAAGTTACAATTAGACATGAATTATCAAAGTCTCACATAACTCCATATACATTGTAACTGACAATTACAGGTATTCCTCCTTCTTAAATATTCCCAAAATAATCACTCCTAAATATATATACTCAAAAATAATTTGTTTTTCTTAAGATTTTCCCCCTGCTCTTATCCTACTGAATGTAAGTTGAATAAATCCGTCAAGTCTATAGTTTAATAAGTGTTATCATATGCTAACAGCCCTGCTGACTATTTTTATATTTATGAATGAAAATATTGAAAGGTAATTTTCTTATTCTAAGCAGTTTGAATTTTATAATCTCTGATGTTTTGGCCAAATTTTATCTCCTCAAAGAACTATCAAAAATGTAAGACATAAGTAACGTTACTTAAAAGTATTTTTCTACTTTTTGAAACAAATGCTTTAATACTCTCTGAGAAAGAGAGACTGCATGAAGAAAAAAAGAGTTACTGTTTTCTAGCCTTTTGAGTAGTGTAGTTCTAGGAGTAATTAAACTAAATAATTATAATTGCATACAAGTGGTTGAAAATTACAGTGTACATATTATTCCCTCCTTTAAATAGATTATGGCGAATATAAACTATTGGGTTGAAAAATAGGAAATATAGTCATAAAACATCAAGTGAAGTAAGAACTATTTGTCACTGATTTTTATATGTAACTGAAAAGTGTTTTTATTCCTTTGTTACTGTGACTAAAAGGAAACCAAAAGGGGACTTTCCTAAGAATATACTCATTTCAATATGCATATTTACAGTACTAAAAATAGTTAAAGTAACATTAACTTTGGCTTTCTAAAGAAATAGTTTTCAGTTTTATTGTCCTTTTATGCCAACTTAGAGAGAGGAAAGATAGGAAATGACCATTTTTAGATTTTGAAATGAAAGTCTTTATCTTACCTCTCTTACTGTCCGAAGAATGTCTTCTGGCAAAAGAACAGTTAAAAAAGCAAGACCCAGATTTTCCAAAATCATGTATTTCCCACCCACCCACCCACCCACACACAAAAGGACATCTTTTTGTAAGTCAGGAGTCTTGCTGCCAACATCTAAACCCAAGATTACCCCATATGGTCAACAAGGTCAAACTGCATTACTGCCAATGAAACTCTATGGCTCCACGAGGACCTTAATGATTTTTAAAAAAGGTCAGTAATCCAATTCCAATAGCTTCAGAGTCTAAAATTGCTAATTTTTGGCCACGTGCTGCACACTTCACCTGCTAGTAATGACATTTTTGTATTTTCTTCTAATTACACTCAAAGCTAAGACCTTTGGCCCTGGGCCACAGACCCCTATTCAGGCTGCACACATTCTCTTAAACGACCTGATCCTTTGTTGTCACTCTTTCTCTTTCATCTATTATTTACACCCATAGAGAAGGAAGAGACTCTACCATTTGTATAACTTAAACCTTCTAATCGTCTTAATTTCTTTGCCTTTCAACCTATGGTCTTTTTCATAGACGAATGCCAGAAAGTTTGACAAAATCATTTTTTTTCAAGCACATCCTCCCTCCTCCCTTTCCTCTTTCCTACTCTCTGCCCAAGCTCCTTCCTGATCCTTCTCTTACATGGCCCAGTTCTGCATCAGTCCAAATTTATAAATTTTTACTTTCACCAACAAATGAATTTCTAAATAGAATATAAAATTTCCACCTTGTTCTGACAGATCAATAACAATTCTATTTCTTTCTTTCATCAAAGAGCCCATTAAATTAACTGGAAGTTTACTTAAAATAACTTAAAGGATGCCCCCAGTCTCCCAAAGGCATGAGCATAGATTTTTCAAAATCCCCCTGCAAAAATGTCAAAAAAACTTAAACAGTAAGGATGTTGGTTCTATGGTTAATACTTTTCCAACAACTGAATGTTTACAGTTGCTCAAATGCTTACAAAAAGAAAAGAAGGAAAGAAAAATGAAAATACAAAGGCAAATTTCAAAGACTAGAAAAATTTTAAATCGTTACATTTTAAAAGACTACTAATTCTCAAACAGCAAAATCGTCACATAAAACAATGTATATCATTGTAATTTCTCAGTACTTTCCCCAGACTTTTTTTTTTTTTTTAGTCCAAATACATTTTCCAAATGCAAAGCACAGAATTATTTACCATGATGCAGATGTCCCTCTCAGATCACGGTAGCCACCAAAAGACTCTCGTTTCCAAGATGTTTATGAAATGACATATGATCCATCTCTGCTCTCTTTCTCTATTGCTCAGCTTACTCTTAATTTCTAACAGTATTTCCTTGTTGTCTGTCCTCTTTGCAGACCCTGAAACCCTTGTCTTTTCTTATTTTTACCATTTGCTTCAACCAGCAGTTCACTGGAGACCC
Source organism: Mustela nigripes (assembly GCF_022355385.1). Classification (NCBI taxonomy): domain Eukaryota; kingdom Metazoa; phylum Chordata; class Mammalia; order Carnivora; family Mustelidae; genus Mustela; species Mustela nigripes. The sequence goes on along the minus strand of NC_081564.1, from coordinate 42,634,044 downwards.
ATCCATCTTGCAATGCCTAAAGTGACAGATGCTCTCAGGAACCACCACACTGCTGAGTGAACAAAAGATAACATCACCTCTAGGAACTCCGGAGAGAAATACAACTGCAACCTTAAGACAGGGGCTGACTTGACAGACATTGGACCATAAACCTCTTCTAAGCGAAAAAGAAAACAATTGCCACACACACAAAAAAATCGGACACAATCAAAGGCAGAAAAGAGTGATTATTTGTGGATTGCCTTTTCACTAGGCAGCTCACTTTTCCCTCCCAACGCTTTTATATTGGGGCAATTCACTTGCCAAGAGGCAAGAGAAGTTCTTGGGGAAAAAAGCCTTTCTCAAGTATCTTCTTTTATTCAGCAATATTCAAAGTGAATTTGTTCACGTGTGTGTTTCAGTAAAGCGAAGGCTTATGAGAGAGAGCATTCGTGAATTTGATCTGTCTTGTTTGAATAAAGCAGTATCTGGACTCAAAAATGCTGACTCAGTTCTACTGCTGTGAAAGGCATAGGCGTGCTTTGCAAATTAAAAACACATTAGAAATTAAAAAGCAACGTGTGACACAATGTTAACAATATGTGTAGCTCATAAAAATGGCTCACCATTCATTCATCAGACAACTTCCAACTTGAGTAAAAAGGACAGTTAACAAGAGGATTCTGGGAAGGACTACAGATCTCTTTTCTAACAAAGGAAGGGTCATATTAACATCTCCCAGCAACAAACTAATGACAGGGAGGCTGGTAGATACAGGGGACTCTGCCTGATGCCAGCTAGGGTTTGGGTTTTTGTTTTTTAAAGCATCTTATTTAAGCAATAGGTAAATGTAAATTCTAACATTTAATTTTAACTTAATTCTATATATAGAAAAATAGAGTAAAGGAAAATTTTTGAAGAATTGAAAAAACAAAAACGGACTTGGAGGTCACTTCCGAACATTGTGGGATCAATGTCAATTACAGAGATTAACAACTGTTTTTTATAATAGGTATCAAGCAACACAGAGGGCTATCTCTGATGCAGTTAAATACATTACCATTTTGAAACAGGGTAAATGATTCAAATATTTATTTTAAATCTAAAACAAAGAGGGAAATGCTCAAGAAAAGTCCTGTCAACCATATTTCTAAAAAGAATCATAAGCACATACATGGCATTTCTTTAATACAAATATTTGAATTTTCCACTAAAATTTTTGCACAAAAAGACTTTAATTACAATAATTTTTCTTTGAAATCATTAATGACTCTCCTCTCATTCCCATTTTACTAAAAATACACAAAATTTAAGAGATATTTTATTTCATCTCCTGTGTTTGAATTATTTGTGGGATAAAAAACATGTTCAACTTGATAAATCAACGTATCTGTTTCTTAAACATTTTTTTAATGTATCCCTTATTTCCCCAAAAGCTTCAGCGTAGTTGTACAAATAAGATAGTACAAATATTTCAGAATCTCAGAATGTTCTGGTTTTTACTTCAATGCTGACAAAACAGATTGCATACACAATAAATATGTACAACTTCTATAACTCAATGGAAAAAAGATTAATTATAGACTGCTTATCAATATATAAAGGACTTGTTTTGATATGGACTTGATGTTTAACCAGGTAATTTTTTTTTAACACACCCCCACCCTAAGTAATCCCCCCAAAACTACTGATCCAAAAGTACCACATCATTCAACACTCTAACTTGGGCATTAATACCAAAAAGAGAGACATGACCTTGAAATGACAATTCCATTGCAGAAGGCTCAAAAAAAAAAAAAAAAAAAAAACCCAAAAAAAAAAACTCCATTAAAAAAAAAAAAAAAAAAAAAAAAAAAAAAAAGCCCAATTAAATGACCTACTTTCAAACACAATAGGATCGATATGCATGCAGGAAAAGTACACCCCTGTGGAAAGTTCTTATTGCCTGATTGATCAAAAACAAAACAAAACTTTTCTTTTTTTAAGGGCCCCTTCCAGATCACAGTCAGTGCCAGAAATCCACACAGGAAAAAAATCCATCAAAATGAAACCCTAAAAGGGTTTACCCTTCACTATCTTATTTGCACTTCAAAACCCTGTAAGTCCTTCAGTTAAACCCCAGGGCTGAACCATTTCAATAATAAGAGAGGTGGCCAGAGGTGATTTATCTCCCATTTGGCCCCTGGACAGAGCTGTAACGTCTCCGAAGCTTCCCCTCCCTGAGTCAAACCCTCCCCCAAGTCTCAACCTTCGTTTGTGCAGCTTTGGATCTGCAACCTTATAAACAACTCCTATGCCCCTTCCAATCAGATGCAAGAATAGTCTGTAACTCAAGATTTGGATACATTTTCTTGGCGATGCTTTCACAAAATGGAATGCTGCTGAGTAATCAGAGCTTTGAAAATACCAGGTTAAATTTCAGGTTCTCTTTATTATAAGTTGGGGAAGAAAAGAAACTTTCTAACTTTATGCTCTCTCTTCTCAGGTATGTTGTTATCAGAAGTTGTTAAACTTTTTCCAAATTATACCTTGATACTCTTAATGTTTTGGGCTATGTCAACCAACATCCTGCAGTGAAGTTCATCTAAATTTAAATCCTTGCGTTGTAAAATATCTTAACAAATCCAAAAAGTAGAGATTTCACAGGTCACACACTCCTGGGTCAAAAAGACCTTAAAAGCAGTTATCAGACCACTATGACTTAACTGATTTGTTCTACACTTGTTATCACATATGTACTATAACTGTCATCACACCATTTTCCTCTAGAAAAATAAACATCAAACAAGTCAACAGTTATTTAAATTGAAACATAGGTCCCAGAAGCTATCAAATATGAAACACAGTGAAATTATTCCTTAAAAATCAAGGATATTTTGTCATTAGGCATGATTTTCTATTTCAAAATTATGTTCACATACTTCCTAGTTAGAAAGAGGATGAAATACATATGTACTTTTTCCCTAACACTTAAACGAGAAGTTTGTTTTTTTAATTGATTCTGATAATTACATCTGAATTCCACCATAACAACTCCCACTAAATGATCCCACTATAGTCATTCCAGTTTTACAAGTTGAAAACTTTCAAGCTATGTCACTAACTTCATACAGAGACTCACAAATATATTTCACTTAAACCTAATATCAGTTAAGAAAAATTTAAAATAATAAAATTATATATATATATAATATATAATAATATATAATAGTTAAAAATACAAGAAAAATACTTTTTTTGTTAATTAAAAATTATTTGTTTTTGGAGATATTTATCAACAAAAATTATATTTCTGCCATTAAAAGATGCATCATCAAGATCCTTACACCTCATTAGGAAATAGTTTTCATTTTCAAAGTTCCAAGTACCACAAATTCAATAAAAGAACAACTCTCACAGCAAATAACTTTATTGCATGCTACCAGGTCAACGAATCTCAGATTTGTATTTGAGATAACACAATAATTCAAACCTCACATATAAATCAGGAAAAACAGATGACTGAAAAAAACTAAGAAACATACATTGTTAAATTACTGAAACACACTTTGGCAATAATAACAATATTCAGGAAAACAAGTATCTTAACCTACTACTTGACATAAAAAAAAAAAAAAAAGCTTTCCTAAGATAATCAACAAGAGTAAATTGATCCACCACAGAGGAAATATTCAATCTTCATTAAATATTTACTCAGTGCAATAGGTTGTTAGGTCTATTTAGACCTCAAAGAAAAAATAGTTCCTGTCTGGTAGGAATCAGGTCTTAGGAGAATTGAATGGAGATGAGAGGCAGTTCCTCAAGTCATGACACTCTATTTCACACTGACAATGCTAAAAAGTGGAGATATGCTATAAAATGTATAGTACTACTTTGAAATCTGATAGAAAGAAAGTTACACTTCTTATTATAATGAGCACTGAGTAATGTATAGAATTGTGAATTACTACCAAACACTTGAAACTGATAGAACACCGTATGTTAATCATACTGAAATTAAAATAAAAAATTTAATAAAATAATAGAAAAAAAACAACAAAGAAGACAGAGTGATACTTAAAGGACTATCCATTTTAATAAGGTTTGACTGGGTAAGCAACTTCATTTACTATTAGTGGAGCACAGTAAAATTTGGGTGTTCAAAATCTGCAGTCTCCAACTTTCCCACTCTATAACTGTAGCTCAGTCACCGATTTTCTCTGGGCCTCTTTCCTTATCCATAAAATGGGAGAGTAAATACATTTCTAGATTGAAAACACTATGATGGTAGTGGGGGCAGAGAGGAGATCCCATTCATGGTAGTAACAACAAAAATAATACCCAGAAGGCAAATTAATGACAGATATGTGACAACACTTTTTAAATTGCCAACTTTATTTAGGTGACTTAAATGAAAATTTACAAACCAAATGTGCTAAGTGTTTTAAAGAGAAGTCTAATCCTTATAAAAATGTTTCTCACAAATAATAAACATAACATAATTCCACTCAAAAGTATCAGTAGAATTTTGTGAGGAATATCATGAAAATCATAAGGGTTGTTAAAGGAGGATTATCAAAGAAAAGATGGGGAAAAAAGTCTCTTCAATAAAGGTTATAAGAGGAGGTGGTGAATCAAAATAAATGTTAAATCATATTATGAGGGAAGAGCTTTTTGCCATTAAATCTATGTCTCTAATCGAACGAAATTTTTTGGTTCTCCTCTAAAATGTCCTCTTGGTAGATTTCTTGAAATTTCCTTTTCTTGGGCTGGGTTTCATCTCACAACCTCTCTAGTATTCCTCCTTTCTCTGTGCTGCTTCTCAGTTTCCTTTGCACTCCCACAGTAGTACACCACCCAGAAATGAAATGGAGTTCTAACAAAGTTTGGTCTGCCATCTTCCAAGATGGCTTCAGTGTTTCTGCCACCGGTGTAATCCCCTCCCCACACTGAATCAAGGTTGACTTGTGGGATCACTAAAATACCAAACAAATGATGGCATGTAATTTCCAAGGTTATAAAAGATATTGCAGTTTCTGGCTTGACCTCGTGGATCACTTGCTTTAAGAGAAGGCAGTCACCATGCTGTAAGGACATTCAAACAGCTCTGTGGGTGGGACCTGAGGTTTCCTGCCAAGAGCCAGCACCAACTTACCTAATTGCTCTTCTTGCCTCCTCTTTGCCTCCTCTTCCCTCCAATCATTTCTCTGCACTACAGTGCAAATATAATCTGTCAATACTTTGCTAGAGAACTTCATGGTTTTTTATTACGCTGAGGATAAAAATCAATTTTGTAAATAACTCTGCCCATCTCTCTAGCCTTATCCTGCCCTGTTCTTTCCTAAATGTTGTGTTCCAGCAACAGTGACCAACCTTTAAACAGTTATGCTCCTTCTGTCTGTAATTCCATCTTATCTTTTACTTTTGCCAATTAAAATCTCCTTATGCTTTTAGATCTCAAGCTTAGCTTCTCTGATTCCCTTAGTCCTTGCTAAAAGCTCTCATAGGACCTTATTCCTATCCTTCCTAGCATTAACTCACTGATGAGCTATATCATTTGTGTGATTAATGTTTGACTTCCCTATTAAATTCTAAGCTACATGAAGGTAGGGACTATGTTTTTCTGGGTTTGCCTATTATTGATACTATAACACCTTTGTGGTATCCTCCTATGTAGCAGGTACTTGTTACTATTTGAATAATTTAGTAATTGAAAATGTAGGGCTAGCATGAGAATGAGAAGCTCACCAGAGACAGTCCAAGTCAACTTTATCTATAAGAATTATTACATGACACCCACAGCTAATGTCATACACAATGGGGGAAAACAGAGCTTATACCTTAAGGTCAGTAACAAGACAAGGATGTCCACTCTCACCACTTTTATTCACCATAGCACTGGAAGTCCTAGCTACAGCAATCAGACAACAAAAAGAAATAAAAGGCATCCAAACTGGTAAGGAAGAAGTAAAATTTTCACTATTTGCAGTTGATATGATATATATAGAAAACCTTAAAGACTTCACCAGAAAACTACTACAACTAGTAAGTGTAGTAAGGTCACAGGATACAAAATCAATGTACAGAAATCTGTTCTATACACTATGAATGAAGCAGCAGAAAGAGAAATTAAGAAAACAAGCCCATTTATAATTGCACTAAAAATAATAAAATGCCAAGGACTAAACTTAACCAAAAAGGTTAAAAACCTGGAAGACCTATACTATAAAATATTGGTGAAAGAAACTGAAGATGATATCATCAAATAGAAGGACATTCCTTTCGTCTGATCTCGGAAGCTAAGCAGGATCGGGCCTGGTTAGTACTTGGATGGGAGAAGGACATTCCTTGCTTATGGGTTGGAAGAACAAATATTGTTAAAATGTCTATACTACCCAAAGTAATCTACAGATTTAATGCAGTCCCTTTCAAAATGCCAAAAGTATGTTTCACGGAACTAGAACAAACAATCCTAAAATTTGTATGGAACCACTAAAGACCCCAAATAGCAAAGATAATCTTGAAAGAAGAACAAAACCGAATTCTAGAGTTCAAGTTATATTACAAAGTGATAGTAATTAAAACTGTATAGTATGATATATTATTGGCATAAAAAAATAGTCACATAGGGGCGCCTGGGTGGCTCAGTGGGTTAAGCTGCTGCCTTCGGCTCAGGTCATGATCCCAGAGTCCTGGGATCGAGTCCCGCATCGGGCTCTCTGCTCAGCGGGGAGCCTGCTTCCCCCCCCCCCCTCCGCTCTCTGCCTGCCTCTCTGCCTACTTGTGATTTCTCTCTCTGTCAAATAAATAAATAAAATCTTTAAAAAAAAAAAAGTCACATAGATCAACAGAATAGAATAGAAAGCCCAGAAGTAAACCCACAGTTATATAGTCAAGTAATCTTTGATAAAGGAAGAATAAATATACAATGGGGAAAAGACAGTCTTTTCAACAAACGATACTGGAAAAACTGGTCAGCTACATGTAAAAGAATGAAACTGGACCACTTTTTTTCACCATATGCAAAAATAAACTCAAACTGCAGTAAGGACCTAAATGTGAGACCTGAAACCATAAAAATCCTTGAAGAGAACCCATGCAGTAATTTCTCTGACATCGGCTATAATATCTCCTCTGAGGCAAAGGAAACAAAAACAAAACAAAACCAAAAACAAAAACAAACTATTGGGACTACATCAAAATAAAAAGTTTCTGCACAGTGAAGGAAACAATCAACAAAACTAATAGGCAACCACCTGAATGCGAAAAGATATTTGTAAATGACGTATCCGATAAAGGGTTAGTATCTAAAATATATAAAGAACGTCTGTAACTCAACACCCAAAAAACAAATTATCTAATTAAAAATGGGCAGAAGACATGAACAGACATTTCTCCAGAAAAGATTTACAGATGGCCAACAGACACACGAAAAGATGCTCAACATCACTATTAGGAAAATGCAAATCAAAACAACAATGAGATTCTACCTCACACCTGGCAGAATGGCTAAAATCAAAAACTCAAGAAACAACAAGTATTAACAAGGATCTGGAGAAAAGGAACCCTCATGCACAGCTGGTGGGAATGCAAACTGGGTGCAGCCACCGTGGAAGACAGCTTGGAGGTTCCTCAAAAAATTAAAAATAGGGGTGCCTGGGTGGCTCAGTGGGATAAAGCCTCTGCCTTCAGCTCAGGTCATGATCTCAGGGTCCTGGGATAGAACCCCTTATTGGGCTCTCTGCTCAGCAGGGAGCCTGCTTCCCCCCACCCTTTGCCTGTCTCTCTGCCTACTTATAATCCCTTTCTGCCAAATAAATGAAAAAAATCTTTAAAAAAAATAAAAATAGAACTGTTCCAGGATCCAGGAATTGCACTACTGGGTAATTAGCCCCCAAATACAAAAACATTAATGTAAAGGGATATATGCACCCTTACATGTTTATTGCAGAATTATCTACAACAGCCAAACTGTGGAAGCAGCCCTAGGTCTAGTGATAGATGAATGGATAAAGTAGATGTGGAATATTATATAATGGAATATTACTCATCCATAAAAAGAATGAAATCTTACCATCTGGAATGAGATGGATGGATCTATAGAGTATGCTAAGCAAAATAAGTCAGAAAAAGACAAATACCATATGATTTCACTCATACGCGGAATTTAAGAAACAAAACAAATCAGGAATGGGAAAAAAGAGAGAGAGACAAGCCAAGAAACAAAATATTTTTTTTTAAAGATTTTATTTATTTATTTGACAGAGAGAGATACAGAGAGAGAGGGAACAAGGAGGGGGTAGCAGGAGAGGGAGAAGCAGGCTTCCAGCCCAGCAGGGAGCCTGATGTGGGGCTCAATCCCAGGACCCTGGGATCATGACTTGAGCCAAAGGCAGAAGCTTAACCCACAGAGCCACCCAGGCGCCCAGGAAACAGGCTCTTAACTGTAGAGAATAAATTGATGGTTACCAGAAGGGAGGTGGGTGGAAGGATGGGGAAAATAGGTGATGGATATTAAGAAGTACACTTACCATGTTGAAAAAAATAGTAAGTATTTTGGAGCTCTTTCTATGTAAGCACATAAAGATCTTCCTCATTCTTTTTTGTGGCCTCAGAGAATTCCCTGGCATATATATACCATGTTTTTTTTTTAAAAAGATTTATTTATTTATTTGAGAGGGAGAGTGCACAGAGGGGAGAGGGGCAGAGAGAGAAGGGGAGAGAGAATCTCAACCAGACTCCCCGCTGAGCTCAGAGACTGAGGTGACATGGGGCTGCATATCATGACCCTGAGATTATGATCTGAGCCAAAATCAATGGTCAGATGCTTAACAGACAGTCATCCAGGCACCCCTCTACCATGATTATTTTAAACTAGTCCCTTAGTGATAGATATGTAATTCACAGTTTTTGTTATTACTAAAGATACTATAATAATCAATCCTGTACAAATTAATACACACTAATTTAGTGGATAAATTCCTAGAAGCAAAATTGCTGGTCAAAGGATATATCCAGATTTAATTGTGTTAAATATTGCCAAACTGCCCTGGTTTGGTTTGGTTTTGGCATACACAAGGCAGTCTTCATTTTTCCCACACACACTAGAAACATTTTCAATTGAACTTCAGTTTTTCTAAGGTCCACATCAAATAGGAAGCTGCCAAAAGCAGAGAAAAGCTGGGCTGGAAAGAATCCCTGATAGAGAGGCACCAAGTGAGGGTTGAACTAAAAATGGCTGAATCGATTTATATTCCCATTATCAATTTATGGATCCCCATACCTTCAAAAATGTAGAATATTACTTACTTTTGGATCTTTGTCAATTTGACAGTTGAAAAATGGTATCTCAATGTAGTTTTAAACTGTATTTTTCTTATTATGGATGAAATTGAATATCTTTTCAAATATTCAAAAGCCCTTAAATTTTCTTCTCTGAAACTTCTAGTTTTTATCCATTTTTCACTTGGTTGTTGGTTTTATTCTTGATTTGTAAGAGTTTTCTATATATTAAAGAATTCTGTCTTTTGTGTATGATATGGGGACAACATTTCCCCCCAGTTTGCATTTTGCCTTTGCTTTTGGTGTTTGCTATTGGTTTTTTTCCACGCAGTTTTAATTTTTATACTTAAAATTTATCAATTTTTTAAAATTTATCAATTTTTTAAAATGTTAAGGAGTTGTATGGAAACACAGAACGCACTTTATCTTTTTAATTAGATAATCTATATAAGCCAGGGTTTATTTCCCAGAGGCACTAAGAAAGCAAAGGAGAGTAAGTTAAAAAAAAAAACTATCTAAATAATTAGAACCCCAAAGATGTTATTTTTCTATTAAAAAAAGTTTTTCAGTTTTTTAGTTTGTCATTTTAAAAAAATTTTTATAAATTTTATTTATTTATTTGACAGAACAAGAGAGAGATCACAAGTGGGCAGGGAGTCAGGCAGAGAGAGCGGGGGAAGCAGGATCCCCATTGAGCAGAGAGCCCAATGCAGGGCTCAATCCCAGGACCCTGAGATCATGACCAAAGGCAGAGGCTTAACCCACTGAGCCACCCAGGCACCCAGTTTATCATTTTTTTAAAGGGAAAAATAGATATTTTCACCTTTCCCACTCTCTCTTGCTTTTGCAAAATAGGCAGACACACACGCACACACACACACACACAAAACACAGAAAAGAGGAAATGTGAAGATGAAAAATGGACAAGGGTTTGAAGCAGCCGAACAGGAGCCTGGGATGAAATTTTTGCATAAGTAGATTCTCATCTTAGAGGAAACCAAATGAACATCTTTTGATCCATCTGTTTCTTTTTTTAAAAAGATTTTATTTATTTATTTGACAGAGAGAGAGATCCCAAGTAGACAGAGAGGCAGGCAGAGAGAGGGAGAAGCAGGCTCCCTGCTGAGCAGAAAGCCTGATGCGGGGCTTGATCCCAGGACCCTGAGACCAGGACCTGAGCCGAAGGCAGAGGCTTAACCCACTGTGCTTGCTACCCAGGCGCCTCTTGATCCACCTATTTCTTGATTCTGGACTTTAAATTAGTGGAAGGGCTGCATACTTCTGGTATTCCAGCCCCAAACTGGAATTCACCTGCAGGTCCACCATCAATAGAATGGATAAATAAGTTGTTGCGTGTGCAACGGGATGGTATATTGTAATGAACAATCTCATATACACGATGTGGAACGAAAAGAGCCAGACAAAAAAGAATGGAAAAGAGGTTCTCCATTATCAAGGGAACCAATGATTCCACCACAACTGAGTCTCCTACCTCCTTCCTAAGGCAGAAGCTCACTCTGGGAGACTTAAGCATCAGGTATAGCCCATTGATCATGGTTCATGGGGGGCCAATACTGAATCTCCTTTTACCGGAGAACCCCAGGCAAAAGGGTCAACTATGTTTTATTTTTTATTTTTTCCAACAAGGATGTCTATGGATTTTCTCCCTCATACCCTAAATTCCAACTTCCAACCCTTTCTCTACCTCCTATAAACATTCTTTCTTTAGACCATAGCTGAGAAATGTGGGACCCAATCAGTGTTTATGACTGTCTCTGTTGGTAACTCCTACGGCTCCTTCATTGGCCAAAAAATCTTTTCTGAGTTGCTGCTCTTCACCCAACCTCAGTATATCAACTCAATATGTCCAAAATTAGTATGCCTAAAACAAAACTCATGATTATTAGAGTAAAAGCTATTCCTAATACCCAATTTGATTATTTTCATTTATTTACCTAGGAAGTACTGTGAACTGTGCTAGGAAGGATAATAAAGGCCATCCCCAATCTCAAAGCAATTCCAATCTAAAGGTGAAAGACATAAAAACATGTAAATATTCACTAGAAGTAAGAACAAAGTACTGTAAAAGTACAGAGATTATAGCACTTCTGTCCAGAGAAATGAAGAAAACATCAAAGGAGAGATGACATTTGGGTGGCTTTAAAGGGTTTATTAAACAGAATTGGGAGGATCGCACAGGCCAGTAGAGCAGAATGTCAAAGTCATAGTGTATTTTAGAAATACTGAAGGTTCATTGTTGAAGGGAGGGGTTGAGTGGCAAGTAGGCTGAGGATTCATTGCCCTCCACAACCTGCTGCGACCATTGCCACAAGGAAAGAAGCAGAATCAGAAGCAGCAGCCACTACTGTGAGAGCAGGAAGAGACTGGAGATGAGGAAGATGGGAGTCCCATCAGACCACCCAACCTTCTTGACTGTGGCCAATGGAAAGCCTGGTGACACCAAGCCAGCCCCAAACTGGAATTCACCTGCAGGTCCACCATCAATAGAATGGATAAATAAGTTGTTGCGTGTGCAACGGGATGGTATATTGTAATGAACAATCTCATACACACGATGTGGAACGAAAAGAGCCAGACAAAAAAGAATAGAAAAGAGGTTCTCCATTATCAAGGGAACCAATGATTCCACCACAACTGAGTCTCCTACCTCCTTCCTAAGGCAGAAGCTCACTCTGGGAGACTTAAGCATCAGGTATAGCCCATTGATCATGGTTCATGGGGGGCCAATACTGAATCTCCTTTTACCGGGCTAGGCCATAAAGGTCTTTCCAGAGAAGGCTTTTTCCCAAAGAGAAAAAAAAAAAAATCCTCAAAGCCTCAAAAGTTGGTTTCTTATCAAGAATATCTGCTCACCCAAAAGATGAACCCCAGGTTATGGAAAACAAATTTGACTACCCTCTCCGCTGACACTGCCAAAAAGGGCCACTGTTGACAGGAGGACCTTTGAGCCTTCTACCATCCAGTATCAACAGACCTTCTGTGTGAGACTGTGCCTTCCCATCCATGCTGGAAGGAGCCCTATGTGACCTAATAGGCATATATTTCCCTGTGGCCCTGTGATGTCTACTATGAGGCTACTCTACTTATCACTGTCAATGACACCCCCATCTGCCACCTCCTCCATTGGGACCCAGAGCCGTTTCATCACTGGTCTGCAGTGTGCACTCCTTTTTTTTTTTTTTTTTAAATTAAGCCTCCAGAGACTTGCCTACAGAACCCCATGCCTCCTGGGTCTTCTTCCCCCTCAGCAACTGATTGCTAAACAGGAAACCTCTTTGGTGCTATTTCTTGTGCATGTGTCCACCCAGCCCCAGTACTGCCCTCAATTCCTAAGAGCCAAGGAGCAGTTTTCTACCATTTTTTTCTTCTAGCTTTTGTTTTAAATCCTTTTTATGTGACACGCATCTGCTCCTCTCTCCATGTTGCCGGCTGCTCTGTGAAACGCACCGGGTTGTCTGACCTGGGGTAAGTTTGGATAACTGGTACAGAGCTACTCCCCAAAAGGCGACTCTCCCTGTTTTTGAATTTTATAGTTTCTGTGTCAGTAGCATGATCCCCTGCTGCTCTGGTCTGTGATCACTGTGTCCTGTGAAACTCTGTGTCCCCTTGTAGCCTTTCTCAGTGTCTGTGGCACTTTTGTGACTTCCCAACACTAGAGTAAGGTTTTCTGTCCAAAATGGTGCCCTCCAGATTTTCCGCTCTTCCCAACATGGGAGAACTGTTAAACTTTCCACAAGATTGCCTCCCCGGTTCTCTCCACTCTTCTGTTGGTGTCAGTTTTACTGGGTTTGATAAAGCTCTTTAAAGAGATGCCCTTTAAAGACTCTGACAGGCTTACACCATGTCCTCTCCAACCCATTTTAGTTAGACTATATCATTGTGAGGCTACCAGCCCTTCTGTCTGAATCCTACGAATCTCTACCTGGCCCACATCTGGGTGGAACCTGGACAGTACTGTCACCTTCTTCTCACCTTCTTCCCACATTCCTGGTACTTGCTCCTTTCCTTTCCTTTCTTCTTTCTCTTTCTTTCTTTCAAGATTTTATTTATTTGACAGAGAGAGAGAGAGACTGCGAGAGAGGGAATACAAGTGGGGGGAGTGGGGGAGGGAGAAGTAGGCTTCCCACTGAGCAGGAAGCCTGATGCAGCACTCCATCCCAGAACCCTGGGATCATGACCTGAGTGGAAGGCAGAGGCTTAATGAACTGAGCCACTCAGGTATCCCGCACTGGCTATTTTCTATGAAAATGGCAGTGAACAGGTTTAGTTTTGAATTGGCCCTAAGGAAATGAGTCAGGAGTTGTGTGGGTAAAAGGAAGGGATGACAGCTATTGGAGAGCTGAGAATAATTTTTTTTTAAGTAGAGTCCATGTCCAACACGGAGCCCAGTGTGGGACTTGAACTCAACAACCTCAAGATCAAGACCTGAGTTGAGATCAAGACCTGAGCTGAGGGGAGCATGGGTGGCTCAGTTAAGTGTCTGCCTTCAGCCCAGGTCATGATCCTGGAGTTCCAGGATCAAGCCCCATGTGGGGCTCCGTGCTCAGCAGAGAGCCTGCTTTTCTTTCTGCCCTTCACCCCGATCATGCTCTCTCTCCTTCTCTAGCCCTCAAAATAAAAAAAAAAAAAACAAACCAAGCTGAAATCAAGAGTCAGATGCTTGACTAATTGAGCTACCCTGAAAATAAGTTTTCTTTCTTTTTAACATTTCTTTTGGTACAAGTAATAAATGTAGTAGAAACAAATAAAAAATAGGTCGGGGACAGTCTGCAAAGGACCTTAAATGCTAAATCAGGAATTTGAATTTTATCCCAGAAGCAGGAGAAAGCCAATGGAAGCTTTCAAAAAATTAACATAATTAGATATTTTAAAAGTAGAAGATAACTCTGAGGTAATATGAAAGTTGGATTAGAGACTAGATAAAGGTTTCTGAAGACTCTAGGAAGAGTTGATGGTGATTGTACCTAATCAGGGGTGGAAGGAACACAGAAGAGGAGCCCTTCAGATAGGCAGTTAGCAATTGAGGACTCAAGGTCAGGAGTGGGAACTCAACAAACAGACCCTAGAAACAGAGAGCTGCCATACAGATAATTCCTATCAGTACTGGGGAGATTACCTAGGGACTTCCATCACAAAGAAAGTATGTGGAGTAAGAGGGTCAAGGAGGGAAGTCTGAGGAACACCATCATTTGAGAGTCAAGCAAAGAAAGAGGAAAACCTCGTTGCAGAAGAAGGAGCAGTAGGGAGAAATAGGGAGGAAACCAGGAACCTATGGGGTTGTGAAGGCCAAGGGACAGGAGAGTTTGGAGAAATGGGAAGTAGTTAGCAGTTTCAACAGGCAGGAGAGGTAAAATAGGACCATGTGCCATGTAGCAATTAGTCCTTCAAAAAGTGTGGTGAACTAGGACAGAAATCAGGAGGTAGCTGCTGGAAAGGAGGAATGGCAGGAAAGAGACATCTGAACAAGGGATGCCCAGAGGATGGTTTTTTTCCCTCCAAAGAAATGGACAGGTGGTGATACTGAAGAGAGGTGATGATTAATGGAAGAAGGTCCTAGAAGGACAGAGAAAGGAGAGAGGAACAGATGGAAGATACATCAATGGAAGTACCTCAGGGCAGGGGCTTGGGGCCCTGGTGACAGCAGAGATCCTTTACCAGCTGTAGACAATTACTTCCAAACTTTTGTTTATGTGGGAAAGAAATAAACTTTGAACTTGGTGTTTAGTGTTTCTTGTCATTTGCATACAAATGTAATCCTAACTGATACAGGAGAGGATGTTGAAAGAATAAGCAAGCCCCTCTCAAAAGCATGAAGACATGAAAGAACACGTTATGTTCTGAAGACAAGACCAGTCTGCAATTACTAGACTATCGAAAGTGGGAGAGGGAATGGTAGGAAAGGAAGAGGAAAATGTAGACCCAGGTGTGAGGAGCTAAGACTGGATCTTATGGATAAAAACTAGCTACATGAAAGGTTGTTCAAGAAATGACGTCTCCATTTCAGCTTTGAATAGATTCTTCTGTGGCAATCTGGAGGGGGCCCATGAAGAGGAAAAACAGGATGCAGGAGAGTGCTTAGAAGTTTCCACTATAGTCCTGGTGAGGGATCATGATGCCTGCAGGGGTGTAGTTAGGGTAGCATTACAGAAGATGGGGAGACCTAAGAAATACTTAGGAATTAAATCAGTAGGAATTGATAACCAATAGAATGGACAAGTAATTCAGGGTGAAGCTTAGGTCTCTATCTTGCATATCTTTTCTCCATCCCCACTGTTAGTACTTCAATTCAGGCAGGCACTACCTCACATATTCATTTAATAAACATTTATTGAGTACCTTCTCTGTGCCAGGTCCTGCAGATACAATGGTAAACAAGAGAGAAATGGTCTTTGCTCTCCTAGATCTTAGGACTATCATTGCTGAAAGCTTCATATGTGTTACTTCATTTAACCCTCCAAATACCCTTTAAGTATTACTATGTCCCCACTTTTCAGATGAGGTAGCCCAGTCTAAGAAAGTTGAATAATTTGCTCAAGGTCACTTGGCTAGCTGGTAAGTTATGGTACCAGGAATCATGCACAGATCCACCTTTAAAAGCCATGGTTTTTTTTTGTTTTGTTTTGTTTTAGTAGGCTGTACACCCAGTGTGGGGCTTGAACTCATGACCCTAGGATTAAGAGTTGCATGTTGTATGGACTGAGACAGCAAAGAGCCCCTAAAGCCATGTTTTGTTTTGTCTTTTAAGATTTTATTTATTTATTTGACAGAGATCACAAGTAAGCAGAGAGGCAGGCAGAGAGAGAGGGGGAAGCAGGCTCCCTGCTGAGCAGAGAGCCCCATGGGATGGTGGGGGCTCCATCCCAGGATCCTGGGATCATGACCTGAGCTGAAGGCAGAGGCTTTAACTCACTGAATCACTGAGGTGCCCCTAAAGCCATGTTTTTGATCACTTGACTATGATCTCTCTCATGCAATTACAGATAATGTACTAAATACTATAACAAGGAGTACAGTGCTTTGGATGATTACAGCCTCCTAACTGGACATTCTTTCTACATTTGCATGTTTCTTAAGTGCAGATTGGGGAGAATGTTGGTACCTCCTCTAACTGAGGGCACTTGGAGGAAGAAGATGAGGTTTTGGACAGAAGGTGATACATTTCGGGTCTTAAATATATTGATTTTGAGAAGAAATATCCAAGTAGAGAGATCTAGCAGCAATGTAATAGAGAAATTTGAAATTTAGAGGGATGCAGTGTTGGAGAGAGAGCACTTAGCATCACTAATACTTAGAAGTCACCTAAATCAAGGCAGCTGGGTACAGGCTTAAGGAGAGTGGAGTAGATTTAGAATAATTGATTAGAGAAAAAAGAGAGAACTCACCAAGGGCACTCAATTCAAAGATATAATTAAGTTGTATTTAGGGTTAGAGAGAATGAATTTATTGGTTGGTATCAATCTGCATGGTTGAGGGGTTTTCTCTAGCAGCAATAACCAACAAAAGAACAGGAAAACTTGCAAACATTTTATCAGTTTACTAGTTCTTTTCTTTCTCCCACTCTGATTTAAGATCTTGCCTGGGAGTCCCCAGAGCACCCTGAATTTACCTTTGATCTGCTAATGAACACTTGACCTATCAGGTTCTATTTAAGTCCACCTCCCCTTTGGACTTTGAAATCCTCAAAGTTCTTTGAGACTCTGAAAACTCCAAAGTTCTTTGCCTTTTGAAAACCTGTGTTTTTCATAGTTTTTATTCTCTATTATGTACTTGTTCTATCTCTAGGTTAGACTGCAGAGTCTCTGAGGGCGGGAATTGTGACTTTGAACAGTTTTGCAGGAACGTTACCTCAGTTCAATGCCTCATCCACAGTATTTCGTTAAACATTTGTGGGATCAACTTTAACCTAGAAGCTGCAAAGTGGAAACCAACCAACTCTCTAATTCTATCAAGCAGTGATTTTTTAAGTTTTCAGACTTGGAATAAACAATTCCCTCCTCTCAACTGTTGTTTTGTTCTATTTTTCATTAAGAGGTAGTTAGGGTACCTCCACCAAGTACATAACATTTTGACTTTGGAGTTTAGACCCTACCAACAGGTCTCTAGACTCTTTGACGATGGAGGAGCTACTAAGCATTTCTGGGTCTGCTGAATCCATATTGGTAAAACTCAAAGGATTGGACCTGATGATTGCTGATGTCCCTTCTTATTCTTAAATCCAAAGATTCAAAAAAAAAAAAAAAAAAAGTGACCAGCACCCTCCCCCCCAAAAAAACCCCAAACAAATAAAAATAAAATAAAATCCCAAAATTCCATGACCCCTGGAAGACCTTTAAACCACATTTGAGAACACTGCCTTATAAAGCACAATTAAAACATGGATTCCAAGTGAAATAATTCAGAGACATAAATACCATATGACTTAAATTATATGTGGAATTTAAAAAACAAAACAAAGTAACAAATAAACAGAAATCAGAAATAGATTCATAAATATAGAGAATAAATTGGTGGTTGCCAGAGTTGAGGAGGTTAGGAGGATGGGCAAAATAGGTCAAAGGGATTAAGAGGTACAAACTTCCAATTATAAAATAAGTAAGTCAAGGAGCACCTGGGCGGCTCAGTCTGTTAAGCGCTCAACTCTTGATTTTGGCTCAGGTCATGAGATTGAGCCCTATGTTAGCTCCGCACTGGGTGTGGAGCCTGCTTAAGATTCTCTCTCTCCCCCTCCATCAGTGCCCCTTTTTCCCCCCTCCCACAAATGCTTGTGTGCATACTCTCTCTCTCTAAAAAAAAATCAATCAATCAAGGGAAAGAAAAGTACAGCATGGGGAATATAGTGGATAATGTAAGAATTTTTTATGATGACACATGGTAGCTGCACTTATGGTGAGCATTTCTTAATGTATATAACTGTTGAATCACTATGTTGTATACCTGTATACCTGAATCACTATGTTGTATATACTAATATAATATAATGTCAGCTATATTTAAATAAAAAAAAAAGAAAAACATGGTGCCATGTTTCACAACTGGAAAAATGGCAAATAAATCCCAATCTCTATAAAGTTAGGCTATAATCTATAGAGCATATTACCTCTAAAATGAAGACAGTGATGTTTTATATTTAATTATTGCTTTGACTGCTGAGATGTTTTTCAATGGTAGGCTTATCCAAATATCAAACAAAAGGACACTGTCATTCGCTTTGCTAGTAAAAACAGAAGAAAGCTAGAATATGAAACATCATCTCAGATCTCATATGTACCTTGGTAACACTTTCCTTTTTTTTTTTTTTTTCAGAAGAGAAATCAAAGAGTGTGACTTACTCAAAGTTACAGAAGTACTAAATGGCAAGGTTTGCAGTAGAATCCAAGGTTTCCAGTCATATACCTTTTTTTAAAAAAACAACCAAATTGGTCAAAAATCGCCTGAAAGACAAAAACAGATGAAGGTGAAATGCCAGTTGGTTGAGTTTAAACAGAGACCTCACTTTGTTCTTTCCAGGTTCAATAATAAACAATTCCGTGATTAGCATGAAAGGCTGGCAGATGAAACATTTGACTCCTAACCGAAAATACTTGTATTTTTGCACGACAGTTAGTAAATCAATTGTAAAAATTAAAGTAAATGGAAAACAGGGAATTAGGAAGCCCAAAACTCAATTTTCCTTCACTCTTTTGGAAGACAGATAGAAAAAACAAAACAAAATCCCCGTGGTTCCCTTCATTAGCAGCCAGGGTGGTGAGTCCCATTGTAAATCCCACTTATAAAGGCTCGTGGCTACCTGCAGAGCCTAGGAGTACCAATCACATTAGTGAAGACACCAGATGACCAAAGGAAGCAGTGAGGGTCTGGGAAAGCTAGTAAACAAAAGGCAGCATTCCAAATGAATGCCATTGCTAGAGTCTGCATTGTAAAATGCCTGGATTTGAGAACCCTAAAGAAGATTAGCTTAAGACAACAAAAGATTCAAACAAGATACAAAGAGCTCATTTTGACACATTAAGAAATTGTCTTTATCAGATCATCAGGTGCTTAAGTGTAATTATTAAAAAAAAAAAAAAATTCCACCTAAGTTGTGTTTGAAGAACTTATCCTAGAAGAATAGGGACCTAAACATGGTTCTAGAATATAACTTGTTCCTAACCAAAATTCATGAACCAGATATGCTGGCCCTTTTCCCTTTTAATCTTCCTGACATTTTGAAGGCTTGTAATGACTTTAGCATTTGTTACACACATCATTTCAAGGTACCACTCTGCTTACAAGTACTAGTCCTTTTAATACCAACTAGAAAAACTTGACTCTCTCCAATTGTACGTGATTCTTTTTCTTCCGTGTTGTTGCCTGTTTTACAAAGAAAATAAGTAAAACTTTAAAGTATGAAAAGGAAAGGCAGCAAACATTAGGCCACAATGTAATTTCCTGGACATTTTCCATCACTTCCCATGCTTGTTTGGCTCTTGCCGCAAAGTTTGAACTCAACTACAGTTGAGATGCTTAAATTTGAAAATGCGGAAGGAAAACCTTATTGACTTCTGTGTAGAGGAAGCTGATATTTGCTGCTGTTTGTTTTCTCTTGTTCTGAGGGGAGAGTTAGGGAATTATGTTCACAAATTTTGACAACTTCTAATACTGTTTGCCAGTTTTATTCACTAATTATCCATAGTGCTAAGCTGATTAATGCTGATATAAAGTAGAAATAATTACTTATTGAAAGTTCTGTCAGAAGACACGGTCACTGACAAGATGAATACTACTGGGTCAAATGGCCTTCCACTCAATGAAGAATACTCAGGTGTACAGACTGTCAATCAGTCTGAAATTTTACAAATGTATTTGTAAAGACCCCCTATCAATAACAGATAAGCAGACAGGCAAGAAGGGTTCTGATAATTTAAATAGTCCTAAAAACCTGTAAGTCAAAGTTGAGGAATAATAATAAAATCTTTCCCTGTAATTTCTTTTCTTTTCTTTTCTTTTTTTTAAGATTTTATTTATTTATTTGACAGACAGAGATCACAAGTAGGCAGAGAGGCAGGCAGAGAGAGGAGGAAGCAGGCTCCCTGCTGAGCAGAGAGCCCAATTTGGGGCTGGAGCCCAAGACCCTGAGATCATGACCTAAGCCAAAGGCAGAGGCTTTAGCCCAGTGAGCCACCCAGGAGCCCCTTTCCCTAATTTTTATTTGAAAATCAATTTCTCATCATATCTCCTCAGTTTGATAATTACTTCTCACCAAGAACACAAGTAGTTCAGCTCCCACTTTCCCTTTGAGAGGTACTCCCATTGTGTTGTCAAACCCTAACAGGCTCATAAGCAAGGCTTACTGACACAGAAGGAAACATTCACATTGAATGAGCAGATGTTACTATTAGGCCAGGTGAAAACTTTGACTTCACGTATGTTCAAGTGGAAACACATTGGCATAGGTCAGTGAGTCTGAACTCCTAACAGCTTCCTGGCTTTACCTCTCCTCTAGGTTTAGAAATTACATAATCATAGCAACATTATTGTAAGACTTAAAATTTTTGTAAAGTCTGTTTAAAAAATATAATCGATCACCCTTGTTTGACAGAAGCACAAGGAAGTAGGAAAGTAAAGAGACTGGTAGCTGAGTCACATTTCAAGTTTACTGCGGACGAGGGGCACAATCCTCACCCCTAACTTCCTCAGACCCTTACTAGTGCTGCAGTTTCTCTAGACTTTTCAATTTTGTCACATAGACAGTGGCAGAAATATGTCTTATCAAGTCAGTACCAGAGTATTTTCTCAGCTCTGAATTTGCTGATTGCATTGGTGGAGTGTCTCCTTTCATTGTCTCAACTGCCCCTTCCCTGTCTCCTTGGTAGTTAAGACGTAGGACCAAGAAGGGCCTGACCTGAGCTGCTTCTAAATCAGTGAAGACAGGTGGTATGGGGAGTGATAAGCCCGGTTCGAATCATGCTCTACCACTTTACAATCATGTGGCTCGAAGGTAGTTGTCTATAAAATGAGAACAATATTTCCTGCCTCATAGGGTTATGGCAGATAATATATGTGAAGCACCTGGCATATACTAGGCATACAATCAGTGTTAATACTCTTCCTTACAGAAATCCCTAACTATAGGAAGAATTATGCTTTTATAGAGTTCTTTTATGTATATGATCTTAGATAATCTTTATTTTTTAAAAAATGTTTTATTTATTTATTTGACAGACAGAGGTCACAAGTAGACAGGCAGGCAGGGGTGGTGGAGCAGGGGAAGCAGGCTCCCTGCTGAGCAGAGAGCCTGATGTGGGGCTAGATCCCAGGACTCTGATCTTAGTTAATCTTTAAAAGACTACCACACTCAGAAGTAGCAAGGTACTTGAATGTATGTCCTCTGCCTCCAGAACCAACTTTTTTCCCTATTGGGCTACTATGTGAGCAGCTGTGGTGGCGGAGACCCCATCATATTCCTATATCAGCTCCTGTGGGTAGGGATGTGGAGTGGGGGCTGAACTGGGAGGGATCTTAGAAGCAAGCAAATGAAGCAAAAAATAGATACATGATCAAACAAACCCATACCAGTTAGTAAGGTAATGGCCATAATGTATCTTTTATAATTTAAAAAAAAGACGATGAGAATAAAATTGAGACATAATTATAAAGCCGTAGCTGCTAGATCTTTATAAGCATGTGATTATTTTATGTTGGTCACAGACGAAAAAAACTTATGAAAATAAGAGACCCACAAAACATTATCCTAGCTTAAGGCTGAGAAAGGATTCCTAATTGTCATTAGATGGAACCTGTATCTAAATTAACCAAAAGTTCCTAAAAACACCTCAGAACTGTGAGAGCTTTCATACACTTTACTCCCTTTAATCCTCACAATAACTTCCTGAGACGCATATTACATTTGTTAGGAGAATACAGACTCCACAAGATTGAGTGGCTTATTTGAGAAAGGGCTGATACCAAAACCTACATTCTTTAACCCCTATATGTGCATTCTTCAAGCGAAGTCACACTATGTTCTCTAACAAAAAAAAATAGGTAAAACGGCCCAACCTATAACCAAGATTGTTAATTAAAACTCAAGAGAGAAATAACAAATGTTACATTGGTTAAACATGAATTTACTTACACAAATTATAGATATCCTAATCAAAGAGTTCTGAGGTCAGAATGATATCCATTATTGAGATGTGAAAGTCGTTTTTTAAGTTATATTTGGTCTACTCCAGAAGTCAGACTAAAAGAAAATGTGATTCCTACCTCTCTCCATTCTGATTATATATAATTAAATTCTGGCTTTACTAATTGCATTTTTTAAACTTCAAATTTTCTAATAAGATAAATTTAAAGTTTGGGGTGCCTAGGTGGCTCAGTCGGTTAGGCGTCTGACCCTTGGTTTCGGCTCAGGTCGTAATCTCATGGGTTGTGGGATCGAGGCTCACATCCCGCTCTGGACTCAGTGGAGAATCTGAAGATTCTCTCCCTCTTTCCTCTTCCCCTCCCCCAACATACACATGCACATGATCGCGTGCTCACTGACTCCCTTTCTCTCTCAAATAAATCTTTTTTTTTAAAAGATAAAATTTAAAGCTTAGTCCATAATGACAACTTTTCATCCAGAAATATGATCTTCACTCTTCCTTATTACTTTTCCTTCCATTACCCACCCTGGGAAAAATCTCTGTTGAGAAGCAAAATATAAGGAATTTTCTGATTAATGGAGTCGAGTTATGTGGACCAATTGTATAGAAGTTGAAAGACAAAGCGTTCCTTAGTTGGGGATAGAAAGTAAAGAAACTAAGGAGAGCCCTAAAAAGAATAGCAGGAAGATGGGATGCTGGGGTGCCTCAGCTGGTTAAGCATCTGCCTTCTGCTCAGGTCACGATCCTGAGGTCCTGGCACTGAGTCCTGCATCAGGCTCCTTTCTCAGTGGGGTACTTGCTTCTCCCTCTGCCTGCCACTCCCCCTGCTTGTGTGCTTCTCTCTCTCTCCCTCTCTGCCACATAAATAAATAAAATCTTAAAAAAAAAAAAAAAAAGAATAGCAGGAAAAAAACAGGTGATCACACCTATGGATGAAGATAATCAACAGGGCGCCTGGGTGGCTCAGTAGGTTAAAGCCTCTTCCTTCTGCTCAGGTCATGATTCCAGGGTCCTGGGATTGGTCCCGCATCAGGCTCTCTGCTCTGCAGGGAACCTGCTTCCCCCCACCCCCTGCCTGCCTTTCTGCCTACTTGTGATCTCTGTCGAATAAATAAATAAAATCTTAAAAAAAAAAAAAAGATAATCAACAGTAATCAGGTGAGTTGGGGTGGGTAGTCCTGCCAATCTGGGAACCCAGAGAGGCTCTTCAAGTCCTTTGCTAGTGTGATAGTAATGGTGGCAATGATAGAAAGTGCTGAGTGACAATCAGGAGTCCTATGAGGAAAAAAAGAACGGACGTTCCCATTTGTTTCAGCAACTGCTTCAGCATGGCCTATATTTGATCTGAATGTAATTAAACAGAAAATCTGGCTGGAATGACTACTGATTTTTCTTGATGAACCCAATATACCCATTGAGACATTGAGACATGCCCATTAAATCTCACCATTCATTAGATCAGTGTTTCTTACAAAAAGTCTAGTTCAAAGACTGCATCAGAGTCACCTGAAGAACATATTCACCATGTAGGTTCTTTACCATCTCTCTCTCAGAGACTGCTGAGTCACTTGCTAGATAAGGACTCAGGAATCAGCATTTTGGATACCTCGGAAGGTGTTGCTATATTTAGCAAATAGGCAACCCTAACCCCAGATGATTCTATGACATTCAAATTTGAAAATCACTTATTTGGAAAAAAGAGAAAAGAGAAGAGGATCAAAATTGCATATGGTTGTTAAATGGGATGCTTATTTATAACAATATGTCAGACACCTTAAAAAGAAAGAAAAAAACCCCCTCATTTTCTGATCTTAGGACTGACTACTTGACTACTTTTTGCTTCAATCTCTTCCTTTGGAAAATGGGGGGAGAAAAATGATGGTGCCTCCTAAGCCCCCTGCCACTCTAGTTATGATCAAAGATGGTACCTAAGAGCACAAGAGAGTTAGAAAAGTCATAAGCCATTTTGCTGTAAGAACAGCAAATTGGTCCTGGGATGAGCATCATGTACACCCCCACCACTTTTTGGATGCCTGTGGCATTTGACCTTTACCTCTTCCTCTCAGACCATCCCTAGCAGGGAACAAAAACATCCTAAAAAATCAGACACTAGGTTTTTCATTGTAAAACCTAAAAAAAAAAAAAAAAAAAAAAAATCAATTGGCGCATTGAAAACAATCCCCCAAATTTCCTAGGGTAATACTATTCTTGTAAAACCTCATAAAAATGCTTTGGATGAAACATTACATTTAGCACCCCCTGCCAAAAACCCAAAACCCAACTCCTCTAGGTTTTATATTCCACCCCCCGCAATAGCTTCAAACCAAGTTTCAAGTAATAGTAATTTGATTCTGTGTTACATGAAGGTTGTATAGCTGAAGAACATTGTGAAATGTTCAGCTCTATCATAAAAGGCATCGAGCCTGTGGAATTCTGAGGGAAAGAAGACTGCAAATGCCACTCCCATTTCATGGAAAAGTTAAACAGAAAAACTGCAAAAATTACTAAATACCAATTATTAAAGTAGTTCACTACAGAAGGGATGCCAGAAGGGAGGGGAGTTCTGAGTAAGTGGTCTAGGAGCACAAAAGGGTGGAGGTGAGGACAGAAAGACATATGGGGAGTCTGCAAAGGTAAATTTTGATGATTAGCAGTATCCTGGTGGTTAGTAAATACCAGTGTGCCTCAGAATCACAGTACTGTTGCCTTTGACATTCTACTCTGGGTTGTCAGTCTGTGTATGCCATAAAGGGAAATTGAAAGTTTGATCACATTAAGAAGAACTCAGACACAAATAAGTATAATCTGGCTTGACTGAAGGGAGACCCAGCAGAATATGTTTGCCTATTCTAGTTTTCCAGCTGTATCATTAACGTAAGGTCCTGTTGCTGCTTTACTACTAACAGGTATGTGGGAGGCTGGGTCAAACATCATCTGATGTCATTCCCAATACGAGGGCTTTGTTTGTTTCTGTATAATGATGCTCTTGGACTGTTAAAACAGTCAGAGTCTTTCCTCATTATAATTACACAAGTCGCTTTACAGAAGGAAGGAAGACACCTGAATCGCACAACCAGGCATAGCAAAGGGAGCATGTGAACTTTCAACAAAAGAGGAAGCTTTGTACCAGATGTGAAAAAGTAAAGTTTATTTTTCCATTTAGCTTGTTTATTTAGGTAAGAAGGAAGGAGACAGCGGCTGCTTCCCATTCCAAACTGCTCAGGGAATGACTTTTCTTTCTTCTTTATAAATGAACAAAGTTGGCTTACTGCAGT
Organism: Mustela nigripes; assembly: GCF_022355385.1. NCBI lineage: Eukaryota > Metazoa > Chordata > Mammalia > Carnivora > Mustelidae > Mustela > Mustela nigripes. Next base: position 42,608,381 of record NC_081564.1, on the reverse strand, counting down.
TTCCAGAGGGATCTGGAAAGGAACCAAGTCACTAATGATTACATTTCATCTGTAGCTAGTTTAACCTTTGAAACCTGCCAATCAACACAGAAGACCAAGAGGGAAGGTCAATGAGCCTGGCCCATCTAGCATTCTCATGCTGTTTAGACAGAAAACAATTTAATAAAGATATTATTTTAAGAAATACAAAGCACATTATAGAGACTATAGTCCAGTTCTTCATAAGATCTGTTTAACAGCTGAGAAACCTGAATCTTAGATTAGTTTATTTTTCCTTTTTTATCATTGTGATTAAGCAGCAGAGTGATAAAACTTTAACATTTAAAACAAAATAACCAAAGGAAAACATCTTTTGTCCTTGATTCATCTATCTTTTCACATTATTTTGGTCTGACACACCATTTGTTTCTAGACTAAAGATCTTCTTGGTATATATCCAAGACAAATGCTATCTTTTTCACAGATTGTCAAAATATTCTTCTTAATCCTCACGGTATTACATGCTATTAATAAATAATATAAAATATACCACAAAACAAATCATTGATATTTTGATCTTGTATTCATTAGCCAAAAAACCCCCCCAAAACAAAAAACAACAGGCTACAAAATGTTAAATGGCTTTTCCCTCTTCTTTTACACATCCATTAAAAAAAATGCTTACTTCTCTTTTTTCCTCATAATATCCCCTCACCCTGCTTCTTGCAAGAAAAAAAGAGAACACCATCACTAAGATTAATGGAGCATTGGTAAAGTATTTTGGGTACAAATGACCCACTTTTATGTACTGCCAGAACAATTCAGCAAGGGTTTAGGAAGGAGAAAACCCGAAGTTCCTTTCCATTGAATTCATGCAGCTGGTGGTGATAAATTGATTGTTCTCCTTTAACAGCAGGGTCAGAAAGACAAAGAAGGAAACATTTTCTATAATTGGCTATATTTTTTTATTAATTAGTAAATTTTTTTTTCTTTAAATGTCCTATGTCATCGAGATTAGTCACCTCCAGTTTTAATTAAATCCCTCTTAAAGGTAAACTCATCCTGATAGAAAGCAAAAGTGGGGTAACGGGATGATTTTCTTTAAGTAAGACAAAATGCAAAATGGTCCTTCTTTCTAAAGAAAGGAGAAAAGGGATTGCATCTACTTCTGGACCTCTGTTTCCTGGTATTGTTTCTTAAACACTCTGTGTGTTTCATGAAAATCATCACTTTGGTTTATCATCTTTAAAAATAACCAAAAATAGAACTGGTAATACACAAAATTTTAGATCCTGTGTGAAACTCAAGAATCCCACATTTTGAACTTCAGTCTGTTCTTCTAAGTACTATCAAGTGTGAGTAAAAGTAAGACATACTTACTGGGTCTTTGCTATGAATTCTCACAAAGATCTGCATCTGGCCCTATAATGACTGTTGTTACTGCAAAAATTACAGTTGCTAACATCAGCTAACATTCAATGCTAAATTTAAAGATATTTTTCATGCAATCGAACAGTTTTTTGGTTTTTATTTTAATTTTTTTTTAATTTTTTATTTAAAACCAGAGTATAGCTACCATTTCATAGCAGTAGTATTAAGGTCCCAGGAAAGGTAGGGAAGTGTCTGGAGTGCAGCAGTCACTGCAAATCTATTCTCAAGGCTCAGATGTAAAAGTGTGCCACTGGTGATACAGTGTTCACCAAGTCTCTAAACTATCATACTGAACAGAGTATTAACAATGGGACAATGGGTACAATTAGTAATGAATGCACATGTGCAGGTGTGTGCATGTGTGCATAGAGGTGTGTGTGTGTGTGTGTACATTGTCATGCCTCCTTCCAGACATTAGATTTTTGGGAAACTTCAACTACCTAGCCTTGAACCAGACAAGCACCTGGAAATAAGAGAAAAATAAGTTTTCACAGGGAAACCAAGAAAGAAATGCAATGAATCTGTATTGCAGGTGTAGGCTCACTCTCAGTTATAAAGCAAAAGAGCAGTTTACCAGCAACACAACACACTGGTTCCAGGGAGAAGTGATAACTCACCTGAAGAAAAGAGACTCCACATCTACACAAAGTAGACAGTAATATATAGAAAGTGAGCGAGCGAAAGAGAGAGAGAAAGAGCACTACTCAAGCTATTTTGAGTAGTAGAGGCAAATAACCCTATCCCCTACACTAAATACTTCAACAGTCACTGCAGACATCACTGTAATTCAGCAAACCAGAGGAGCAGATCATTATAACAAGGACCCTGAGTCTATTAATGTGCATTATTTAAAGGGGAGAGTACTGACTAATGTATTGTAGATAGATCTTTCAATGAAATAATTTTTTTTTTTAAGTTTTGAGGCTTCAGTTACCTGGAAAATAAAGTTATACAAAACAACTTAATTATTGTTTTGCTTTATGCAATGTATTTTGTCTCTAACTTTCAAAGGTTTTTCTGAATAGTCATTTGTTACTCTCAGAGAAGTTTCAAGGAATGTAATGATCTTAAACACTATCACTATTTACAACTACATTAAATGAGACAGTTAAGAGTTGAATTTTTTTAAAGATACCTTTTCCAGTTATATTTGCCTTGCTAAAAATTGTGTCTACCAAGCCACTGTACAAGTTTGGGGTTGTATTGCTGTTACATTACTATAATAAGCTTCCATTCCTGGCTGATGATAGGTTATCACTTATACTATTGTCATGTGATTCTAAAATCTGGTGTACAAGCTCAGGTATCAAAGCCTCTGACGAGATGTGCATGAAGAACGAGGGGGAGGAGTTTCTGGAAACAAAAATTCTTGATTCATTAATTACTTGTTGAACATCACAATGTCATGGGCGTAATCCCGCAGTCCTGGAGGATGCTTAGAAAACAACAGAAGAAGATTTCAGATACTCTGAAATCTTTAACTCTCTTTCTTTGAAAAAAAAAATCTGTCACAAGTCAGAAGGATAATGTCTCTTTTCACCCAATGAGAAAGCTGTTCTCACACGAGCATAATTAATCTTCTGACACCATGACAAAGAAATTCCTTAAAAGGATTTCTCCGATTTCCTCTCAAGACAGAAGATTGTCTTTATCCATCATCTGTTCTTCCTGATCCCTTCTTTTTGAATATCCACATCAGCAGAATTGTCCATCAGAAGAGACAGCAGGAGGGAAATCTCTGCATGATTGATAGGGCCCCAGTGCTCTGCAGGCTATTTAAGTGCAAGCGTCCATTGTTGCAAACTTACTTTACAGCAGTTAAACAAATATAATGGTCGCCAATTCAACCATTGTGCAGCTTAGACTTGACTAAAACTAGTAAGTGAAGTTTGCTAATGACAAGGCACTGATTTAAACTTTGCAGATAAGTTGGCCTGGTGTCTATTTTGAAAAGAAAATATTCTCCAAGTCATGAAACAGTCTATGTGTATTTGAAAGTGTTACAGACGAGACTGTAAGTAGATGGACATTCCCATTAAAAGGTAAGAAAAGTTGGAAACTTTTTTATCCTAACAGTTACTCAGTACCTCTTACCTACATGGTGGCTATTTGGGAAAACAAAAAACAAAAAACAAAAACAAAAAAAGTGCATTATGTTACCATCTGGAAAATGAGGTGTGTCAAAGAAGAGAGTGGTACCAAGGCTCTCTTAAAAATTTTTTTTCCAGACTCATCATAGTGGAATTTTTTTTCAGAGATTTAGGTATATTCAGGTACTCTGACTCCAGTTTGTGTAAGAAATGGAAGCCATTTGAGACCCCTTGTGAGGACCTGCCACTTCTTTGGGTGGAACTAGTGAACTACAGGTAGGTGTCAAGTGGAGGAACCAAGCACATTGGGCAAGGTCCCGACCCACAGAAAATGCAATCCTGGCTCCCCTTTCAAAGCAATCTACACAAAATGGAAACAGATCTAGAAATCTCACTAAGCTGTGGTAAAAGCACACCCAACATCAACAGTCGAGGTTACAGCATGCTCTGTGTTCTTTACAGATGCTGCCAAGAAAGGCCACTTGAGCCCAGACACTAGGACACACTGACACCATGTGTTCTGTTTGTACCACAATGACCTTGACTACTCAGTTCTTGGACGCACCCTGTGAAAATATTTGTTTATCCTTCCAACCCCTAAACAGTGAGGCCAGCCCTCACAGACCAGGGCCCCTGCTCATTGGGGCTTCTGTTGGGAAGGTTGGAAGGACAGACGGTCAGTGCCTGAACTATGTGGGGCCTCCTCCAGCCAAGCAGAACAAGTGGTGGCTGGCCCAAAGCCAGGACCCAATTTTCTGTGGGCCATGAGCAAACTGGTTTTGGTTTTCCTTAAATTACAGAGTTATCCTCAGGACTGATTGTCTCTCTGAAGATTTAGGGAGAAAGAAGTATATCCAGGATAAAGATCTAGGGAAATCTTTTGTGGTAATGAGGGACCCTAAGCAGTTTGAATGTAGAATAGATTATAGAGTATGAATTTAGAGAAGCTGGAAATCAATGGAGAATGAGCGTTATTATAGGGACATGGCAGAGAGGGCCAGATGGAGGAATTCAGAGTGCTAATGGGGAACTCTGTCACTAGCTGAGGACCCAGAAATCTCCCCAGGGCTTGCATCACCAACAGCTCCACATTGTTGGTTAACAGGTCTTTTGTGAATGGCTTGTCTTCCCAAAGGGATTGTGTCTGTGCTGAGGCAGAAGGGGTGGGTGACAAGGACCATTTTTCATTGTTTTTGTTTGTCTTCTATACAGCGTATGGCACCTTATCCAGATCAATAAACACTTTAGCTAGTTAGAATGGAAACCAAGTAACAGGCTGTTAGTTCTGCCCAAGGCCAGGTGTGTAATACCTTGGAAGGGGACCTTGAGATTAAGTCCAAGTTCAAGAGGAATACTCTCTTGTCAGTAATGATCCTTGACATTAAATCCTTGATAAGAAAAGCCCACCAGTGTACATGAGAAATCTCTGTACCTTCCTCTTAATTTTGTTATGAACCTAAAATTGCTCTAGAAAAAAATAAATCTTTAAAAAAGAAAAAGCCAGAACAAAACAAAACAAACCCTACCAGTGGTCACAAAAACTCAGGGAAAAACAAGTATTTTAGTCTTTTGCCCTTCAGAGATATCTTTGTAAGACAAGGATAAATTGTAGAGTGGTCCATTACAAATGTTTAACACTAACTGTGTTCACAGAACTGACGTTGGATTAAGACATGCGTTTACCGGATTCCAGCTCCCCTGTTTCCATGGGTGCATATGATTCAGTCTCTCTTTGGTCTCAGTTACTTCATCTGTTGATTAGGGATGATAATGGAACCTATACATTCCAGGATGCTCTAAGGATTAAATGTAAATTCTGGCATTTGGCAAACACTCAGAACATACAAGAGATCATTACAGATTCTCTGTTGCCTCTTTCCCCCTCATTTATACAACTCTCCAAGTGGGTACTTTCAGCTCTATTTCTGGGAGTTTATGTTTTTTTTTTTTCTTTTAAGATTTTATTTCTTGGGGTTCCTGAGTGGCTCAGTCATTAGGCATATGCCTTTGGCTCAGGTCATGATTTCGGTGTCCTGGGATCAAGCCCCACATTGGGCTCTCTGCTCAGGGGGATACCTGCTTCTCCTTCTCCCACTCGCCCTACTTGTGTTCCCTATCTCGCTGTGTTTCTCTCTGTCAAATAATAAATTAAAAAATCTTTAAAATTTTTTTTATTTCTTTATTTGAGAGGGAAAGAGAGAGTGAATGAGAGTACAAGAGCAGGAGGAAGGAGAAGCAGACCTACCGCTGAGCAGGGAGCCCAATGCTGGGATCATGACCCAAGCTAACGGTGGATATTTAACTGACTGAGCCACCCAGGCACCCCTCTTAATTTATCTTCACACACATACACACACACACACACACACACACACACATATGCACACACGTGTATGCTATAGCAGTCTTTGGTGCTAAAAAAGGGGTCAACCCAATAAATTGAGCTAAGCAGACACTTCTGAATGACCAAGAGAAAAGAATGAGGACACCAGACAGAACAAGCAAAGAAGAACAGGGCAGGCCAGAGTGACACAGGGGCTGGAAACAGATAATTTCTCAGGACACTATTTGAACTATTGCTGGCTTGTGTGCTGCATTCTGCCTCATCCAGCTCAGCTTCACCACCTGGTTTCCTGGTTACCTTTGCACTACCTTCAGGCTGGGGTCTTATTGGGATACACAAAGCACATTCTGTACTTGTTTTCTTTCCCACTTAATTCAGTGAAATCTTATTTTGTTCCTACAGTTGTCAAGCATTGCTATAGATGCTGAGGATCCATTCATGAATAAGACTACCACCTAGAAGTTCACAGCTCAGAGAGCCTTACCTGACAGTAGTAGAGAGCACACATGGTACAACAGAGAACATACATGGTGTAATAGCTAACAGGGTGCAATTGAGTACATGTCTAACATAATAAAGAACACACATGGTACAATAGAGAACATGCATGATGTAATAGAGAACATGCATAGTGTGACATAGAACATACATGGAATAACAGTAAAGACACATAGTAAATAGAGAACATAAGTGTAATAGAGAACATACATGGTATAATAGAGAACTTGCACGACATAATAGCACACACGGTACAATAGAGAACATGCATGATGTAATAGAGAACGTGCATAGTGCAACACAGAACATACATGACATAACAGAGAGCACGTCTGGTATAACAGAGAACATACATGGTGTATAGAGAATATAGTGCAACAGAGAACATACACAGTGTAATAGCAAACATATGTGATGTAATACAGAGCACACATAGTACAACAGGGAACATACATGGTGTAATAGAGAACACACACATGCAACCAAGAACATACACAGCATAACAGAGAGCATACATGGTGCAAATGGCCTCAAGTTAGGCTGAATTTGGATCAATTCTGATTCAGTGGTAGCAGCCCCTTGTAGAAATGGCTCTAGTCAAGAATGTGGAGGCTGTGTCCAGGCTTGGTGGGGAAGTATCACCATCAGTTAGCAATGTCTTCCCTGAGTGTAGCGGAGGCAGATAGAGGTATGCAACAGAGAACATGCACAGTGTAACAGAACACACATGATGTAACAGAGAACATACATGGTGCAACAGAGAACACACATGGTATAACAGAAAATATACATGGTGTAATAGAGAGCAAAGATGAGCAGGAGCTTGCATGACAGAGAAAAGATGCAGTTGAAGACATTCCACAAAAAAGAGAACAGTGGGGCCAGGGCACCTGGGTGGCTCAGTTGGTTAAGCAACTGCCTTGGATTCAGGTCATGATCCCCAGGGTTCTAGGATCAAGTTCCACACCAGACTCCCTACTCAGCGGGGAGCCTGCTTCTCTCCCTCTCCTTCTGCCCAACCCCTTGCTTGTGCTCTCTCTCTGTCAAATAAATAAATAAAATCTAAAAAAAATAAAGAAATTAAATAAAAAAATAAATGAAAAAAAAAGAAAACAGTGAGGCCAAAAGAAGTAGGTGTCACTTTGTGTGTGTGTCTGAGTCCTAGAATGCATGAAGGCAGAATGACAGGAAGTTCGGTTAAAGAATGAAGTGACATTAAGAAAGTCAATGAGGGAGCACCTGGGTGGCTCAGAGGGTTAAGCCTCTGCCTTTGGCTCAGGTCATAATATCAGGGTCCTGGGATCGAGCCCCACATCGGGCTCTCTGTTCAGCAGTGAGCCTGCTTCCCCCCTCTCTCTGCCTGCCTCTCCGCTTACTTGTGATCTCTCTCTGTCAAATAAATAAATAAAATCTTTTTTTTTTTTTTTAAAGATTTTATTTATTAATCCGACAGAGAGAAATCACAAGTAGACAGAGAGGCAGCCAGAGAGAGAGAGAGAGGGAGAGGGAAGCAGGCTCTCTGCCGAGCAGAGAGCCCGATGCGGGACTCGATCCCAGGACTCTGAGATCATGACCTGAGCCGAAGGCAGCGGCTTAACCCACTGAGCCACCCAGGCGCCCCAATCTTTTTTAAAAAAAGAAAGAAAGAAAGAAAGGCAATGAGGCTTTAACATTTTTTTTTAACAGATAAAAGGGAGTCATATTTTTTCAAAAAGATAATTCATGGGACCAAATGGAAGACACTGGAATAGGAACAGGAAGAAGAGTCAAAGAGTCAAGAGTCAAATCCCAAAGGAAGGGATTGATTAAAATGGTCTGGCAGTTGGAGCACCTGGGTGGCTCAGTGGGTTAAAGCCTCTGCCTTCGGTTCAGGTCATGATCTCAGGGTCTCTGGATCTGGCATCAGGCTCTCTGCTCAGCAGGGAGCGTGCTTCCCTTCTTCTCACTCTGTGGTTCTCTCTGCCTACTTGTGATCTCTGTCTGTCAAATAAATAAATAAAATCTTAAAAAAATAAAAAATAAAATGGTCTGGCGAGAGACAATGAGGAACAAGGGCAGTTGAGATGGATATCATTTATTCAACTTGGGCAGGTTCCTGAGCTGGCAGGGTTTAGTGACCCACTATGACATGGGATGAGAAGAGGGGTGGAAAAGCCTTAGGTAAGGGGGAAGTTTCTAGTTGGAACACTTCTGGTTGGAGCACTAATCATGCCATTAATTTGGATGGGGGTAGTAAAAGAAGAGTTGCCCTTGTGTCTGTGTGTTTGAATTTGTAGAATCTCGAGCCTGAAAGCCTTTTGCTTACCCTTTGTCACTAACACCTGGGCCCCCCGGGAGGAAATTTAAGAATAGATTGAAACCTTAGAAAAATAATATTTTTCAATGTGTTTTTAATAAGGTGTTCTTTTATTTCTGCTTCCTTATCAAGGAAATCCTATGGTATCCACCACAAATTCTAATTTTTAACAATTGTCCCAGAAATGGAAAGTTTCGTGATTTACTCCATAGCTGAATGGCTCAACGGATTTTGTGGCTAGACTGGTCTTTAAGTATGAGACAGCAAGGTGAAAAAAGGAAAAAAAGAAGCGCAGACATCTGCCAAAAGGCTACATGTGCCAAATGGGAAACAACAACACATTTAGAGAAAGAGGAAGAAACAACAGGCTGGTTAATACCTCGATTTTACTGCTAGCAACGTTTCTCAATGGGAAGAACTTGTTTAATGACCAGTTTCATATATTTGAGGTCCGGATCAAAGAGAACACAAATTTTTTTTTAGAAAGTAGTAGCCATCTTATCCTCCTATGATTGTTTTTAGGGCATCTATGATATCGGATTAAAAGATGATTTGTATTCATGATTAACTACAGTGTTAGAACTGTAAACAAAATTAATATGACATTTTAATGAAAAGGAATTTGGCTAATTCACTAAACTACATGATTACGCAGCACATTCATGGTTTTAAAAAAATATCAACGTTTTGGGCGCCTGGGTGGCTCAGTGGGTTAAGCCGCTGCCTTCGGCTCGGGTCATGATCTCAGGGTCCTGGGATCGAGTCCCGCATCGGGCTCTCTGCTCAGCAGGGAGCCTGCTTCCTCCTCTCTCTCTGCCTGCCTCTCTGCCTACTTATGATCTCTCTCTCTGTCAAATAAATAAATAAAATCTTAAAAAAAAAATCAACGTTTTTAATTTAATTTTAATTTTTTTACATTTTTAATTTTAATGCCAGTGTAGTTAACATATAGTATCTTATTGGTTTCAGGTGTACAATATAGTGATTCAACAATTCTGTACATCACTCGGTGCTCATCGGGATGAGTGTCCTTTAATCCCCATCCCCTGTTTCACTAATTCCACCCCCAACACCTCCCATCTGGTAACCATCAGTTTGTTCTCACAGTTAAGAGTCTGTTTCACTTTTATAAAAAGAATATAAAATTAGAATTGTGAACAAGGTTGTTGGAGCTCAAACAGTCAGCTCTCTTGGACCATAAAGCATCGTAAGGAATGAAAGCTATCCACAGAGGAACAAACAACAGAAGCGGCCCAGGTCCCTGACAGCACATGTCACCACCTCAGCCCTAGATTAACTTATGCCAGAAATGGTTTCCTAGAGCAGAAAAGTAGAGTAATTCCCCTTACACACATTTTCGATTATAAGGGTTAAAATGAGAAACTATTTTCTGGTTGATTTTTAGAGAGACACAACTTGCCAGTTGTATAAAATTTCAAGTTACCTGTTATTTTATCATATGAATAATTCCTTTCATATTTTTTTTAAAGATTTTTCTTTATTCAACAGACAGGGATCATAAGTAGGCAGAGAGGCAGTCAGAGAGAGGGGGAAGCAGGCTCCTTGCTGTGCAGAGCCCGATGTGGGGCTCGATCCCAGGACCCTGAGATCATGACCTGAGCTGAAGGCAGAGGCTTAACCCACTGAGCCACCCAGGCGCCCCAATTCCTTTCATATTTAATCAAGACAGAACTTTCCCCTAGGAGCCACAGGATACTGAAGAAAGAGATATATCTGCATTCAACCTCCTACAAACTAAATTCGTAGGCAGGTTTTACTATAAACCAAAATGATAGGATATTACAGGGCTTTTCAGTTAGGTTCAGTAAAAATGAATTTGTTATTTATGTGCTCGTGTTCAGTTACTTCATTAAAAAGGTATTGATAAGGGGCACCTGGGCCTTTGGCTCAGGTCATGATCTCAGGGTCCTGGGATAGAGCCCTGAGTTCAGGTCCCTACTCAGTGGGGGCTCTGCTTCTCCTCCCTCTGCCCCTCCCCCCACCCGGCTTATGTGCACAATCTAATAAATAAATACAATCTTAAAAAAATGTATTGGTGGGCGCCTGGGTGGCTCAGTGGATTAAGCCACAGCCTTCGGCTCGGGTCATGATCTCAGGGTCCTGGGATCGAGTCCCGCATCAGGCTCTCTGCTTGGCGGGGAGCCTGCTTCCCTCTCTCTCTCTCTGCTTGCCTCTCCGTCTACTTGTGATTTCTCTCTGTCAAATAAATAAATAAAATCTTTAAAAAAAATGTATTGGTAAGAAGCATAAGTATGTATGCCCAAATTTTCCAACAATTCAAGTACAGTAACAACTTCTCTTTCTAGGGGTCACTGACTCAGAATTCTCAACTACTGTAAACACAGTCCACTGTCTAAAAGTAAGCAGATAAGTATACAAACAGACCCAACAGACAGCACAAAGTTCACATTCTAAATGTATTTGCACTTCACTCAAGGGGAGCCATCTGGCACTTACCCAACTTATTTCCTTTCATTTGACACAGTTTGAAGGAGTCTGGATATGGGATTCCTAGCTTTGACAAATTGAAAGTAGTGAGATGCCAGGCATAAGGACGATGACAATAAAAAAAGGAAGTGAAAATTTAAATTTGACACTTCACAGTGAAGACAGAAAAATAACTTCAAAGAGGAGACAAGAGAACTTAAAATATTCAGCAATCTGGAGCCATTTAGTTTAGGAGTACATAGTTCTAGTCTGTAGCTTGGCCCAAAATTAAGACATAGAATATAACCAAAATAATCAGGATAAAGTTATACTTACTAAGCAATCAATAAACTATAGTAACCTTTTGAAAACTTTCTATAAAATTGTTGCTTTTAAAAATCTAAGCATTTCAGAGAACAAACTCTAGAGGTCCCTTACAACTAAAAAGTTCTGTACATTAAATTAATCTCTGGAAAATTCAGGAACTCTTTCTTTCCCAAGGATGTGGATTATATATACATTTCTCTTACAATTAAAAAAATTAATATTTTAGTAGACAGTGTGCACCCACAGCAACATATAGGCATACTCAAAAATATTATAGGTTTAGTTCCAGACCACCACAATAAAACAAATATCACAAAAAGCAAGTCAAGTGAATTTTTTGGTCTCCCAGTACATACAAAAATTATGTTTACACTACACTGTCGTCTATGAAGTATACAACAGCATAGTGTCTAAAAAACAATGTACCACCTTAATTTAAAAATATTTTATTACTGGGGCGCCTGGGTGGCTCAGTGGGTTGAAGCCTCTGCATTCGGCTCAGGTCATGGTCCCAGGGTCCTGGGATTGAGCCCCGCATCGGGCTCTCTGCTCAGCAGGGAGCCTGCTTCCTTTTCTCTCTGCCTGCCTCTCTGCCTGGTTGTGATTTCTCTCTGTCAAATAAATAAAATATTTAAAAAAATACTTTATTACTAAAAAAATTCTAAACATCATCTGAGCTTTTAGCAAATCATAATCTTTTTGCTGGTGGAGGGTCTTGTCTTGATGTTGATGGATGCTGACTTATCAGGCTGTTGGTTGTTGAAGGCTGGGTGGCTGTGGCAATTTCTTAACACAAGACAACAATGAAGTTTGCTGCACTGAATGACTCTTCCCTTTATGAGTAATTGCTCTGTGGCATGTGATACTGTTTGATAGCATTTTACACACAGTAGAACTTCTTTCAAAGTTAGAGTCAATCCTCTCAAACTCTGCCGCTGTTTTCCCAACTAAGTTCATATAATATTCTAAATTCTTTGTTATCATTTCAACAATAACCACAGCATCTTCACCAGGAGTAGATTTCTTCTCAAGAAACCACTTTCTGTGCTCATCCATAAGAAGCAACTTCTCATCCATTAAAGTTTGATCATGAGCTTGTAGCAATCTTCATCTTCAGGCTCCACTTCTAAAGTTAGTTCTCTTGCTGTTTCCATCACCCTTGCTGTGACTTCCTCCACTGAAGTCTGGAACCCCTCAAAGTTATCCATGAGGGTTGGAATGAATTTCTTCCTAACTCCTGGTAATGTTGATATTTTGACTTCTTCTCATGAATCGTGAATATTCTTAATGACATCTTGAATGGTGAATCCTTTCCAGAATGTTTTCCACTAACTTTGCCCAGATCCATCAGAGGAATCACCATCTAGGACAGCTATAGCCTTAGGAAATGTATTCCTCCAATAATAAGATTGAAGTCAAAATTACTCCTTGATCCAGGGGCTGCAGAATGGATGTTGTGTTTGCAGACAGGAAAACAACATTCATCTCGAACATCTCCACCAGAGCTCTTGGGTGACCAGGAGTATTGTCAGTGAGCAGTAATATTTTGAAAGGAATCTTTTCCTCTAAGCAGTAAGTCTAAACAGTGACCTTAAAATACCCAGTAAACCATGTTATAAGCAGATGTGCTGTCATCCAGGCTTTGTTGTTCATTTCTAGAACACAGGCAGAGGAGATTTAGCTTAGTTCTTCAGGGCCCTAGGATTGTCAGAATGGCAAAGGAGCACTGGCTTCAACTTAAAGTCCCCAGCTGCAGTAGCCCCTAACAAGAGAGCCAGCCTGTCCTTTGAAGCTTTAAAGTCAGGCATTGACTTCTCCTCTATAACCATGAAAGGGCAAGATGACATCTTTTTCCAATAAAAGGCTGTTTCACCAACATTGAAAAATCTGTTCCGTGTAGATGCCTTCAATAATGATCTTAGCTAGAGCTTCTGGGTCACTTGCTGTGGCTTCTCCATCATCACTTTGCTGTTTCACCTTGTACATGTTGATGTCACAGGGGCAACTTCTTTCCTTAAACCTCATGATCCACACTCTGCCAGCTTCAGACTTTTCTTCTGCAGCTGCCTCACCTTTCTCAGCTTCACAGAATTGAAGAGAGTCAGGGCCTTGCTCTGGATTATGCTTTGGCTTAAGGAAATGTTGTGGCTTGTTTGATTTTCTAACCACTCAAACTTTCTCCATCTCAGCAATAAAGGTATTTCACTTTCTTATCACTGTGCATTCACTGGAGTAACATTTTTCATTTCCTTCAAAAATATTTCCTTTACAGGGTGCCTGGGTGGCTCAGTAAATTAAGTGTCAGACTCCTGATTTCCGCTCAGGTCATGATCTGAGTCTTGAGATCAAGCCCCACCTCAGGCTCCATTCTTGGCAAGGAGCCTGCTTAAGATTCTCTCTCCACCCTCCCCTCCGCCCTGTTCCTCCCACTTCAGTTCTCTCTCTCTCTCTCTCAAAAAAAAAAGAAAAAGAAAAGAAAAGAAAAAAAAAGAACTTTTCCTTTGCATTCACGACTTGGCTTTGGCACAAAAGGCCTAGGTTTTAGCTTATCTTGGCTTTCAACAAGCCTTCCTCATTATTCATTTCCAGCTTTTGATTTAAAATGAGAGACACATGGCTCTTCCTTTCACTTCAACAATTAGACACCACTGTAGAGTAACTATTCATTGGCCTAATTTCAATGTCATTGTGTCTCAGGGAATAGTGAGGCCCAGGGAGAGGGAGAGAGATGGGGAAAACAACAGGTCAGTGGAGCTGTCGGATCACACACAACATTGATCAATTAAGTTCATTGTTTTATATAGGTACAGTTCATCGTACCTCCAAATAATTGCAATAGTAACATCAAATATTACTCATTACACAAATCATACCACAACAAATACAATAATAATGAAAAATTTTTAAATATTCAAGAGGTACCAAAATATGACAGAGACATAAGGTGAGCAAATGCTGTTGGAAAAATAGCAGACTTGCTCAAAGGCTCAAAGCATTGTTGCCAGGGGCGCTTGGGTGGCTCAGTGGATTAAGCCGCTGCCTTCGGCTCAGGTCATGATCTCAGGGTCCTGGGATCGAGTCCCACATCTGGCTCTCTGCTCAGCAGGGAGCCTGCTTCCCTCTCTCTCTTTCTGGCTACCTCTCTGTCTACTTGTGATTTCTCTCTGTCAAATAAATAAATCTTAAAAAAAAAAAAAAAAGCATTGTTGCCAGAAAACTTCAGTTTGTAAAAAAAATAAATAAATAAAAATTTTTAAAAATGCATCTGTGAAGAGCAATAGAGTGAAGCGTCATGAAACAAATTATGCCTGTATATATAATGAAAAGTAACTTCTTTCATTTACTAGCTCTCCCTAGGGACAACAACTATTAGCAGTTTCCTGTTTGTTCTTCTTAGGAAAGATGGAATAGAATTGAATATAAATATACACACACATATATAAATCGAGCCCCACATCAGGCTCTCTGCTCTGCAGGGAGCCTGCTTCCTCCTCTCTCTCTCTCTGCCTGCCTCTCTGCCTAATTGTGATCTCTGTCTGTCAAATAAATAAAGTCTTAAAAAAAAAAAAAAAAGAACCCAGTTCTTAACTACCTGGATGCTAATCCTATTTACTTCACTTAAAATTTGTGAGATGGGAAGCAGTCACTATTCCTTGCTGTGCTCTATTTTCTCATCCACAAAATGTGGATAACCATAGTTCCTTGAATGAATAGCTATCATGAGGATTAAATGGATCAATACTTAGAGCAATGCCTGACACATAGTAAGAGCTTAAATGGTTCCTGAATGAATTAATTACATGATAGATATGTTTAATCTTTTTTAAATTTTTTCCAGTTTAGGCCTCATTTTCCCTACTCTTTTTTTTTTAATTTTTAATTTTTTATAAACATTTATTTTTATTTTTACCCCCAGGGGTACAGGTCTGTGAATCACCAGGTTTATACACTTCACAGCACTCACCAAAGCACATACCCTCCCCAATGTCCATAACCCCACCCCCCCTTCTCCCAACCCCCCTCCCCCCAGCAACCCTCAGTTTGTTTTGTGAGATTAAGAGTCACTTATGGTTTGTCTCCCTCCCAATCCCATCTTGTTTCATTTATTCTTCTCCTACCCCCTTAAGCCCCCATGTTACATCTCCACTTCCTCATATCAGGGAGATCATATGGTAGTTGTCTTTCTCTGCTTGACTTATTTCACTAAGCATGATACCCTCTAGTTCCATCCACGTCATCGCAAATGGCAAGATTTCATTTCTTTTGATGGCTGCATAGTATTCCATTGTGTATATATACCACATCTTCTTGATCCATTCAATAGATATGTTTAATCTTAACCTTAAATTATATTTTACATTGTTTTGTTTTTATTGCTTCTTTCTTTTAAAAAAATCTTTTATGATGTGAGCTATATTTGCTTTCTGTGCATATGTATGTATGTTTCTTTTGGTAATTTTAAACTGTTTTTCATGTTTGTTAATTTATAACTTTATAGATTGCATTTAATCTTCTATTTTCTTTATATATTATCTACTGACTCCAAACTGAATAATGACAAGTTTAGTATACGTCTACTTCTTTCTTCCCACCATTTACCCTTCTACCTGATTTTATTTTAATATTTTTCTGAGTTTTTACCTTCATAGGTTTAATTATACTTATCTATTATTGATTTATCAGCTTTACCAGCTTTAAATTAAATCTTTTTTTAAAATTTATTTGCTTATTTGAGAGAGAGACAAAGAGAGCACAAATGAGGGGGAGATGCAGAGGGAGAAGAAACAGGGTCCCTGCTCAGTAGGGGCCTAACACAAGCTCAATCCCAGGATCCTGGGATCATGATTTGAGCTGAAGGCAGAAACTTAACTGACTGAGCCACCCAGGGGTCCCTAAATTACATCTTTTGACCACTGGCTATAAAAGATGAGGACTTTAGTGTTTTCAGTTATACACAGCATTCTTTCCCCCATTTCCCTTGAATTTTTTAAGTATCATTGTCAGTTTTTAAAATTTATTATTTTCCCAAATACTTTGAAGTCTTATTTCTACAATTTAATGGATTCAACGTGCTCCTCCAGTTGATCCCTGTGACAGTTTGTTCAATAGTCACAAAAGACTCTTAGGAGCTTACGTATTTAAAGATATCTGTCTATCATGGCTAAAATTAACAACTCAGGAACAACAGATGTGGAGAAAGGAGAACCCTCTAACACTGCTTGTGAAAGTGTAAACTAGTGCAGCCACTCTGGAATATAGCATGGAGATCCCTCAAAAAGTTAAAAAAGAGCTACCCTATGACCCAGTAGTTGTACTATTAGGTATTTATCCAAAGGATAGAAACATAATGATTAGAATGAGTATATGCACCCCAATGTTTATAGCGGCAATGTCCACAATAGCCAAAATATGGAAAGAGCCCAGAAGTCCATTGACAGATGAATGGAAAAAGGAGATGTGGTATGTATATATATTCCATTGTATATATATATAAATCAAACAGAATGAAATCTTGTCATTTGCAATGATGTGGATGGAACTAGAGGGTATTATGCTAAGTAAAATAAGTCAGTCAGAGAATGACAAATATCATATGTTTTTACTCATATGTGGAATTTAAGAAACAAAACAGAGGATCATAGAGGAAGGGAAGGAAAAATAAGATGAAATCAGAGATGGAGACAAACGATAAGAGACTTTTAATCATAGGAAACAAACTGAGGGGAAGGGGGTGGGGGGAATGGGGTAGCTGGGTGATGGACATTAAGGAGGGCATGTGATGTAATGAGCAGTGAGTATTAGACTGATGAGTCACTGACCTCTACCTCTGAAACTAATAATACATTATATGTTAATCAATTGAATTTAAATTTTTAAAATGTGTATCTATTTAAAAAAAAAAAAGAAAAGAAAAGCGACATGGGGAAAAAAAGAATGTCTTTGTGTGTATGTGTGGGTGTGTGTGTGCACTACTGCCAAGGCTTTTGTTGTTAAAATAGTTGTATTTTTCTCCTCTGCTTCTTTGCTGAGTTTTACCATATTCATCCTTCTGCTGACTTGCTATGAAGTCCCTGAGCTCTTGTATATTTCCTGAAACACTAGTTTTTTTTTTTTTAACAGTGATTACAATATTAAATAAATACATATATATATTTAATGTATGGGTTGTTTGGTAACAATTTCCGGATGTTCATCTGAGGCAACTTTTTTTTTTTAAGATTTTATTTATTTATTTATTTGACAGACAGAGATCACAGGTAGGCGGAGAGGCAGGCAGAGAGAGGGGGGAAGCCGACTCCCCACTGAGCAGAAAGCCCGATGCAGGACTCGATCCCGGGACCCTGGGATCATGACTTGAGCCAAAGGCAGAGGCTTTAACCCACTGAGCCACCCAGGCACCCAGCAACATTTTCCTTTATTGTCAGTGTTCTCCATCTATCATTTTTTCTTTTTTTTCAGGTCATAAGAATGTACATATTCTATGCAGTTTCCTTTTTGCTTGTTATCCATTCATGAATGAGGTGAGTTCTTCTGGGACTCTAGTTCATAGAAATTCATGTGGGAAAAAAATGAGGACCATATTTTGAGCTAGCAGGGATTTACTCTTTGACACATTGTGTGTGTGAATTATTTTAGCTTTAACTTCTCAATCAGAAGAGAGCAGTAGTGAAGGCCTGTTCAAAATAATATCCTTTTTCTTTATTTTGCCTCACTCATAAATACTTTGAACAAATGTTATTTCCTTGGGCATTCCTTATTTGGCCTTGACTACTTTTATTTCTTTAGTCAAACCAGCTCCAAAGAAGTTTTGTATCAGCTTGCATAGCCATTCTCATTGTTCCAAAGAATTATTGGTTTTGGCAACAATAGTGCCCCATGTAATTAACTGTTCTGCCAACCTTGTTTCAGGTCTGCAGCTATAGGGTCTTTCTAGGCATCTACCTATACCCTAGTTTACCTTCATTGTATTTGGCAGTGCTTTTTCACGCAGTTTGGGGTTTTCAGGTGTCCTCTAGGTTTGCCCAAGTTGGGATTTTTTTCTGTCCTAGTTGCCATTTTCAAGAAAAGAAGGAAGAAAATACTAATTTTCGTCTGTGACTAGAACTGGAAATCTTACCCAATAAATAATTCTAACTCTAAAACTATCTAACAACTCAATTTTTCTATGTTAATTCTGAAAATACAATATAAGATTATCTGGCCTTAAGGCATAATTTCCTAATATCATTCATCAACATACTTCAATGTAGATGGTAGAGTTTATAATAAATAACTTTCTCACACACACACACAGAAAGATCCATTTATATATTTAACTCAAAACACGTGAATTCATCTGCCAATCTTTGAATGAAAGAAAAGGGCTTTTACTTTGGGTATGAGTCAACTGTTTATAGGTGCCCCTGATGAACCACATCCTTAATGCATTATCTATAATTTCCAGTTCCCTTCTGTTTATTTTTTTTTTAAAGATTTTATTTATTTATTTATTTGACAGAAAGAGAGACACAACAAGAGAAGGTACATAAACAAGAGGAGTGGGAGAGGGAGAAGCAGGCCTCCCGCTGGGTAGGGAGCCCCACGAGGGGCTCAATCCCAGGTCCCTGGGATCTTGACCTGAGCCGAAGGCAGATGCTTAATGACTGAGCCACCCTGGCACCCGTCTAGTTTCTACCTGTTTAGAGTGAAATGATTTAAATACACTTATAAAACAATGTAAGTCCAGAATACTTTAAGGTCTTTATGATTCTCCCCATAAATATCTTTCATAGTACTTTTGCCACACCTGTCTCAACAGGAATTGTTTTTGGCACCTCACCTCTGTCATGTCTGTTCAAATTGTTTAACCTAATTTTCACATAATTAATAACTATTTTTTAAATTTATATTTTATTGGTTATTTAATGTCTAATTAAATCGTACACAGTAACAACTGACAACTACATATTTGGCAACAAACATACATAACTCCTGAATGCAGAAATGCTTGGACTATAAGACAACAGCCACGACTACTCATTCATCTGTCAATGTGCTGTCACAGGCATCTGGAAAGCACGTTTTACATATGAGATGGAGAACCCTGGTTCCTCCTACAAGGCTGAAAGCATCATCCCTATATTCTGAGTCTGACACATCCCACATATTGTTTTTGGTATGTCTTATGTAAATCTCTGGTATTGGCATGTTAAGTTACCATTTATTCCTTCTTCATGAAGGCAGAGAACAGAATATGCTCAAAAACAGTATCTGAGTTTCATGTGCATCAGATTTACATTATTTTGAGTTTTCTAAATTTTAGGTGTTGGAAGATGGAGACTGATTATAACTGGCCTTTACCCATACACATGTGTCTTATAGTCAAGGTCACGCTAGTTCGGTCGAAAAATCTGGACCAGCTTTTAAGAGGCACACAATTAAAAGAATGTAGAAAGGATAGGGAGAGTTTCTAAGGTTATTAGCTGTCTAGATCTTGGAAGAAAACAAAAGCAAAAAAAGCACAAGTCCCCCTATGGACCATGGATTTTTTTATCTGAGTTTAAGGACTAGTCCAATATTATCTGTTGTTTTACCCTTAACTTTATTTTTTTACTGTTGCCTGATCAAACAGATTTAGATTCTCTAGACATTTGTTGAGTACTTATTACATACTAGGTTCTGAAATGGTTATTTTCACGAGTATCATCTCATTTAACTCTTACACTAATTTGGGAGACATGATTTAATATGAGGAAATAGATCAGCAGAGCTAGAGCCTTAAACAAAGATACTCAGATATAAAAAGTCAGGCCTCAACTACCTCCAGGTCTGTGCGGGGCCTTTTACTGGAGTAGGAATATGGGATTATAGCCCTTGGTCCCACAAAGTACACTCCATAAACTGATGCTTGTTTTACTATTACAAAATTATTGTATAATGAATTTGCAATTATTTTTTAAATGTTATATAACTTGGGATGGGAGAATTTAAAAATATATTAGGAAAAAAGGTGCCTATTTCAACAAACTTAAATCTTGTTGCTAAGAAACAGTAATAAGATCAATTTTTAAAGAGTCATTCATAATAAGTGATGGTAAGAATAATGACAGTATAGCTGTATTTCCATAGGTGCCCTCTTTTCAACAACTTAAAACAAGTTCTGGAAACATTACTTACTTTCACAAGAGCCCAATAACAAGAGGTGGTTGTGACTGCCCGTAAACATGGGATAGAGCAAGCTCCGAAAGTCCCAAGAGCCCAAAAGCCTGTGGACAAAGAAGGAATAGAGTCTCAGTGCCTGGTGTTCCATCCATTAATACTTCATCTCTTCAGCCACCATCAAAATGATCACTGCTATTTGTCAGAGACAAAAAGATCTGGGAGACAAATTTCAGCTGTAACCTTAACAGTGTTCTAAACATAATATTGCACCTTTCCTAATCTTCTATAATTTGAGCCAGACCTCTCTTCCATCACTTAAAGACTGGAACAAAAAGAAATTGTTCATGCCCTAGTTTTGGTGTCCTAAAAGAGGTAGATTTGTTTTTTGCTTGTCATAAATGTGTTTCCCTGGTTTACTGCAATAAGCAGACTATAGGTAGGAACTCTCTCTACAGTAAAATTAATAACTGCGTTCTCCATTCAGGCTCCAAATGGATTTTAAAGAGATGTCTCTATTTTGTGTGCCTTTCTACCCAGTTAACAAAGGTATCTAAGATCATGGAAACTCCAGCCATAGTCTCTAGGGAATTCTGGGTTTAAATCTGGTTTAAGTTACCTTAACACAGATGTATAAACATTATTAGTAGTAGTAGTATTAGTATTATTATTATTGGTGAAATTCTCACCGGACCCAGAAAATGTGAACTGCCAATGGGTTCCGCCACCACCAGTCACAACCACTTTTATTTCACTCTTTGTACTTACTAGACTTCTCTAGCTGATCATTACAAGATTTATGTGTTATCTTTCCTGTTAATTTGCAAATGTCCTGAGAGAGCTTCTATTTCTGCTCTATCCCTACTCACACATCATAGAATGGGGGATGGTAGGGATAGCAAAGCAGCACCAGTGTCCTCCTGCACCCCACGTCTTCCTCATATGCTAGTAGCATGACTCTCCACAAACATCTTATGATATAACCATCACTATTTCCATTTTCTAAAAAAGGAACTTGAGTTTTAGAGAAGGTGAAAGACCTCCCTAATGTTACACAGCTAGTAAAAAGTCAGGATGAGATCCAAACTGAAGAAAGGCAATAAATGCTATTTTAAAGGTCAAAGGAGAGAGAAAAAAGCTTTTCCACTTCCTCAAACCTGTGATAAAGAAAACCAATTACCATAATACTCTCCTGCATTTATTCAGAGTGTAGGTCAAAATATTAGGAGTGTTTTGTAAGTCATTTTCTCTTGATTATCACTGCAATACATGCTCTTCATAGGAAATATGGCAAGCAAACAGAGAGAACGTTCAATACCTTAAAAAAAATCACCCCCAACTCAGCACTCAGAGAAAATTACATTTAATGTTCCAGCATGTTACTTTCTAGTTCTGTTTTCTCTTCTAGTTCTTTTTGTATATATTTTCTCTACATAATTAAGATTAGTCCAAATATTCACTATTAAACCTCTTTCATATAAAATCATAATGAAAACATTTCTCATGTTATTAAAACCTTTTATTAAACATTATAATGGGCAGCACAGCCCTTATACCAGGTTGCCCAGGACCCAGGGTTTTCCAGCAGCCCTGCTCAGGCCCTCATTTCGCTATACCCCTTGCCATGAGAATGGGGGTCCATAGGGAAAGGAGAATGTATCCACACAGAGTCTGTGTCATCCTTCTAGAACATTCTCTAGATACTCAGAATCCTGGAATTCCATGAGCAAATGGCCCCACTGAGACCTTCTCCAGTCTTATTCCCTGAGGGCCAAGAGCATAGCACTGTACACGCCAGACCCAGGAGTGGCCAAGTGGTGCAAGGGTGTTGATGGATTTTGGGTGTGAGAGAATTGAGTGCCCTTGAAAGCTGTGTAAGACTCCTCTTGGTGAGGCTGAAACAGAGCTAGAAGGAGTAAGAGGCTCGCTCTTCCCATGCCATCATATTCCAGAATGGGATTCCAAAGAATCTGAGACTTCTAAATTAATATATGACCTTCTAGGCCACTGTCAAAGCCAGAGACTGACACATACTCTATGAGTTTCTTACTTGATTTAAAACTTTAAAATATTTAGACGTGTTATGTAAGTAAGCTTCTATTTGTCCTCTTGCCCCGGGCAGCCAAAATATGGAAAGAAACTGGCAATGTGCATATTTTTGCATGTGGATATATCATAATATTCTTCTAATATTGAACACTTAAATGGTTCCTATAAATTTTTAAATGATATATGTTAAACATCTATACATAAATATTTACCATACTTGCTAATTACTTTTTATGATACACTCTGGGAAGAAAAATTAGTGAGCCAAAGAATATAGACTCTTCACAACCAAAGTCTTAAACTAATGGCTGATTAATGGGAGATCTCACTGAAAGCAACCCCTAGCTCTCTATCCTCTACCTACATGCCAAATCCATTGACCTATATTAATGATTACAGAGGCCATGTCTCCTTTTAATGACTTTTATATATGGTCATTTTGTTTCAAGACAGGAATCTGACTCACAAAATATCTTTTTTTTTTAATTGAGGTATAAATGATATATAACATTATATTAGTTTCAGGTATTTGACATAATGATTCAATATTTGCATATATGCAAAATGATCACCACATTAACTCCAGTTAACACCCACTAAGTAATTTTTGATATGCTTTTAAAAATCCATTAACTTTCAGTCCCTAAAATCAGGAACAGGCAAACCATGGCCCTTAGGCCAATCCCAACCTACTGCATATTTTTGTAAATAAAGTTTCACTGGAACATAGCCATGCTCATTCATTTCCATATTGTGTACATCTGCTTTCAGACAACAATGGGAGTGTGGAGTCTTTGCAACAGAGACCACATATGACTGGCCCACAACTCCTGAAATCTTTACTATCTGGCCCTTTGGAGAGTAAGTTTGCCAATTTTGATCTGCAATTATCACAGAATACAAGCCATGAAACAGAGAATTAGCTACTGAAGAATCATAAAATCACAGTAGGTTCTCTCCCATTTCACAAATCAGATGACCTGGTCTCGGCGGGTTTGCTGTGGTATTGCTGCGGACATTCGATCAAGCACCTCATGCCTTCTCTGCTTCTCAGGCACCTACTCCATGCCCAACAGACCTTGGATCAGGTGCTGAGAGCTCACAGAATGAAAATTAATAATTTTTGTCTTCGAGGAGTTGACACATGTGCCTACTATATGTCAAGGAGTCCTTTTGCCAGGTTCTTGGGAGAATAACCCTTTGTTTTGGACCTCAAAGAGATTCTTGGTTTTCCGAATGTGTATTCAGGTTTTCACAAAAGGAACAGGATCGTTCCAATCTTCCTGTACTAAAGCAGCTTAGAGACTGAACTGCAATAATTAGGCTCCCTTGGTGAAAAATCACCAGACGTAGGAAGAGCAGGCAAAACAAATGATTCCTATGTATCAAGTGATCCCTCAAGAAATTTCCTAGATGTTTCTGCTTAAGCCAGTCAGGAAAACGAACTGCCCACTTTTTGACACCAGGATGAGCAAGAGATTGATAAAAGGCCCTTTGTTTACCTAAAAATTAAAATTCCTATTTATGAGGGGTGCCTAGGTAGCTCAGTCAGTTGAACATCTACCCTCGGCTCAGGTCATGATCCCAGGACCCTGGGATTGAGCCCAGCACCAGGAGCTTCTGCCACTCCCCACGCTTATGTGCTCATGCGCGTTCTCTCTCTCTCTCTGTCAAGTAAGTAAGTAAATAAGTAAATAAATATATTTTTAAAAAATCCTATTTATGAGAAAAGCCTACTTGTGAGTACTGAAACAAGTCATTACTATTGCTTTACTCTTCATAAAGACAGAACAATAACAGAGTAATTGGCTTTGGGAGAGGACATAAACCTGAGCCAACTATTTCAGAGGATTCTAAGGAATGTGGTTTGAATCCAAGTTTGAGGGATTTTTTTGGCGTTTTCGTGGAAAGATAAAAGGGAGGAGAGATTATTTACAAGCCAGATACCTTCTCACTTCTTCTTGGCACAATTAACCTCTTATGAAATTACATTAGAAAACTACAAGCCAAAAGCAAAGGTCTTGATTACTCTGTGGTCTTGGATCATTACTGGTATGGCTATCCTATATCGTTGGGGTAAAAGAGACGATTCTTTGTGGATTTGTGCTCCTCCTCTGCCTCTTACGAGCTGGGCAACCTTGTATAAATTTCTCCACTGCTCAGAGCCTTATCCTCTGCAAAATGTTGATAATACCACTCACTTTGCTGGGCTCCTTCACAGACTAAAGGAGGTAACACAAGTCAGCTCATAATGGGCATAAAAGTTAAGGGCATTTAGTCAGAGCTAATTATCTCCAATGGCTCATTTACAGAAATGTGTCCATGTGTAAAGAGGAGTAACAATTTGCAAGAGGAGAGGCCAGTCCTGCCTGTTCATGCCAACTCAAAGCCATTAGAATGACTTGTTCTGACCTACTCAAAATAAACAAAGCTTTATGCAATTATCAACTATTTGTATTGCCTGATCCTGTTATGAGAACAGTCCTCAAAATATCTCCGAAGTATGTGCCAAGGACTTTGTTTCGTTTATTTTGCTTTTGTGAGAGAAATAAAAGATAACTCATGCTTGCATTGTTAATTGGCTTTAAAAAAAAAAGATGTTATTTATTTATTTGACAGAGAGAGAGATCACAAGTAGACAGAGAGGCAGGCAGAGAGAGAGGCGGGGAAGCAGGTGCCCCATAAAGCAGAGAGACTGAGGTGGGGCTTGATCCCAGGACCCTGAGATCATGACCTGAGCCAAAGGCAGAGGCTTAACCCTGAGCCACCCAGGTGGTTTTTTAAAGGGTCTTGATTATGCCATTATTTTCAAGGGTTTCAAATGTTCCTTCCATCTTGTCCTTGCCTGACCAAGGAAATCAATTATTGTCCTTCTGTCCCTCACCCAAGCATCCAGAGCAGTTTGTCTCCACTTCTTCACCTTCCACACCTTGTAAACATTACTTATGTATTCACCAATTTATGGATGTTGTTTTCTCAGAATTTAACTATACAGGCCCACCCTCTACTTACCCAACCCAGAAGCCTTATATTCATATTCATCCTCTACAACAATGGGTCTAACAAGATGTATGCTATGCAAGACAATACTTGGGCTACTTTTATTGATCTTTTTAATCTTAAGCTTAAATTTTGCATTATGTGTACCTTTTACAATGTATATAACATATCAAAAGAGTGGGTAATAATTACTCAAGCTATTATTAATATTCTATGAAATCAATAAAATTTGGGGGCTCACTCCAATAAAGCAGTAGTACTAGGCATCCCTAGTGGTATCTGTGGTCCTTTAAGGGTGTCTGTAATATCAAAACTGTTTCACAATAATACTGAGATGGAATATATCTTTTTTACTCATTTTCTCCTGTATACAATGGAGTTTTCCAGAGGCAGCATGACATGTGATAGCGCAACAGACGGATGCAAAAGCAGATGTGGGAACCCAGTTGTTATCTATTTGTAAACAATGTAAAATGATGTTCCTGTCATTAAATTTCTTATTTTGGAAGAGTTCTTTTTCATAAAATTATGTTACTTATATTAACATATAATAAACGATTACTGTTATTTTCAAATGAAATAAGAAGTTTCAAATCTTAGTTTTTGAGGGCTGATGGAGGGGAGGTAGGTAGAGGATGGGCTAGATGGGGGATGGGTATTAAGGAGGGCACTTCTATGGGGCGCCTGGGTGGCTCAGTGGGTTAAAGCCTCTGCCTTCGGCTCAGGTCATGATCCCAGAGTCCTGGGATCGAGCGCCACATCGGGCTCTCTGCTCAGCAGGGAGCCTGCTTCCTTCTCTCTCTCTGCCTGCCTCTCTGCCTACTTGTGATTTCTGTCTGTCAAATAAATAAATAAAATCTTTAAAAAAAAAAAAAAAGAGGGCACTTCTACCCCTGAAACCAATATTACTAACTAGAATTTAAATAAAAATTAAAAATTATTCTTAATTTCAGATATCATTATGGCAAATATCAATAGGTATAGAGAGGTTTATTACAGCTGGCTTCTGCCAGTTTCCAGAGAGATGAAATAGTCCATGCTGGTAGTTTACACCACGGAAATTGGCAAACCCATAAATCAGGGCTTTTGTTTTGGAGAAATGCTTTACTAGCACACCACTGGATATAACTCACTTAAAAATTCTTTGGGATCCTTATAAATCTAACCAAAGAGGCAAAGAATCTGTACTCAGACAACTATAAAGTATTCAGGAAAGAAACTGAGGAAGACATAAAGAAATGAAAAGATGTTCCATACTCATGGATTGGAAGAACAAATATTGTGAAAATGTCTAAGCTACCTACACATGTAATGCAATCCTATCAAAATACCATCAGCTTTTTTCAAGGAAATGGAACAAATAATCCTAAAATTTATATGGAATCAGAAAAGACACCGAATAGCCAGAGGAATGTTGGAAAAGAAAACCAAAGTTGGCAGCATCACAATTCCAGACTTCAAGCACTATTACAGAGCTGTCATCATCAAGACAGTATGGTACTGGCACAAAAACAGACATATAGATCAATGGAACAGAATAGAGAGCCCAGAAACAGATCCTCAACTCTATGGTCAACTAATCTTTGACAAAGCAGGAAAGAATGCCCAATGGAAAAAGACAGTCCCTTCAACAAATGGTGTTGGGAAGACTGGACAGCTACATGCAGAAGAATGAAACTGGACCATTTCTTTACACCACATACAAAAATAGACTCAAAAAGGATGAAAGACCTCAACATGAGACAAGAATCCTTGAGGAGAACACAGGCAGCAACCTCTTCAACCTCAGCTGCAGCAACTTCTTCCTAGAAACATAGCCAAAGGCAAGGGAAGCAAGGGCAAAAATGAACTATTGGGACTTCATCAAGATCAAAAGTTTTGCACAGCAGTCAAAAAACAGTTAAAAAAAAAACAGTCAAAAAAACCAAAAGACAACCAATAGAATGGAAGAAGATATTTGCAAATGACATATCAGATAAAGGGCTAGTATCCAAAATCTATAAAGAACTCAGCAAATTCAAAACCCAAAGAACAAAGAATCCAATCAAGAAATGGGCAGAAGACATGAACAGACATTTCTGCAAAGAAGACATCCAAATGGCCAACAGACACATGAAAAAGTATTCAACATCACTCACCATCTGGAAAATACAAATCAAAACCACTGTCACCTCACAACAGTCAGAATAGCTAAAATAAACCAATCAAAAGATAGGTGTTGGTGAGGATGCAGAGAAAGGGGAACTTTCCTACACTGGTGGGAATACAAGTTGGTGCAGCCACTCTGGAAAACAGTATGGAGGTTCCTCAAAAAGCTGAAAATTGAGCTACCCTATGACCTAGCAATCGCACTACTGGGTATTTACCTTAAAGATATAAATATAGCAATCTGAAGGGGCACCCGAATGTTTATAGCAGCAATGTCCTCAATAGCCCAAACTATGGAAAAAGTCTAGATGTCCATCAACAGATGAATGGTTAAATTAGATGTGGTACATATATATAATGGAATACTATGCAGCCATCAAAAAATCTTGCCATTTGCAACAACACGGATGGAACTAGAGGGTATTATGCTAAGTGAAATAAGTCAATCAGAGAAAGACAATTATCATATGATCTCTCTGATGTGAAGAATTTGAGAGGCAGGGCAGGTGGTCATAGAGGGAAGGGAGGGAAAAATGAAACAAGATGGGACTGAGTAGGAAGACAAACTGTTAAGGGACTCTTAATCTCAGGAAACAAACTGAGGACTGCTGGAAGGGAGGGGGAGGGAGGGATAGGGTGGCTGGGTGATAGACATTGGGAAGGGTATGTGCTGTGGTGAGTGAATTGTGTAAGACTGATGATTCACAGAGTTGTACCCCTGAAACAAATAATACATTATATGTTAATAAAAAATTAAATTAAATTAAAAAAAATTCTTTGGGATTCTCAGTAATGTTTAAGAAGATGAAAAATTCCTAAAAAATTGGGAACCTCTCTCTTAACACTGTTAATTGGTACATTCTTTTTTTTTAAAGATTTTTTTTTTTTTTTTTTTTTTTTTTTGGACAGGCAGAGATTACAAGTAGGCAGAGAGGCAGGCAGAGAGAGAGAGGAAGAAGCAGGCTCTCCGCCGAGCAGAGAGCCCGATGTGGGGCTCGATCCCAGGACCCTGAGATCATGACCTGAGCCGAAGGCAGCGGCTTAACCCACTGAGCCACCCAGGCGCCCCAGTAATTGGTACATTCTTGATACTCCTTCCACACCCTCACTTTTCTCTTCATACACTAACTCTGCCTACCTTTGGCTTGGCTAACATGGCACAGCACAGAACCTCCTTCAACTTACCTAATTCTTACTCTTTATTCCTCACATTTTCCCTCTAGCCTGATAGAAAACCAGTGATTCTTGTTATTTGATCTATGAAACTTCTGTTTGACAAAATATAGTGCTTCTCAAAGTGCATCCTAATTATTTGGAGTGCTTATTTATAAAGAATATCCCTGAGACAACTGCATCACCCCAACCTTACTGAATTACAAGTCTCTGGAGAGGGTAGAGCTTTTTAATATCCAAGAGGTAATTCCTATGATGATCCCAAGTTTGAGAAGTCTCTAATCCTCTGTCCTTCAGGGATCTTACCTATTTTGACAACCTTAAACACCTCTTCTTTGTTTCTCTATTTTCAGTCACTCTTTTGCTTCACACATACATCTTTAAATGTTCCTATGACATTTCCATATACTGCCTTGCCACCACTTCAAGTTCAACATGCCCTAGACAACTTCCCAAGCTAATCTGCTCCTCATTCTCTTTTCCTTAGCTGAAGACACAGTAGTTATCTCAATTATTCAGATTTCAACCACTGAAATGATTCCTACCTTTCACATCTTCCTCATTGCTCCCATGTCTAACTCGGTGTCCAGAACATATACTTTCTGTCTCTGAAACATCACTTGTGTCTCTCCTGTCCATTTCCCACCTAGTTTTGGTCTCCTTATTTCTGCCTTAGAAAGTTAGATCAACTTTCCTCTCTCTCTAGCTCTCTCTCTTTTTAAAGATTTTATTTATCTATTTATTTGAGAGAGTGAGAGAGATCACAAGAGGTAGACAGAGAAGCAGACTCCCTGCTGAGCAGGGAGCCTGATGTGGACTCTGAGCCAAAAGCAGAGGCTTAACCAACGGAACCACCCAGGTACCCCTCACCTTTCTCTTTTGTCATGAACTTCAAGTTCTCAGTGATTAGAAAACCAACATCATTCAATGTCTTTATGACTCCTAATGCCACCTGCTGGTAGGTAGGTATCACATAACATTTCTGGAACGTTCTTTTGGAGACTCATGTGTGGCCATTCGTCATTCATTCCATCATAGGGTACAGGTGCAGGACTCTTTCCAGCACAGAAATACTGGCCTCAAAATGAGCAGAAGAAGCAAGGCTTTGGTATGAGAGAGAGTCTGAGTCTCGGCTGCTAGGCAGGCAGAGCAGAGATACTGAGAATCATCCCAAAGAGTTATAATACCAATGTTACATGTGTTCTTGCTGGAGTTAAAATAGTTTTTCCTGATGAACGGCCACACATCTGTAAAGGACAGACAGGCTAACAAGAGAAGACTAATAACAATGGGAGAAAACAGTTACCTGTAGGGCCAGGACGAAGGGAAGAAGTTTGAAAAATGGGAGCAGGCAAAGTGTGCTGGGAATCTTCTTTTCATTCCTTTCATCGCATCTATACACATCTCTGTCCTGCTCTAGGCTGGGAGGCTGACCTAACGCACCACATCCACTGAGGTTATCTGTGCTCTGGTTTCTGGTAGGGTTCACCTAAGGGAGCCCTGGAGGGAGGGAGACTATAAGGAAGGAGAAGAGTGAAGTCAGAGTATTTTCCTACCAGCTGATCTCCTGCCACTGCCTAAAACCTCCATCAAAGGCTGCAGCTCCTGCCAGACAGGCCTATCCTCAGTCCTCCACAGTCCCGGGTCCTCGTTGTGGCCCCTCCGCTAGCACCCGGGGTCTAGAGTGGTAGGAACACACATCTGTGACCAGCCTGAGGTCCCATTCCACCCCTGTGCTGCTCTACATCCTGTCTACATCTGCACAGCTAGTTACTTTATGAACTCAAACCACCTCAATTTGAGTATGGCATGTGTTTCCTGTTGGACCCTGAGTGATATACCTGGCTAGAGGGGAAGAAGGAGGAGAAGGAGAAGAAGAAAAAATTAGTGAAGCTAAATGGAGGAGAGGAAGAGGGAAAGGAAAGACGTTAACTAATTTTCCTCCACGAAGCTGCCCTTTGCCTACCTGGGCCACATTTTTTCCTTTCGCCTACCTGGGCCACTCCAAGTACAGGTTACCTTTTCTCCTTCCATGTCTCTCTATCCTCTTTCTTCATTATTTTACGTTACCCACCATCTTCTCTTCTCTCTGTGTCATTCCGTTTAATGCACTAACTTAAGCTTCTTCTTCCTCCTGGATAGTTTATCCAACTCTCTGTCCATTCTGAAATAAATATGGGGCTTAAGGGGCACCTGGGTAGCTCAGTGGGTTAAAGCCTCTGCCTTCAGCTCAGGTCATGATCTCAGGGTCCTGGGATCGAGCCCCACATCAGGCTCTCTGCTCAGTAGGGAGCCTGCTTCTCCCCTGTCTCTCTGCCTGCCTCTCTGCCTACTTGTGATCTCTCTCTCCCTGTCAAATAAATTTTAAAAATCCTTAAAAAAAAAGGGGGGGGGGACTTAATCTTTCAAAACAAGGCACCACATGGCTTTCTGGGCTCAAATAAACTTCCTGATGATGGGATCCTTCCACACCTTCTGTCTTATCTGCAGGAGATCAACACTGCCTTAAGATTCAGGGCTTCTTGGAAGACACTCTCCTTGCAGCTTCCCCTAAATTCCCTCACTGACCCTCCAACTTTCAGGTACCACCCTTCTCTGCCCATTATTTGTAAGCCAGCATATTCAGACAAGGCCCCTTTTTCTAGATATGCACTGCCTATGCTAACCTCTAGGTATTGTGTTGTTATTGAAATTAAATTAAAAATTCAGTTCCTCAGTTATACTAGTCACATATCAAGTGCTCAGTAGCCACAAAAAAGTAATGAATACTGTATAGAGCATTTCCATCATCACAGAAAATTCTACTGAACATATCAGCATCTAGATTAGCATTTCCCCACCATGAATGTTTAGAACCATGAACGTTTTAGGCCAGATAAGTCTTCAATATGGGGGCTGTCCTGTACATAGTAGGCTGTTTAGCAGCATCCCTGATCTCTACCCACGCCATTAGCACTTTTGCAGATGGGACAACCAAAAAGGTCTCTAGACATTCCCAGACTCTGGTTTAGATGAGACCATTCAACTACTGATTGTGTTTTGCTCACCCACAGATAAGGAGTGAGAGAAGTCAAGGAAAAAAAAAAGTTGAGATACACTTGGACAGAATAAGGAAAGGAGGCCAGAGAATAAAAGATTTCCACAAAATCCTTGCACAGTGTATTACAACTTTTTCCTAGCAAGTCCCAGTCCTTTGTAAGGTAGTGAGTTTCCTTCTGGCTGCCCCATGGCACCTGGAACTCTCAAACTAGGTCATCATAAGGTACAACCCCCCTGCCCCATCCCTGGAAATAAAAGTTAGAATTGTGGCTGTCATGTAAATTGCTGATGTCTCCTGTTAGGGCCATGAAGTGTGGGGCTGTCAGAACACCATCTTGTGATGATATTAAAGATGACCGCGAGGTCTTCCTAACTGGACAGGGTCACTCACATGCATTCTTCCTCAGCACAGGACAGGATGCCACATCCTTCTTGACCTGCCAAATTCTGTGTTTTCTGACCCTCACAGTTCTGCTGGGTTATCAGGCATTGAGAGCCATGGAAGGAAAAGTTAATATAGCCCAAGGTTCTAATGGAGACAACTCAACTATGCAAAGCAGGTTTTCCCAAAATATAGTCACCAATCTTAAAAGATGTCCTACAGTCAGAAGCTTTTAAAAGACAACTGCCCAAGTCTATTTAACCATATGCCCCTTCTTCTGAAATACTCCCAACTGAAGATGTTTTACCCAATGCTAACTTAAAGAAAAGACTTGTGCTCAACTGAAATCTTCTGTCAGTCCAGAAGCATTTCCTTGACACTTTGTAAGATCCCATGCAGAGAAATGAAGGTACAAAAGGGGTCCTGTTATGGGCTCAGGAAATAATCATGCTTGAAAAGCCCAGAGGTCACTATAGAACTAAGCATTGGGAACCAAGAACAGGTCAGGACCAGGCATCAGGCACAACTGGTGATTTTCTACTTTCTTATCAAGTATTTAACTACAAATTGAAATGGAGTTGAAACTACAAGTTGAAATGGAGATATACAATGGCAAGGACCAAATAGTGCTTTATATTTGCCTCAGATTCATACACCATGTTTGGTTT
This sequence comes from Mustela nigripes, assembly GCF_022355385.1. NCBI lineage: Eukaryota > Metazoa > Chordata > Mammalia > Carnivora > Mustelidae > Mustela > Mustela nigripes. Next base: position 42,575,371 of record NC_081564.1, on the reverse strand, counting down.
ATAGCAGCTGTTCCATAAATGTTGACTGAATACTGAATAAAGTAAAGGAGAAGCTTGTCTATCTCACATGATAGATCTCCAAAAGGCAGTGCTACCTTCTGTTTTGTGTCCACTCAACTGATTACTCAGGTGATCCCCAGGTAGTATGTACTTTGTTAAAAATACTGGATAACATCCAAAATCTAGGAAATGATAACATTTGCATCAGACAGGGTTCCAACAAGAAACCAATGACACAATCCGATTAGGATAATTTCCAGAGACTTATTTGAAAGGGACAATTTGCAAAGCGATGGATGCATGTAAAGGAATGACAAGGGATACTGCTGTAACTTGGGATTGGTAGCAGCAGAACTATTACCACTCCTAGAGAAAAAGAGATGAGAGGATGGATTGATTACAGGAACCCAAAAGGAGAAAAGTCTTAGAGTGAAACACCGTGACCTTAGGTCGAGGGGCACAGGCAGCCCAAGGCAACCCCACAAGGAGGGAGCCAAGAGAATAATTAGCCTGACCTCACTCGCGCCCCTCCCTTGAATCTCCTGCTGGGACCCTGCCATTGGCGGAAGTCAGAGGGCACAGGAGCCCTTGTGTAGCCCTCACAGGCAGCCTCCTGGGTAGAAAGAGGGAGGGAGGAGAAGGGTGGAGAGCAGACCAGAAGAGGCAAAAGGAAGATATCCTTAACAATAGGAGATTGCTATCTCTGCACTGGTAGTGTTTGGAAATCATTAAGATGCCAATTCATGATCAATTTATGATCCAATGAGAAAGAATCACTTTTAAATTCGTATTCGTTAATGATGGTTTAAAATCTGGATGTTAGGATTACCACACTAATTTAAAAATAAGATTTCATCCGGGTCAAAATCAAATCCCAGTTAAAAGGAAATTTAAGCTAAAGTTACAGAGATTTTGTGAACCTTAATTCTGCCAGACTTGAAGTTCAGCCATAAATATACCAACTCTGGACTCCTGGCTAGAGGGGAAAATGGTAGTTCTTCCCAGGAGGGAATTGATCAAAGGATTACTGTACAGCCCCACACAAGAAAAGCACCTCTTGTTAGAGAATAGAGCACAACTCAGTATTTGGGGATTTGCCAGTGGGATGGAGGGAAGAAAAGGTATCTGAAACTCCTAAAAGAAAAATTACTCCATGCAGAACACAAACAGTTGAGAACCAGGAAATTTAAAAGGGAAGTCAGTGAGAAAAGCTTTTAACTGTGAAGGCTGCTACTTTTCCCAAGAAAGTGGAAAGGAAAACATTATCCGTGAAAGGACAGAAAATAATGCAGTGGAATACTAGAAAGAAGAGGCTGAGAAGAAATCTGATGGGGCTTCGGAAATAAAAGAAACAGAAACAAAACATCTTTACCATATTTTAATTTTGGTGAGTCTCTGGCCTGTGGCCTGTTGACACTTGCTATCAAAATACAGCAATGTAGGGGCGCCTGGGTGGCTCAGTGGATTAAGCTGCTGCCTTCGGCTCAGGTCATGATCTGAGGGTCCTGGGATCAAGCCCCGCATGAGGTTCTCTGCTCCTCGGGGAGCCTGCTTCCCCCTCTCTCTCTGCCTGACTCTCTGCCTACTTGTGATCTCTCTCTCTGTCAAATAAATAAATAAAATCTTAAAAAAAAATACAGCAATGCAAAGAAAAAAGATCTCTCTGCTTTCTCCTCTCGTCTTAATCATAGGCATATGCCCAACATCGTCTGCTTGACTTGCAAAGATTTACGTTCGCAAAATAAATATGTGTCTGTTATTTATATATTCATCAGTTCCTGAAAAATCACCTTATATTAAGAACAGATACAATTAAATTAATTGTTGTTTACCATGCTCAATCTAGAATTTGATATTTTCTTTCTTGAGAGAGACATATGCACAGCTTCTGCTTGTTCGATGCAAGCTGTTCTCATATAATTAGAACTTACCACAATTTCAGACTCTTATTTACAAGGAGTACACTTCGTACTGTTGTTCAAGCATATAACACTCAAGTTGCAAGTAAAAGATAGGCAGAACTGATAAATGATGTCCAGTTTAAATGCACAGATAGTGCAAGAGAAAGCCAACTGACTGTGATCGTCAATCTTTTCTGCCTTTTTCTTTTTTTAAGATTTTATTTATTTATTTGACACAGAGAGACACAATGAGAGAGGGAACACAAGCAGAGGGACTGGGAGAGGGAGAAGCAGGCTTCCTGCCAAGCACGGAAGGCCCACACAGGGCTCAGTTCCAGGACCCTGGGATCATGACTGGAGACTAAGGCAGCCGCCTAAGAACTGAGACACCCAGGCGTACCTCCTCTGCTTTATCCCAGATTAATAGAACAACTGGAAGAGAAAGTCATTTCCTTGCCTTTGGGCTACTTAATACCATGAAATTCTGACAGGAATATTCTCACTAAAATATAATCTAAAATGATTTAGTAGTTTATATTCTTTATGGGCCTAAATATTCTTATTCACCAATTCAACTATAAATATTTACTGAGCACCTACTGCACCTATCAGACAATGTTATAAGCACTAGAGATACATCAAGAAACAAGACAGACAAGGTTCTTGTCCTCCTGGAGCTTACATTCAAGGGGAGATGGTGAACTATAATAAATAGGTAAATAAATAAGAACTTTAGATAGTAATCTTTGCTAGGAATAAAATAAAATAGGTAGTGGGATGAAGAGTAACAAGGGAGAGAGGTACACAATTTAAATGAGGTGTTCAGGAAGGCCTCTCTGAGGAGCTGACATTTTAGGTAAAGCTCAAACAGTAGGAAGAAGTCAGTCATGTGAAGATCTGGGGAAAGAGCATTCCAGGAGAGAGAAGAACTGAGGTAAAAGCCCTGAGGTGGGAATAAGCTGGGGGATGTTTGAGGAGCAGTAAGAAGGTCAGTAAGTGAGAGGAAAAATGATAGGAGATAAGACAGCAGAGGTAACCAGATGCCAGACCATGCTGGGCCTTGCAAGGTAAGGAATTTGGACTTTTTTTTTTTTTTTTTTTTTAGAGTGATGAGAAGCTTCCATGGGGTTTTCAGATGGTGAGGATCTGATCTGATCTCTGCTTAATTTTTTTCAAAAAAAGATTTTATTTATTTATTTGAGAAAGAGACCAAGAGCCAGACATGAGCAGGGTGAGGGGCAGAGGGAGAAGAAGACTCCCCACCCAGCAGGGAGCCCCATGCAGGGCTCAATCCTGGAACACTGGGATCTGACCTGAGCCAAAAGCAGATGCTTAATATATTGAGCCACCCAGGCACCCTGATCTCAGCTTTAAAAGATCACTTTGGGAGTGGCTGGGTAGCTCAGTCGGTTGGGCAACTGACTCTTGATTTTTGGCTCAGGTTGTATTCTCAGGGTCTTCAGTTGGAGCCATGAGTCAGGCTCCACAATTACTGGGGAGTCTGCTTGAGGATTCTCTATCTCTCTCTCTCAAATAAATAAATAAATCTTTAAAAAAAAAAAAAAACAAGATCACTGTCTCTGAATAGAGACTGTAGGAGGGAAAAGGCCATCATAGTCCTTCAAATAAAAGAAGATGGTCACTGGAACTATGGTGGGGAAATGCATGTGGGAAGAAGTGTACAGACTGGGGACCTATTCTGGAGACATGCTTGCCAGCAGATTGAAAGGGAGAGTATATTCAAGGAAAGAAAAAAAAAAAAAAACTCCTATGTTTTTGACTGAACAACTAGGCATTGTTATTAACTCTAGTTTTTTCTCTAGAGGGAAAAAAATGAAAGAAAGCAGGTACAAGGTAGTAGAGTGGTTATCTAAAAAAAAAAATCAAGAGTTGTATTTTGTATATATAGTATCTGAGATACTTATTAGATATCCAAATGGAAATAAAAGTACATAGTTGTAATATATGTATCTGGAGTTCTGGAGAAAGGTCGAACATACTTTCTTTTAATCTAAAAAAATTTTATTAAAAACATACACTCAAGAGAGGTAGGGACTGTGTGTTCACATTTACTCTATAGGCTATTGTGCCTCATATACTGAGGTACTGAAAAAACAGAAGGTGATATGAAGTAGTAATCATGAAACCAAAAACCAAAAACCAAAACATTGTTCAACTTGTTTGCTTGATGTTCCTACCAACTTAGCTTAGGTGTTCCTTCACCAAAAACCACATGCCTGATAATTATTTGTTGTGGAGAATTACTAAAATGAGGAAAACAATAATACAGGCTTAGCTAGTGAAGATTTGAAATACTTGACTGATTCAGAACCAGATGCACTGGTTTGCTAGCTCAGGCCTGAACACAATAGTCACTCTCAGATGATATCTATGAAGTGGCATGACAACTGCAGGAAAGGTCTATCAGTACTGCTACATCAAAAGAAGACCAAATTCCATGAGGGCAACTGAATAAAAGGTGTTAGTAATGCCCGCTGCCCCATTTTTTTTTTGGGGGGGGGTGTTATAGGTCATCAGAATTTCATAGACATGTAAACATCGTTTCCCCACAGTTTCTTAGTTGACTGGCTCTTACTCTGCTTCATAATTCATCGATCCGTCACGAAAACAAAGTGAGGTGAAAGGCATTTCAGCTCTCATAAGAGGAACCCTTAAGTCCCAGTATCACCTTATAAACTATACAATCAAACAAGTTGAAATGAAAAGCAAAGATGTTGAATTTAATAGACATGCAAATATCAAGAATTTTTACTTGGGCTGGTTTCTTTATAGTAAGTTCTAAACCCATGAAACTCCTTTGTAAGGACAATAGGGCAGGAAGTAGCAAAGTCATAATCAGTGACCTTAGATCTTTTTGAAGTGCAAAGAAGCAAAGTAACAGCCTACAGGATAAAACTAACATCACACCTTCAAATCAGTAAGTGAAGAGAGAAAATCATTAACAGCTAGCCTATTCTTCAGTGGGAATTTCAAAACCAATTAAAAAGCCCCTAAAAATATCATATTTATGCTTAATAGTTTAGTCCTTTTATTTCCAATAAATGTCAGGATTAAAAAACTCCCATGAAGGAGTAATTTTCCACTGGAAACCTTTCTTCTACTTTTAATTTAATCTGAGGGATTATTTAGTGGTTTCTGTGCAAGTCTAATACATGACAATATCTGTACTGCGGGGGAGAACACAATGTGTAAACACTTCAAGTTTTAGCTTCAAGGTATCCATGTGAGGACCTGGACATTAAGAACAGGTTGCATTCAAAAGGCTTCAAAACATAGATGAAAGAAAGTGATCATTAAAGCCCTGTGAATACAAAACTCCCACCTCTTTGCAAGAAGCCTAATACTCCAATTCATTCCTAAAACATTCTTTCAGTGGTCAGGTGCATTTCTTCCAATCTACTACCCTCCTCCCCCAGAAAAATTTGTACAACTTAGATCTTAGTCTGCTTTTCCTTAGTTTCAACAGATTTACACCCACAGCTGGAGGAAAGAAGGTTAAAAGAAGAAAAAGAAAAGAGAAGGAAGAAAGTAAAAGGCTATCAGTGCTCACGTTAGCACACCAGAGTCATGAAGTGATTAATGCTGACAGAAGTGTCTGGTCAACAGGACATTTGTCCTCTAGGCCTCTTCTTGCAGCTTCTTTCTGTTCTCCTCCCTTTAGCAGTTTCCTTCCAGCCCCAGGCTCTATGCCACCAATGAACATAACATGCAAAAGCAGGCCAAAAATTAAATTACAGATGTTTCAACAGTCTTAAAAGATTAGTGTAGCATATGTGAACTGGCCATTTTAAAGACTTGGTAGGAGGTGTCTGGGTGGCTCAGTCAGTGAAGCATCTACCCTTGACTCAGGTCATGATTTCAGGTCCTGGGATGGAGCCCTAGGTTGGCCTCCCTGCTCAGCAGGATGTCTGCTTGTCTCTCTACCCCTCCCCCCGCTCATGTTCTCTCTCTCAAAAAATATTTTTAAAAGATTTTATTTATTTGAGAGGGAGAGAGAACACAAGCAGGGGATGTGGCAGAGGGAGGAGAAGCAGGCTCCTCACTGAGCAGGGAGCCCAACACATGAGAGGTATGACAATCCCAGGTACATGAGATCATGACCTGAACTGGAGGCAGATGCTTAACTGAGTCAACCAGGTGCCCTCAAAAAATAAAATTTTAAAAACAAAACAAAACAAAAAAGATTTGGTAGTTGGTTTGAGCCAATCTAAATAAGCATTCAAAATTAGTGATTGCTCACTCAACAAACTTGAAAAGAAGATGTATTGTTTTTTCTAATCAGATATCACAACCAGAACTATAAAAAAGACTGAGAGGATTTAACTAAGACCATGTAGGCAGATTATGCCCCATGAGCCATTCCTAGGCTTTCAGTTGGAAAACTGATCATAGTAGACCTAATTAATATTTCAGTTCTACCACTTCTAGGCTCTCTCCTAAAATTTCACCAGTGTCTTGGGTTCTAGAACATGAAAGGGGTCAGACACCTCCAACATTTTCAATTTATTAGCCTAAAGTTCTTTGTGAACAATATATACACAGAAGCCATTTGCTAAAAGTGGTAGGTAGGCTCTAAGGGGAAATCTGCTAGGAACTAAAATGTCTGTATCAAAAGACAGCCTCTTGGGGAGTTTTGCAGGCTTCCCTTTCAGGATACCAGCACCTCAAGTAAAGCTACCACAGATGTGCTTCCTCCTGTTAACTTCTACAAAGCAAACAAAATAACCTGTGGTCACCCTCACTCCAACAATGCACATAGATAAGGGAGGTCAAAATTCCTTTACGAACGAATGAAATAAATGGCAAATTATCTCAATTACACTAAGTGACTCTTGGACAATCTGTAAGAACATTTACATGTTCCTTTCCAAATAGCATTCCATCAGATATCAAACTCTCTCCAAAGGCCAGCAACATGGAGGGCATCATCGGTACTGAATTAAACACAGGCTCTCCATTCCAAACATGGAGACGACACAGGAAAGACTCAAACATCCTTAGACATACATTTAACCTGACTAGATATTGTAACCCTTACGGTGCCAGCAGGGTCTCCCTACAATAAGCTGGAGAATAATTTTCTATGAACAAGAGCCTACTTGTAGGATAATGTGACTTTATTCAAATAAGCCGTCTTCTTCCTCCCAACTCAGGGAGGGCGTTCGCTGGGGGTGGGGGCTAGTATTTCAAGAAAAAAGAAGAGGAGAAAAAGAAGAAAATAAGATAACAGCAAGAACACTGAGAAAACAGCAAGCAATATAAGAAAATTTCCATCCCAGTCTTGTATAATGCCTAGCATGTAGGTGAACAAACCAGTTGAAAAAATGTTCCACTCTTTCAGCTTATTTTGGACTGATTTTATAGAACAAAACAACATAATTACATCAAAGCATCTGCAAAGATAAAATCTAGGGAGTTTTCAAAACTGGAGAATGTTTGGAGACAGGGAAGGGAAGAGAAAGAGGGCAACAGAAGTTAGAGCAGGATAAAACAGATTTACAAATCTGGCTTTAGAACCAAAGAAAATAGGAGCATAAAACATTTACGAGCATCTTCATTCATAATATTTCTTCCTAAATTAATTAAAACATTGGCTTATGATGGATTTATACCACAGTGAAACTCTTGACAACTTCAAAATCAACTTCATGTTTGGGTTCCATTCTTTCAGGTGATGAATAGTGGGAAATCAGTGAAGGAATGTCACTTGAAGTCAGTCATTTATCATGAACCAAAATGGCTAAGTGCCCCATAAACTGCAATGATCCATTTCCTATTAGCATCACACAACAGAAGGCAGCCTCATCTGCATTAACAAGTTTTATGACCTCCGTAGGCAGAGAGGCTAATGTTAGGAAATGGGTTATTTTTGTTCTGTTATAAATGTTCATTATTATACCATAAAAAATTCTTTAAGGATATAAACTACTGATTGATTCATTAAGAAATTATTTTAAAAGGTTTTCCCTATCTTGTGTTTTTTTTTCTTTTAAATTTAATCTTGGTATAATAGTTTCACTCTTCTTGGTCAAGCGCTAGCTGGTTTTCTATATGTAATACACACTTCTTTTCCCATAATGTCAAATGTCATGACTGCCTAGAATTAGAATAATTTCCCCCTTCCCCCAAAATTTAGATGACACAACTTTGCAGTGTTCCAAATTTCAAAATATAATTATGCCCTTTGAATTTGGGCAAGAAAATTCCAAGAAAAGGCATGAAAATGGCATGTCATGATTTGAAGCTAAATAAAATTGTTAAAGCACTTAGCCAATATATTTCCTATAAAATACACTGTTTAAGCATGTTAGTGGGTCACAACCAGATGATTACTGACACTCTTAACTTCAAACATAGCCAGCAGTTACCTTCCTACAACAAATGGTATCACTGCCAAACACAAAGAAAAAAGAAAAGGAAACCCAAATGGCAAGATGAGAAAGCACCTAAGGAAAAATCGGTACCATATAAAAAAGATTATGAAAACAGGGTATTTACTCCATAATTTTTTTGAAACCTCCTCCTCTGAAATGAATCCCTGAAAGTACAAAAAGATTCCAACATTTATCTGATTGTACTATTTAAGCTTAATTTTAAACTACAGAATACAATTCAAAATGCACAGTGTACATATACATATTTTGAGGACTCTTCAGCCTCCCCCCACCCCCGAGGAAACATCAAAAATTTGGAAAATGAAGAAGTCTATGATAACTTGTTTTAAATTATTAATATTCGATTATGAGCACCCCAGATAAAAGGTGTTTCACAAAGTCACAAATTCCCAGGAAAGATAAAGAAGAATTAGACATGGTTCATGTCCTCAAGGAACTTATATTCTATTTAGAGGGACAGGATACATTCATAAATATACATCCATAAATAAGAAAAATAAAATCAACTGTAAGTGAGTTACTAGGAAATAGTGCGTACCAGAGTACTTTTCAAGTATCAGGACTAAAAAATGTCCTTGTCGACTCACTAAAAAAAATTTAAGGAAACAGGAGAGAGAACAAACCATGTACGGGGGTGATAAGGGAAGAATTCATGAAAGGGAGCAGCGTAAGCTTGGCCTTGAAGAACAAGCAGCTTAATGCACCAATTATTTCAACATTTTTTCCCCAAATGAAATAATCTTCTGGAATATCCATTTTCCCCTAAAGTACTGTCCAAACTCAAATGTATGGTTCTGAGTCCCTCAACAACAGCAAGCCTTTCATACTTGGACTTTTAACCTCTCCATTTCCTGACATTCTCCCTCGCTGCCTATTCACCAAATGATGACCATCATTGTTTTCCTTTCTCCTTTGAAATCACTGATAACCCTCAAGTCAGATGATCCCACCCACCAAGAACTAGGGGATCCTGCAGAGTGAAGGCTGAATGTTTATGACCTTATTTATGCCAAGTAGATTTTAATCATCAGAAACTTTGCTGAAGCTTTGAGAGAAACAAAACGAAGTTACAAGGTGTCTCCAAAAAGGTACAAAACAAACTTTTGTAGTTCCTTCCAAGCTTCTCCATGAAGATTTGGGCATGGGTCCTGAAGTATTGTTCAAGTTCTTAAGCATAACCATGCTCTTTAATCTTGTCCTCTGTCAACTTGCATGTGAGTTATTGCAACTGTCCTCTGTCCTCTTACCCTAGAGCACCCCCTCTCAGTCCATTCTATATGCTTCTGTAAGGATAATCTTCCTAGAACACAGCGAGGTACACAAAACATCCTTTGATCAAAAGTCTTCAGGGGATCTCCCACAACTGACAGAGTGCAGCCCAGCACTAACTGGTGATTCCCTGCCTTTTTTTTTCCCCCTCAGGCATTCAGAGAAAATTCAAGAATATTCATGGAACACATTATAGATAACCAGAGAAGACTGACTTCCTGCCAATCAGAAGTATAAACATCCTTAATGGCTTGAGGGGAAAGCAACACCACTGCCCATTTGTAATTCATTCCTAGCCCAGCACAGGGGCTGTGAAAATCTGGTTAAGTCATCTGCCCTCTTCAACCATATTTCTCAAATTTTCTCCATGGCAGTGCTTCTCAAACTTCACTGTGCACCTGGGCCACCTGGGCTCATGTAGCAATGTGAATTCTGATTCCCTGAGACTCACTCAGTGTTTCTAACTAGCTTCCAGGTGGGGCTGGCTCTGTTGGTTCAATGACCACAACTGAGCAAGGAGACTATTACAATGGCCTTCAACCACAGCTATGGCTATGCATTAAAATCACCTGTGAAACTTTAAAAATCTGGATGCCTAGGCTGCCCTTCAATCAGAATCTTTAAGGGAGTTTTTAGAGCTCTCCAGGTGATTTTTTCTCCAAGTTTGTTTGTTTTAGTAATCTCTACAGCCAACATGGGTCTTGAACTCACAACCCCAAGATCAAGGGTCACATGCTCTTCCAACTGGACTAGCCAGACACCCCTTCTCCACGTGATTTTAATGTGCAACCAAGGCCACATTTTCTTTTTCAACCAAACAATTCTCCCACAATTCCCTCTACCCTATACCTTTCCCCAGGCAGTATTCCACACACAGATTGCCCCTTCTTCCTGATGCCAGTCCTTCCCCCTATGAAGATGTCTCCAACCCTGAATATTGGCTCCATCCTTTGAGTATCTCCTAGTACTGCTTGTTTTATTCTTTACTCTCTGTCCTGCGTTAGCAGCAGAGTGTGTGAGCCTTGAAGCAGGCGCTGTTTGTTACACTTCTTATGTTCCAGACCTGGCAAGTACGAATGTTAGATGTACCTTGCCATGACTTTGAGACAGGCTTTTAAGGAAACAGAGCAAATAATACCAAGTGAGTGCTTTCGAGTCTAAAAGGAAAGAACAAAACAAAACGAAAACGTCCTCATAAAACACAAGTACTTTCTCAGCCAGGAAGAGATATTTTCAGGACTTGACCATGCCTGCCAAACAGGTGCAGAGATCTTGGTTAAGAAAAGCAAAGCCTCTACCCCGCCACTAAGATTTGCAAGAGAGATTGGTAAGAAAGAAGTCAGAGCTCAGGGTCATGACCTTTAGGATAAGATGTGGAGAGGCTCAAATAACAAGCCATTCCCAGCACGCGGAAGCAAGAATTCTCTGGGTATGATGGTCATAGGAGCCCATTCAAATTTGGGAATGAATGGATTGGGTCCTCCAATTTAGCTAATTCTGCAACCACCCCATTTTAGGATATAAAAGGTTCCTACTGCTATAATTATACAGCAAAAGAAGGGAAATTGTCAATAAAGCTGTTTCCAAAATCTGAGTTCATGAAATGCTTAGTTAACAGAATAGATACATTATAACATCAGTTTCTTAGCCAGAAAACATTTTAAATATGAAATCAGAATATTAAAAAAAAAAAAAAAACACCTTGTGGAAGACTTATACTGGTCTGAATGAATCACAGAAGGCATACCTGAGAAAATCCATCACAATTTCAAATGAGAAAAGTTTAAAGTGGAAGATGTGGAGTCACTGATGGAGAGACTGATCTCTGAAATCAAATAAGCCTGGATTCAAATCTTAGCTCTCTCCACTCACTCTGTGTCCCCAGGCAAATTCCTTGACCTTTCTAGGGCTCAGTTTTTTTACTGTGAAATGGGGATCATGATGATAATTTATGAATCTATTTTAAATGATGTAGTTTCTCGAACAATGTATACAACACAGTAAATGCCAAAAATGTTAAATGTGTTTTTAATCTGTTCAATTACATCTTTGCCATAAGAACCATGTCATATAGTGGTAATATTACAGTAACCTACACTTAGACCCTATAAAGCCACATTGTTTTCTTGAAATTGTATGCATTTTATTAATGCCTCAGTGGTTCCACAAACTATGTCTTTTGCCTAGAATGAACCTTTTCACCTTCCTCCCCTCCTCTTCTGGCAAAACAATAACAATAATAATTATTACTATTATTTTTATTTTGTTAAGTGTCGTTTTCATGATACCTCCCCTCGTCTGGGTGTTTTCTCTGGCACCTCTCCCCTCAGAGGCTGTCTTTTGAACTTCTAGAGCACTTTATAGGGACCTGTATTGGAGTACACAGCACAGCACACCATGGGTTGTGAGCACTTGTGTTTCCTTATCTCATTCATTAACTTCTAGAGCAGTGCTGTCCAATGTGATAGCCAACCGTCTCATAGGCCACTATTACTGTTTAAATTAATTAAAAATAAATAAAAATAAAAATTTAGTTCCTCGGTCTCTTGAGCCACATTTCAAGTGTTTAAGAGGCACATATGGCTACAACTATCATATTGGACCACACAAAATACTACCATCATCACAGAATATTCTATTGAACAGCACTGTTCAATCTCTTGGGTAGGGACCACGTCTTATTCAGTCCTAAAGCCTAGCACTCACTAAAGTGTTTATAAATTAATGATATTGACAAACTGGCACATGTTCAGACATACTCTGTTGGCTGAATGAGGAAGGATGAATTATTCATTAGTGTTTAAACCTACAAGAGAAAATAACATACAAAATACCTAACACGAAGGTCATCACAAGGCAGGACATGAAAAAAAGATGCTTCATCATATGAGTAACTTGGTTGAGAAGTCCTTCAGATAATTCAGAGTTATTCTGCCAGAAGACCATTAAAAAGATTTTAGTCAAAGGAATATCACTACAATGAGGAAATGGTCAGTCCTATTTGGTAGTTTGGTTGCATCTTACTTGCTTGGTCTTATCGAGCCTATTTTTTCCATAATCTCAGCATCAGAGCATATCCTTCCCATGTGAGAGCATGAAAATCAGCTCTGCAATATCTCCATTAGACTCCATCAAAGCCAAAGACAAGGCCAAGAAAAAAACAATATTATCTCCCAAGGCCAAACCAGAGTTGCAAAACCTCTCCTTCTAGAATCCTGCCTTCTTCCCAATGACTTCCCTACCCTCTCTTTGTTCCTTCCCTATCCTGAGCAAAGATTTCTGAGATACACCATTACTAAACTGCCCCTACTTCATGATGCTACCCAATCCAGTGTCAGTCACCTCTTCTCTAGTCCCTTCTAGAATCATTCAGCCTAAGTCCAAACCCTATAAACATACCTTTATCTTCCTAGATGCCCACAGTCCAGTGGCTGTGCTCTCTCTTTTGCTGCATCAAGTTACAGAATCCATGATTACAGTAGCATTCCCATGGCCTTTCCCGATTGCCAAACTTTAGGACCTATCCTGTAACAATATTCATTTCATTCCATAAAATTTTCCACAACAGAAAGTAACAGAATGTCTTTGGTTCATCTGATTTTTGATAAAGAACCATGTTTCTCAACTCAGACATAAAAAGGAATGAAATACTGATAACCTGCTCCAAATAGATGAACTTTGAAAACATTATGCTTAGTGAAAGAAGCCAGATACAAAAGGTTAGAGACCATGTATTTCCATTTATATAAAGTGTCCAGAATAGGCAAATCCATAGAGAGAAGATCTCTGGAGAGGGGCTAGTAGGAGGAGGGAATAGAGAGAGACTGCTAACCAGTATGTGATTTCCTTTTGGGCTGATGAAAACATTCTGGAATTACACAGTGGTAATGGCTGTACAACTTTGTGCATATATGAAATACCAATGACTTACACACTGTTAAAGAGTGAATTTTATAGACCTGTACCTCTGAAACCAAGATATATTATATGTTAGTTAAATGACTTTAAGTTAAATAAAATTTAAAAAATAAAAGGTGAATTTTATGGCATGTGAATTATATCTCTATTTTTTTTAAAAGATTTTATTTATTTGATAGACAGAGATCACAAGTAGGCAGAGAGGCAGGCAGAGAGAGAGGAGGAAGCAGGCTTCCTGCAGAGCAAAGAGCCCGATGTGGGGCTCGGTCCCAGGACGCTGGGATCATGACCTGAGCTGAAGGCAGAGGCTTTAACCCATTAAGCCACCCAGGTGCCCTTATATCTCAATTTTGAAAAGAACTACGTTTTTGCTTTGACTGGGAATACAGTTTTTTTGTAGAAATTTCAGAGCCACCAAGGGAAAACTTCTTAAAGGAAGCTCAATAAACTACTTTGGAGAGAGTTACTATAATTGATCCCAGTAGAACTGAACAAGGTTTCCCAAGTAAACCATTCTACTTTGTCTTTATTCATATTCATACTTAGAGTTTGTTTCCTTCTCATTCTGTTGTTTCCACCTTTTTTGGGTAAAATCCATCAGTTCTGTGTCTTGAAATTTTGCCATAAAACTACCCTAGCAGAAATGCAAATCAAAACTATAATGAGATATCAGCTCCTATCTGTCAGAATAACTAAAATCAAAACCACAAGAAATAACAAGTGTTAGTGACGGTGTGGAGAGAAAGGAACTCTTGTGCACTGCTGGTGGGAAGGTAAGCTGGTACAGCTACTGTGGAAAACAGTATGGAGGTTTCTCAGAAAGTTAAAAAATGGAACTACCCTACAATCCACTTAACTGCACTACTGGGTATTTACCCAAAGAATACAAAAACTCTAATTCAAAGGGTTATATGTACCCTTGTGTTTATAGCAGCATTATTTATCATAGCCAAATTATGGAAGCAGCCCAAGTATCCACTGATAGATGAATGGGTAAAGAAGATGTGGTATATGTATACAACAGAATATCTTTCAACCATAAACAGAATGAAATCCTGCCATTTACAGTGACATGCATGGAGCTAGAGAGTATAATGCTAAGTGCAGTCAGTCAGAGAAAGAGAAATACCATATGATTTCACTCATACGTGAAATTTAAGAAACAAAACAAATGAGCAAAGGAAAAAAAAAAGAGAGAGAAAGAGAGTGGCAAACCAAGAAACAGACTCTTAACTATAGAGAGTTACCAGAGGGGAGGTGGGCGTGGGGATGGGTGAAATAGACGATGAAGATTAAAGAGGACACTTACCATGATGAGCCCTGAGTGAGCTACCCTATTGTACACCTGAAACTAATATGACACTGTATGTTAACGATACTGGAATTAAAATTTAAAAATAATAATTTTTTTAAAACTGCCCTGGCAGATAATTTAACTTTTCAAATATTGCCCTATAGTTAAAAACCATGTACAGATATAGCTTCTCTGGTCCACTTGTCTCCACCATACCAAAAGACAAACATCCCAAGATGATGTTAGCTGTAGAAAAGTTAAACAGGGATACCCAGAAGCCACTGGTATTGGAGCAGAGCTAATGGTGTCAAACAGGACATCTGATTCTATGCAATAGGGGATTCACTTTCAACTGGAATTATAAAGAGGAAATGGCATTTCTCTCAAAAATGGCTTAAAACACCCCACCTGTTACCACAGGGCACAAGTACATTTCATCTCACAGAGAGAAAAAGTGATGAGACCGTGATACCACTGAAAAGAAAAAGGCACAGGATGGCAGCACCTTTAACTGATAATATGGGCAAAAGCATTTTTATGGGATAATTTTTATGTGGAAATCTGTGGAAATCTGATAGGAGGAAAGGAGTTTTGCTATGAGCAAGGGAATCAGTAAAAAACAAGGACTGTTCTACTTTTTCATGATTTGTAATTAAGGCTATCTAGCAGCAGATAACCCCACACAGAAGGCTTGAGAGTCAGTGGTGTGGAATGCAAAGAGGGTTCAACCCAGATCATAACAATGTTGCCTGGCTACTCAGTAAGGATTCAGAGAAGAGAAACTGAAAATAACATCAAAATCTATCCTACGTACTTTATGGTTCATATTACAGAAATATTCAGAATAAACTATGTAGACCAGTGATTCTCATTTCACAGCATGGGTTCTGCTATATTTTTTCTTTTATTTATTTATTTATTTATTTATTTATTTATTTATTTTGACAGAGAGAAATCACAAGTGGGCAGAGAGGCAGAGAGAGAGAGGAGGAAGCAGGCCCCCCGCTGAGCAGAGAGAGCCCGATGCGGGACTCGATCCCAGGACCCCGAGATCATGACCTGAGCCGAAGGCAGCAGCTTAACCCACTGAGCCACCCAGGCGCCCCTCTGCTATATTTTTTCAAAGATTTTATTTTTAACTAATCTCTACACCCAACGTGGGGCTTGAACTCACAACCCTGAGATCAAGAGTCACATGCTCTATTAACTAAGCCAGTCAGGAGCCCCAAGGGTTCTGTTATTTTTAATAGATCTTTCAAAATTTTGGTGTCATTACATAGAGATATCTGCACACAGAGAAGAAGAGGCTACAGTTTCAGAGCCCACCAAAATTCCATAATCCATCCCTGAACCCCAAAATAGTCTATACTTAATTTGTTCTCTTTCTTTAAAGTTTTAGTTCCCAGTGAAAATCATGAATTCAGTTTTAAAAGGGAAGCCTAGGGTACCAGCTACTACTTCCCCTGCTTCACAGTTTTGTTGGAGGTTCGCAGACTCATGATTTCAGCAGGTTGTTTAATACAGAGCCAACATATTCACAGTATCTTTAAGTAACAATATGGTTCCTCCCTTCTTCCCTTCTTCAGCAATATAAAGAAATGAACAATAAATATGTTATAAACTCTCACCTATATTCATTCAACCAATACACACTGAGTATCTGGTACTGCACCAGGTGTTGGGAACACAAGAGAGAAAAGCACTTACTCTGTAATGGTGAAACAGATATATGCCCAACAGAAAAATGCCTCAGATGTCCCTACCATAGAGGTGACAGTGAGTCAGAGAAGGCTCCACCACAGAGGTAACACTAGAGCTGAACCAAGTCAGACTTTCCTCGGGCAAACAGATCTGTGAGAGTGGGAGCAGGGAGCTCCTTCCAGGCCAGCGGAGGGGACAGTGTGTGCAAAGTCACTGAGTTGTGAGAATGCTTGGGTTTCAGGAACAATGGGAGCAAGTCCTCAGCGTAGCTAGGCACAGCCTGGGGGTTGGTGAGAGAAGAGAAGAAACAGAGCCAGATTATGGTATGTTATCACCTGGCTGAATAGAGTAGAATATAAGCCTAAAGATCATTTTTAGTTGATGACAATGGAAAGATAGTGAGAACCTGTTTAAAGAATAACCTGTTTGTTTGGGGCACCTGGGTGGCTCAGTGGGTTAAAGCCTCTGCCTTCGGCCCAGGTCAGATCATGGGATCCAGGTCTGCATTGGGTTCTCTTCCCAGTGGGGAGCCTGCTTCCCCTTCTCTCTCTGCCTGCCTCTCTGCCTACTTGTGAACCCTCTCTGTCAAATAAATAAATAAAATCTTAAAAAAATTTTTTTTTTAAAGAAGAATAAGCTGTTTGGCTGGAAGAAAATTCTATGGGACAAATTTTGCTCACTATAAAGCACTTTCAAAAGGGAAAAAAAATCTCTTTATATGAATGGCAGCTAAAAATGTTGGCTTAACTCAAAAGAAATGAAATCTTGCCATTTGCAACGACGTGGATGGAACTAGAGGGTATCATGCTTAGCGAAATAAGTCAAGCGGAGAAAGACAACTAGCATATGATCTTCCTGATATGAGGAAGTGGAGATGCAACATGGGGGGTTAAGGGGGTAGGAGAAGAATAAATGAAACAAGATGGGATTGGGAGGGAGACAAACCATAAGTGACTCTTAATCTCACAAAACAAACTGAGGGTTACGGACATTGGGGAGGGTATGTGCTATGGTGAGTGCTGTGAAATGTGTAAACCTGGCAATTCACAGACCTGTACCCCTGGGGATAAAAATATATTATATGTTTATATTAAAAAAAATGTTGGCTTAAACAGGTTTGTTAAGCATTACATATCTTGAGCCTAAGTAAAGCTTTACCGTAAACTTGAGATGTTCTGTTTCAAATGAACTTTTTTTTGGCTTAATTATGAAAAGACAACTTACACATTTCATATGAAATAAAACAACTTATCTGAAAAATAAGGGCTAAAAACTTACTTTATCCTTAAAATGAGTATAGTGCTACCATTAACATTCATGGAAGTCGCCTTCTTTTTCTGGAAGGAATTAAAATGATCCATTTGGTAACCGAATGAAGAAGTAGGAGAGGAAACCAAGTGTTCATGCTACTATATTTTACACAGATATACTCAAGGCCAAAGCCCATTTTACCTTTTGCATTTCTCAGGAGCGAGGTAGCAGCACAGCATTTGTCAGAAATCACAGACAAGGCAGTAAGACACTAGTATACACTGACAACCTGTCAGTCATTGTAGCAAGTGAACTGTTGGTTCTGTACAGAATAGCTCCAATAGAGCCCTTTTTACATTTTCTACAAACCCTATGCATTCTCAACAGGAAAACCTCCATTCCCACAGTAGACCCGGGGCAACTTGTAGGAACCAAGAACGTAGTCTGCTGCTATGGTAATGGCATACCAGCACCAACTATCACCTGTGGACAAATATATACAATTTTGATTTAATTTCCAAGATAAAGCAGAAAATAATCCAGGTATCACTGTGACTGTACCGTTACCATCCAGATAAACACAGATTGCTCCCCTTCCTATGTTAAATCAAGCACAAGACTGGAAGCAAAGTAAACGAAGTACAAGTAGATGCAAATGAAGGTGCAAAGTAAACACAGTCAACCTGCACAAAATAATTATGTAAGTCAGTATCAGCAAAACGGTAATTTACACAGTATTCAAATAGGTACCTGTATTTTTTTAAATTGGTATATGCATGAAGGCCAAGACTAAAAAGCATATCTTGCTGAAGCTCTCTCTGATGAATTTTTACCATTATAGGGAAAGGTAATTGAAGGACAAAGAAATGGCAGTTTCATTTCAGTTAATGTACAGATGGGTACCTCAATCTCTGACCCAAGGGTGTGATGCACACTCTCCATCTTCTCCTCAGTACAGGAATGCTGCTTTTCTTAAATATAACTTCCCAAGTCTCCTCAGAGTTTATCTAAAAATTGAACCTATACTAAAGTTCTTAGGCTCATATAAAAGAGATATTTTTAGTTCAGTTCTCAAAAATCTCCTAATGGATGCTCAGAGACAAACTGTGAAAACAACAATCATTTCAATTAATATGAAATGCAGCCTTTGCATTTCTTTAAAAGATTTTATTTATTTATTTATTTATTTGAGAGAAAGAGTGTAAGCAGTAGGACAGGCAGAGGGAGAGAGAGAATCCCAAGCAGACTCCACACTCAGCATGGAGCCCAGACCACGTCAGCTTGATCTCTTGAACCTGAGATCATGACCTAAGCCAAAACCAAGAGTCACCAGCTGAGTCACCCAGGTGCCCCTAGGCTTTTCATTTTTATTTGTTGTTGCAAAGGAAGAAATAATCCCACTGGCATTTTTCAAAACTGAGCTTAAACTACCCCTCATTGATATGCAATGCTGACTGGTTAGCTGAGGGGAGTGATACTTGGTCCAAAAGCAGCAATCTGGCCACAGTCCAGCAACAGCACAAACATGTTCACTGGAGAAATGAGAAACCTCTAGAACTTCCCTCCACAGACAGACACATACCCATTTCCCCCAAATGGAAGAAAGACCAAAACTTTTTTTTTTCCCCTTCTGAATAGTCTTCTTGCTCACCTGGGAGAAAAAAAAATTCTTTTGGGTTATTTTCAAACTAACATGACACAAAATGTCTATTTTTTTAAAAAAAAGCAACAATATTAAACTGGCTTTTAGCAAGTTAAAATAATTTTAACTTATTTCATATGATTAGATTTAAGTTGATTTTAATATCCTTTTCTTCTTATCACAAGACTGTCAAAGCCTCTTATGGACTCTTCTTCCATTTCCCTGGACTAACAATTGTACCCACATGAAAAGACAGTAATTTTTAAATCTCATGCTTGGTGTAGAAATATATTCAAGGGCAGGATTTCTCTTGTTCTGCTATAGAGAACAAAAAATAGTGAGTCTATATTTTTACATTAAAATTCATTTTTAGTAACGTAGGAAAGATAATTTCAGTGAAGAACAGATGATAGGGTTGAATATGAATGTATGATAACAGACAATTGCAAATATTTGGCTCATTTATTAGGGAATGTGTGTTTCAACTGGCAATGAACATTATACTCTGTTTTAATGAAAGACTTCCCCCTTCCCCAAGGAGTTACTATTTAACATTCAGAGAGTGCCAATCATGCATGGAGTATGCAATTCTTTCAAACAATGCGTAGGAGTTCTTGTTCTACATTCCGGTGTGGGAAAAAATTGTATGTATGACTATTAATTATTCTATTCTATTTCTCAGACAAACAAAAAACTCACACCCAAAAAAGTTTCATATTATTGATCTTTTAGAAGGTCAGCTTATTTTATTTTTTTAAGATTTTTTTAAAAAGTTTTATGTAATCTCTATGCCCAACATGAGACTCAAACTTACAACTCTAAGATCAAGAGTTGCATGCTCCTCCTACTAAGCCAGCCAGGTGCCCTTAGATTTTATTTTTAAGTAATCTCTACACCTAACATGGGGATCAGACTGACAACTCTGAAAGCAAGAGTTTCATATTCCACAGACTAATCCAACCAGGCACTCCCCAGAGCATTCAATGTAATCAAACAGACCTCTAAACGAACTCCATGCACAGGCAATCCAAAACCCTGTGTGGCCATTTCAGGACAGTCCATTCTCTAAACCAATGCTCCTCAAAGTATGGTCCATGGACTGATCAGGTAAGTACAGAACCACAATTTGAGAGAGTAATTTTATGTCCATTGAATCCAATATTCAAAAATTGGGGGTTGTGTTTTACAGGTCTTTTTAAAAATCTTCATTTTCTAGGGGTGACTGGGTGGTTCAGTGGGTTAAAGCCTCTGCCTTCAGCTCAGGTCATAGTCCCAGGGTCCTGGGATTGAGCCCCACATCCATCGGGCTCTCTGCTTGGCGGGGAGCCTGCTTCCCCCTCTCTGCCTGCTTCTCTGCCTACTTGTGATCTCTGTCTGTCAAATAAATAAATAAAATCTTTTTTAAAAGTTTTCATTTTCTAGTTATTTATGCTTATTGTATTTTACAAAATTATTAGTCTATGTGAATTGAAAAGAAAATAAACTGGTGCTCTACCACAGATAGTTTGAGAAGCACTGATCTATTAACTGCTGTCTTTCGAGGTTCCTAGGGCACAATCTCCCCTACCCAATATGGTGAATTCTAGGGAATCTGAACATTGAAGGCAACATTCAGCCACAGAGAACCTACTCTAGACAAACATAGTTATCTATTACATACATGTGTTAGCTATAATTCTGCCTACTGGAATTCTACTAGATGACAATGTTACTATAGCATGGAAATTAATAAAGGGTTAGTCTATCTGGGGTCCCTCCCCTCCCAACCATTCTCTAAGTTTTCAGTCACTCTTTGAATGAGATGTTGTAGCTATTAATTAACTTCAGGCAGGTGTGCTTAAAGTATCAAAAGAAAAGTATTTAAATAAGTACTCCTAATGGTATGAACTCTGAGGACAACATTTTGAGAAGTTCTAGTTAGTCTGTTCTTTTACACATGTAGTACAGATTCATCAGTAGTGTAGATCCATCAACATTATCTCCTTATCTGTAAGAGAACTATGACCGCTATGCTTTATATGAATTATATACCCCAGTGCCCAGGTACTGAACCAATGTCCAGGTTAGGTGCCCAAGGACAGTAAACTATTGGAAATTCTTGATGAGATCCCCCAGTCAAGTACACAAAATGGTTGCCTGTTTAATTTGGTGACTGGCCAAGTTCCTTCCATCTAGAAATGGAATTTAACAAACATATTTAAGCACTCACTATATTCAAAGAATTGCATTAGGAGATGAAGTTATACCAAGATTAATAACACACACTTAAGCCTGGACTCTAGGAATGTACAACCTAGCAGGGCAATAAGGTAGGTTCACAAGTAACTATTACACAAAGTGAACTTCTAGTAGATGCTGTGAGAGATTTATAAATCTCTGTTTATACAGAAATTCAAAAGAGATAGTCTCATATCTAGCTAGAAGGGTCTGGATAGGTTTTATGGAATAAAGTGCATTGAGAGAAGCTTAAGAGGATGGATAAGACAACAGCTAGTAGGATTAAGCAGAGAATGAAAAAATGAGCACGAGTTTAGTTAAATACACACATACATCAACACAACTCATTAGTTTTCTGTCTATGAATATCCTTGTCAAAGTCTGTGGCAACACTACTAAAAACTATTACATCATTCACAAAAGTTGTAAACTGCTAAGGAAATCCATTCACTCACCACTGGATTATATTGTATTTTGTGGCTGTTAACTCAAAAAGTGAATGTAAGAAATCAGATTTCCAATGTTAGGAGAAGGAGGGTGCACTCAAAGCAATTTTGGGTTTATATCTATAATATTAACAAGGCTCTTTAGTTATAAAATATTAACATCAACTTCTTCAGGTCGATCAGAGATAGAGAATCGAAGAACTATGTATTACATAGAGGTGACAAGCCAGAAAAGAGTATGTCAGTATGTAAGTATCCCCTAGGATTATCAGATTCTTGGGGAGTGCCCAGACTGGGCCAAAGACTTAATTGGGTATTAAAGGGAAGAAACTCTCCCTGCAAGGAGGAGAACATGTGGACATATAGGTTACAACAAAATAAAGCTACATATATAATCTCCTTTTCCTGACACTTTATCTCAGCAGACTTCCCAGGCCCTCCTCTATCTGTTAGCTCCAAACAGGTTCCAAGTCATGGGCATCCTGATCTACCAAGAATGAACACCTACTGAATTTCTTAAGAATTTTAAAAAAACTCCATCAGCTATTTCTTCATCTTAGAGACTAGAAATTATGTTTTTTCCATAAAGTTTTTTAAATAGAAATTTCCTTTTTTCCTACATATTGCAAATATTCCTCCTACTTTTCTATGTTTTAATCTACCAAACATCTCTCAATGTAATTGGAAGAACACTGGCTTTTTGAGAATCCGTTGGATGTGGGTTTTCCTGAAGCATAGATCATACATGAAAGAGTAGTGGGAGATGAGATCAATGCATGAAGGATGTAAAGAATCGATATGGATACAAAGATGCCTAGGAGCACAATTGTTACTACTGTGGATTACATTTATTGAGTGCTTGCTGAGTGCTTCAGATGGATTCTCCCTTTTAATGTTCACAACATTTTTAGGACATAAGCACACTTATTAAACTGATTTCACATATGAATAAACAGACAGGAAAAAACATGATCACTAATATTTATATGAATGGATATATTCATTTATAATGAATGTATGGCTTAAGGAGGTTTTTCTTCAGGACTAAGGGCAATAATAACTCTGTCTTCTAGGAGAAAAACAAGGAAGGCAGAGTCATAAAATACCATTTGGGTGCTCCAAGCAACCACACGAAACTGGCCTTGAGATCTTCAAATTCAATGCAATTCCTATGAAAACCACAGCTGGCTTTTTGCAGAAAGTGACACACGGATCCTAAAATTAATATAGACATTCAAGGGACCAGAAATAGCTAAAACAATCTTTAAAAAGAACAAAATTAGAAGACTTGTACTCCAATTTCAAAATGTAACTCAAAGCTACAGTAATCATGACTGTGTGCTAGTGCCATAAATGTAGACATATAGATCAATCAATTTATACAACTGAGGGTTCGGGGGAAAAAAAAACCTTTATGGTCAATTGATTTTTTATAATGAATTCTAAGTAATTCAATTGAGAAAGAAGAATCTTTCAACAATGGTGCCAAAACATACAAAGAATGAAGTTGAACCCCTATATTATACTATACATAAAAATTGACTCAAAATGGATCATAGACCTAAATGTAAAAGCTGAAACTATGAAACTCTTAGAAGCAAACATAGGTGTAAATCTCTGTGACCTGGCTTAGGCAATGCTTTCTAAGCCATGAAACTAAAAGCACAAGCAACAAAATAATGAACAGATAAACTTGAAATCATCAAAATAAAAACCTTTATGCTTCAAAGGACACTATCAAGAAAATGAAAAGACAACCCATAGAATGGGAGACTGGGAGAAGACATTTGTTGTTGTTGTTGTTTTTTAAAATTTTTTATTTATTTATTTGACAGATCACAAGTAGGCAAAGAGGCAGGCAGAGAGAGAGGAGGAAGCAGGCTCCCTGCTGAGCAGAGAGCCCAATGCGGGGTTCGATCCCAGGACCCTAGGATCATGACCTGAGCCTAAGGCAGAGGCTTTAACCTCCTGAGCCACCCAGGCACCCCAGGAGAAGACATTTGTAAATCATGTATGTGTTAAAAGCCTTATAGTCAGAATATGTAATGAATTCTTACAATTCAACAAAAAAAGACAAGTAGTCCAATCAAAAAATGGGCAAAGATTTGAACAGATACTTCTTCAAGAAAAACATACAAAATGCTCAACATCATTAGCCAGTAGGACAATGGAAATCAAAACCACAATGAGATATTTCATATCCATTAGTGTAACTAAAATTAAAAAGGCAGACAATAAAAATGTTGGAAAATTACAACCTTCATACATGGTTCGTGGAAACTTAAAATGGTACAGTAACTGTGGAAAATAGTTTGCTAGTTTTTTAAAATGTTAAACATAGAGTTACCATATGACCCAGCAAATCCAGTCCTAGGTATACACCAAGAAAAATGAAACACATTCACACATAATTTGTACACAAATGTATGTAGCAGCATTAAGCATTTTTTATAACAGCTAAAAAGAAGAAACAACTCAAAATTCCCATCAACTGATGAATGGATAAAGAATATGTGGTATATTCATACAAAATAATAGTATTTGGCAATGAAAAATTGAAGTACCAATGCATGCTACAACATGGCTGAACCTTGAAAACACTACGTTTAGTGAAAGAAGCCAGTCACAGAAGGTCACATATATGATTCCATTTATCTGAAATGTCTAGACTATAGTGATAAATCTATAGTGATAGAAAATACATTAGTGATTACTTAGGGGCTAGGAGATTTGGGGGGGGCAGCTAACTGATAACGAATATGGGTTTCTTTTTTGGGGTGATAAATATGTTCTAAAATAGATCATGGTGACAGTCACACAACTGTGCAAATACCAGAAACCATGGGACTGTACATTTCAAATGAGTGAATTTCATGGTATGTAAATTATACCTCAATAAAGCTGTTTTTTAAAAACAAAAACAAAAGCAGGCCTTTGAATCAATTAGGGGGTAAATGGAGTGTGGGGGGGTGAAGGACTAACAGGCATCACACACACGAAGGGGTAGAAAATAGAATGCCCTCTGCCCTTGATGTTGGGTTTTGAGGCCACCCAAGGACTGAAGAGGGGAGAGAAGGGGGCATTTTTGCCAAGGAGGGGGTTAGCTTTAACATTAGGATAATCTTTTTTTTTTTTTTTAAGATTTTATTTTTATTTTATTTGACAGAGAGAGAGAGAGATCACAAGTAGGCAGAGAGGCAGGCAGAGACAGAGGGGGAAGCAGGCTCCCTGCTGAGCAGAGAGCCCGATGCGGGGCTCGATCCCAGGACACTGAGATCATGACCTGAGCCGAAGGCAGCGGCTTAATCCACTGAGCCACCCAGGCGCCCCTAGGATAATCTTTTTAAATTATATTTGAAAGTGTTGGTGACAAGGTCTCAGCTGTCATGCCCTGGTTATAGCACAGAGGGAAGTGCAGGGAAGGTTATAAAAAACATGTATTGTTCCTTTGGAACTAACTTGACCTTGGGCTTCCTGAAATCCTACCATCTAAGTCATCCATTGAGCACAGTGTCCTAAAGCCAGTAATTCAGTCTGTGGGTGATTGGTCATTTCAGAAGAATAAAATCCCTAGACGGCCTGCCTCCAGTGACCTGAGTATGGGTAAACTATATTTCCTGGATTCTGAGAACTCCTGGAGCCTTCCCCCAGAACACCTAGTCACCTTCCCACTTGGCCCTGTGGGAGCCATTCATAATTAATCCATTAATGTTAAGTTAACATTTTTAAACTAACATTTCAACTTAAAAGGCTTCTCAGCATATCCAGTAAAGCACAGCTGCAAATCAGTGATGTGATATCTCCATACAGACAATTAGTTAAGAAGAATAGACATTAGAAATCTGAGGTCACCAAACTCAAGGTAGGTTCTGTTAAGTTTGTTCTATAAACTCCTCCATTTGTAAATTTTAAATAGGATGAAAACACTATGAGGTTGTTGATGCCTTTCCACTAGAGAAAACAATATTGGGTGTTTTTGTTTTTGTTTTTGTTTTGTTTTGTTTTGTTTTTCACAAAATCCCTGCCTGTCTTCACTTCAAATAAGTATATCTGATTAAAAATAAAATAAAATATGTTCAGCAAAACTATCAGAGGCCATAATAAAGAACAACTTAGAAGGTAATAATAGCAAATGGTAGGTTCTCACAAAGAATCTTTTGAAATACATCTAAAGGGAATTATATACAAGCCAATTTTTTATTTAATTCTAAAGTTACTTATGTTTTAGTTCAAGAGCAATAGAGGCTTCCTACGGCCTTATCCTAAGGAAAGAATTTTTTAAAAAAAGGAAAAGGAAAAACCATATGCATAAAGTTATCATTATTACATCATTATTTTTAACAACAGAAATCCTGAAACAGTCTGAGTGCTCAAACACAGGGATATGGTTATTAGTGCATGACACATGTACCCTATGAAGTATTATGTAGCATATGGAAAAGTGATTAGAATATTGCTTTATAATTACAGTGTTAAACTGTATATAATAGTTACAGCTATGCATCAATATATAAATCTATGAACAAGAATGTAAAAAAGCACACATAAAATGTATTATGAAAGTGGGATCTCCTATGATATTTTGCAAGGTGATGGGAAAAGAGCTGGGAGAAATACATTTTGTTAATTATACATTTATGATTTTGTTCTATAGGTATAAATTTGTTGACATAAAAGTTGTCCATAATATATTTTTAAGTAAAAAAAGATGTATGGTGTGAAAAATCATGTTTTTGTTTTTGCTAGTCAGTGTGGAATTTTTAAAGCAAATCTATTGTCATAATTTATATACTATAAAATATACCTACCAATAGTGTTTAGTAAATTTATAGAGCTAAGCAACCATCACCACAATTCAGGTTTGGGACATGTTCATTACCCCCTAAAGTTCCCTATCTGTTTGCAGCCAATCCCCACTC
Organism: Mustela nigripes; assembly: GCF_022355385.1. NCBI lineage: Eukaryota > Metazoa > Chordata > Mammalia > Carnivora > Mustelidae > Mustela > Mustela nigripes. Next base: position 42,548,397 of record NC_081564.1, on the reverse strand, counting down.
CCAACTCCCCTCCCTTCACCACTGATCTGCTAGCTTTATAGACACAATTGCATTTTTTACACAAATGAAAAAAATAATAAAAATAAATCAGATGTTTATGTATTTACACCAAAAAGTCAGAATGGACATGCATCAAAATTTGCACAGTGGTCCCTTTCCAGAAAATATTAATTGACTTTATTAAAAATATTTTTTTCTGAAAATTTTAACCAATTAGCATCTACCGCCTATAGAGAAAGGTTTTGGTTTTGATTTCTGTTTTTAAAAGGATGTATAAGAACTTCACATAACTATGGCAGATGGTACAAATGCATTTACTTTCACTTCCTACCAAAACCCAACTAAAAGTATAGTACAGGGTTTTTTTAAGGCATGAATTTGTAAGGACAAGAGATAACAGAAGCAAAGGATCAGCAACAAAATTTTTAAGCAGATGGATAAGCTGATGACCTCACAGCATTAAGAAAGGTGAATCCCAAGTTAAGCTAAGGAACAACCAGTTTACACAGTTAGCCACATATCTCTCCCCAAGGCACTGCCACGTTAGTTTTCAGGTATGAGGATAAAGGTGAGGCTACAAACAGGAGGATTAACTGGAATTTTCTTTTAAGAATCAGATAAATCCACAGATCCTTTCCCCAAGTCCAAGTAGGCAACTATATCTCCCTGATTCTATAGAAAGCTAGACAAGCACAGTTGAAAGTGGGGGGTACCATTCTGCAAACAGAGAGATTAGGTGAACCTGTTATATACCGAAACCAGAGTCTACCCACCTCCAGACTTCTCCAACTCAGCTTCCAGAAAGATGGCAACCAGTCCTATATTATCAAGGCAGGAGGTTAGAAGATTTCACTCTGGAGAATCTAACCAGTCCCAGAGGAAAGACTTAACATATAACAGTGAGCTTTTCTTAGTGAAATAGCCCATAGGTAGCAAGATGCACCCTGGGATCAAGCTTCTTATCAGCGTTAGCAGGCACGGCTCTGAAATAAGAGCACACAGCCAGAACACCAAACAGCCGTAGAAAACCTCAAACATAGAATACAGGGGTCAAAATAAACAAAAGCAACTTGGGGAAATAGACTCCACAGGGGGGAAAAAGTGATTAAACATTTATTTTATAAGTACCTTCAGAGATAGAAGAGAATACATGCATAAAACCATAACAGGTAGATGTAAAAACATTTACTTTACCCAAGTGAGTTGAAAATGTATGTCCACAAAAAAAAAAAAAAAAAAAAAACCTGCACACAAATGTTTATAACAGCTTTATTCATCATTGCATAAACTAGAAGCAGCCAAGATGTTCTTCAAAAGCTGAATGGATAAGCTGTGGTACATTCATACAACAGAATATTTTTCAGTGACAAAAAGAAACAAGCTATCAAGATATGGAGGAAACATAAATGCTTACTGCTAAACAAAAAAAGCCAATTTGAGGAGACTACCTAACATATGATGCCAACTATCCAACATTCAGGAAAAGGCAAAACTACAGAGACAGTAGCTGCTAGTGTCTTGTGGAAGGATGGATAAGTGTAGATTTTTAGAGCAGTCAAACATTCTGTACAATATGGCAATGGTTGATACATGACATTACACATTTGTTAAAATCTATAGAACTATAAAAACCAATGAATTGTAACATAAACTATGAACTTTAGTTAATAAGATATAAATATTTATTAAAAATTAAAAAGTTAATTTAAAAATTAAAATTAAAAATTAAAAACAAAAATGATAAAAATAAAAATTAAAAAATATATTTCAGAAAAACATCATAAAAATATCAATATTTATTCATCAATTGTAATACACATACTATACTAATGAAAGATGTTGATAATAGGGGGAAAGAGTACAGAGAGTATCTGTGAACCCTCTGTACTTTTTTTTTAAAAGATTTTATTCATTTATTTGACACAGAGAGAGAGAGAGCCTGATGTGCGGCTTGATCCCAGTACTCTGGGATCATGATCTGAGCCAAAAGCAGGCAGTGCTTGGATGACTGAGCTACCCAGATGACCGCCCCCGCTTTGTACGGTCTGCTCCATTTTCCTGTAAACCTAAAACTACTCTAAAAAACAGTCTATTACCTAAAACAAAACAAAATAACCAATAAAGACTCTTTAAAATACTGCTAAATTAGCAATAAAATTGCTGTTCTTATATTACAGGGTTACTATAAATTCAAAAAATCTGTTGGGAGATCTTTATGCTATTATGTCTCTAAAAGCAATTTTATGTTTAGAAATCTACCATAAGAAAAAAGTACAAAGTATGGTGGAGAGGGTCTATAAGCACCAACTAAAAAATTATATCTCATCTAAATTACCCAATAAGTAAATGGTTAAATAAATTATAGTATAGCAATAGTATCAGGCTGCCTTATAAAATGTTAATCATAATTATTTAGTAGCATCACAGAAAAATATTCATGAAATAAATACTAATTTTAAAAGAATACAAAATTACATATATAATTACAACTATGAAAAATATTTCTGCAAAAAGCTATATGAAATCAGTAGAATTATAGATTTCCTTTTTCTCTACTTCCCAAATTTTCTAAAATGTTATATTTAATTTAAACAAGGAAGGTTCTGAAGTGATGAGGTAAACTGCCTTGTTAGTATTACTTTAAACATTGGGTTTGATAATATATTAATGATACTTTTTCACCAATGGAAGATTCACACTGTGAATGATTTTTATAAAAAATATTTGTTAGGGGATGCCTGGGTGGCTCAGTTGGTTAAGCAGCTGCCTTCAGCTCAGGTCATGATCCCAGCGACCTGGGATCGAGTCCCACATCGGGCTCCTTGCTCCGCAGGGAGCCTCCTTCTCCCTCTGACTCTGCCTTCCACTCTGTCTGCCTGTGCTCGCTCTCGCTCGCTCTCTCTGGCAAATAAATAAATAAAATCTTCAAAAACAAAAACAAAAAAATATTTGTTAGAAAATTCTTTCTGACAAATATTTAGATACATATAATTACTTTATAGAACATGTGTTCAGTTGTATAGGAAGTTTTACTATTCTGATGTGACTAAAATTCATGTTCATTAATTTGAAATTTCTAAAAGTCTTGACTAGTAAAACATTACTATTAGCATTAAAATAATCTGAGTTTTAAACTCAGAAACTGAGTTTCTGGTCTAAGCATGGCATATATATCTTTTCTTTATGACATCTGATTGCCTCTTTAGTAATTAAAATCTGGACTCTGAGGACATAATTTCTCTACTTTATAATACAAGGTGACTAGTGTTTTCTCTCTTGTATATTTTTGTAACTGGTGTAACAAACTGTTCAAGGATTACTATTCTGACTTAAACACTCAAAGAATACTTGATATCAGAACATTTTACACCCGGAACATTTTATACTAAGTGTTCTCAGTGCCACCAAGTATCAAGAATTCAGGTACCAGGTAAAACTGCTCAGTGCTAAATGTAAAATTTTCGATGTTTATGCTAAACTTCATATTGTGAGGAGAATGCTGTTGTAGCCTTACTATCCTACAATCCACAAGCCTAAACAGCTTAAGTACTAAATAAGAAATCATCTGTCATAGCTACTTTGTCAGTTTCAACAAGCTCATGAGTTTTTGTTGTGTTTTATTGACAGGCTCTAGTAAGGAGAATGTTTTCAATACTTCATCATCCAGCCAACTTCCCAGACTCAGTTCATTTCAGAAGACAAACTACTGATGGATTATTTGTGATTTCTGCTGGGAACACTTCACTCTGAAATAAGTTCCATCCTTTCTTGTTTTCACTTATCTCCATTACTTTCATTCTCTCACACATTTACTCAACAATCTCAATGTACTGAACATTGAAGACATAGAGATGAAACATGTGGTCCTTGCTCTTAAGAAGCTCCAAATGGACTTGGGCAGTTAGACAACACAGTGGCTCATGTAATTATGACAGGGTACAGTACGGCATGGCATGACAGGGATCATGGGGAGCTGAATTTTGCTATGTTCAGTTTGAAATGACATTAGGACATCTAGGCAGGTAGATACTCCAGTAGGCACTTGATGGAGAACTCTGCAAAAAGATTAGGCTGGGGATAGATATTTGTGAGTCATTAGCATACAGATGAGATTGCCTAGGAAGAATATGTAATGGAAGACTAAAGATGGAATGCTATTTAAGAGGTGGAAAAATGAGTAACAGCATGCAGAGCACTTAAGGAAAAAAAAGAGAGAGAAGCCAAAAGAGAGTAGTGTCAACAAAGAAAGTAAAGCAGGTTTTAAGAATGAGTTAAGGGACACCTGCGTGGCTCAGCTAGTTAAGTGTCCAACTCTTGATTTCAGTTCAGGTCATGATCTCAGGGTTGTGAGATCCAGCCCCACATGGGGTTCCTCACTTGGGAGTCTGTTTGAGATTCTCTCATTCCCTCTGCCCCTCTACTCTCGACCCTAGATTCTAAAAAAAAAAAAAAAAAAAAAAAAAAAAAGAAGAAGAAGAATAAGAATGAATTAATTAATTAACAGTCAACTGTATCATAAATTCAAATGAGCCCAACAGGACAGGAATAGAAGGGAAAAACTTGGCTGGGGCACCTTCATGGGCTTCACAAGAGACTAAATCATATAACAACCTGTGTGAGGAAACAGTAACAAATACAGAGCATGTATTCAGAAGCAGGGCTGTGAGGGGAAAGAGAGATGTGCAAAGCCAATTGATGAGGAGGGTGAGACCTAAAGGAAGATCAAAAATCTTCCTTTCTGCCTTTTCTTTTTTCCTCCTTTCCTCCTCCTTCCAGCTTCCCTCTCTTTGTCTTTATCTCATCTTTCTCTTTCTCTCTTAATCTCTTCTTTTTCCCTTCCTTTCTGCCTCCTTCTCTTCCTTCCTTCTTCCACTTTTTTTTGTAGAAAGCATACATTAATTTATAAGCTACAGGAAAGAAAAGAGTTTAGAGAAAAAATGTTGGGGATAAAGTGGAAGGAAGGTATCATAGATGGCCTCTTCACACCAGGGAATCAGAAAAGGTTGGGACCTAGTATTTATTGCAGAAAGACGTCATTTTCATCCGTGACGTAGAAGGCAAGTTCTTTTATGGGAGAGCTGGCAGGGGAACAGGAGTGTTGAAATAAGAGAAGAAGTTTAGGCAGACCAGCTGTTAGAAGTAATTGGGGAAAAGCTCATTTGGGATCAGGCAGGATTTCAGGACAGAATTCCTAGCAGAGATGAGAGACCATAAATGTAGCTGTTATCAATTGCCCTAGCTGTGTGAATTTCTTCCTTAAAAGTCAACAACCTGGATGTAAGAGCAGAGAAAAGTGGATGGTTGGAGAGTCAAGCAGTGAGGAAAGCCAGAGAATATGTCTTGAAAACGCTGAGAGCTCTACGGTTTGTTTACCATGGAAGAGCTGGTGCTATAGAGAAAAGAGTTGAAAGGTAGGAGCACACATCCAATCAAACTAAATACATAAGAAAAAACAGATGTCCACGGGCATTCCCATGAAATAATTCAACCCAAAACGAGTTCAAGATGAAACCAGATGGAGGTGAGGGGTGATCTTAAGAGACCAACTACTCCATTCTTTGGCCATCCAAAGCCTTCCAAAGGAAAAAGACTCTACATTGTTTTCAAGACCACCAAAGGTGGCTATTTCTCCACATCAGAGGTCAGGAAACTTTTTCTATAAAGGATCAGATAGTAAACAGTGCAAGTTTTGTTAACACAATTATTCAATTCTGAGTTGTAGCTCAAAAGCAAACATGGATAATATGCAAACAAATGTACATGCTATACTCCAACAAAACTTTACTTTCAATACACATGGTGGATTGGTTTTAGTCCAGGACCAGTTTGTTGACCTCTATACTATTTTCTTTCAGTGGATTTGTTCTTTTTCACTGACTCAAGAATACTTTATATACAAAGAATATTAACACTCTTTTATATACACTGACAATATTTTTCCTTCTTGCTTATACATATATTTTTTTGTTTTGGATATTTAGGGGAAATATAAAAGTTTAAATAAATATATTCATGTAGTCAAATCTATCAATTTTTTCCTTTGCTTTTGGCTTTATAATCATGTTTAGAATGATCTTCCCTATATTAATATCATATAAATACTTACCTTTGCTTTTTCCTTGAAGTTTCAAAGAATATGTGTGTGATGGATAAGAACACAAACTCTGGGGACACCTGGGTGGCTCAGTCAGTTAAGTGTCTGCCTTCAGCTCAGGTCATGATCCCAGGGTCCTGGGATTGAGCTCCTCCTTGGGAATCCCTGCTCAGCAGGGAATCTGCCTCTTCTTCTCCCTCTGACCCTCCCCCCACTCGTGCTTTCAATCTCTCTCTTGAATAAATAAATAAATGAAATCTTTAAAAAAAAAAAAAAAAAGGACACAAACTCTGGAGCCAGAATGCCGAGGTTTTTAGTGCCTGTAGCAAGGTGTCCATTGTCTTAAAATTGGGGGGGAAATAACTCCTAATTTACAGGGCTGCTCTAAGGATGGCATAAGTAAAACATGTACAATATAATAAAAAATGCTTAAATCAGGGCTTGACACATAGTATAAACTAAATTAATGTTAGCTATTGTTTTTTGATAGCTTTCAGTCATCTGGAAATTATTCTGATTTAAAAAGTGAGATTGACAGCACCTAGATGGGTCCGTTGGTTAAGCTTCTGACTCCTGATTTCACCTCAGGTCATGATCTCGGAGTCATGGGATCAAGCCCTCCGTTGGGCTCTGCGTTCAGTGTGGAGTCTGATTGTCTCTCCCCTCCACCCCTCACACACAGACACGCCCATAAATAAAATAAAATAATTTTTAAAAAGTGAGATTGAGCTGGAACTCCATTCCTTACCCCCACTTATTTAAATCCATCTCCCATCACCTTTCTGTCAATCTTAGTTTCTTTTCCTTCCTTCATGAGGCATAACCAACAGTTCCAAAAAATTTTTCACCATTGTTCCAAGTGTGGTATTTTTAAAAATGATTTATTTATTTGCAGTGGGGAGGGGCAGAGGGAAAAGAAGAGAGATGTCCAAGAAGATTCACACTGAGCGGAGAGCCCCAGGTAGGGCTCAATCTCACAACCCTGAGATCACGAAGGGAGCTGAAACCAGGAGACAGAACTTAACCAATTACACCACCCAGGCACCCCATCAGGGTGGTATTTTTTTAACTTAGAAATAAAAATTGTACTTATTGTATTTGTACATTTTATTCCAAAATGTTTTCTTGTTGAAAGTTTTATTGTATGATGCCATCTTAAACAGTACTTTGCCTTTTGAATCACATGAGCTAATGGATTAAAGCAAGGTCCAAAGCCTTAACATGACCTGTGAGGTCCAGAGTCTGACCCTTTGCTACCTCTGTGCCTCTCCCCAGTCCAGGCAGCCCTGACCTTCTCTTCTCAGTTCCTCCCATGTGTCAAGTGTCCTTCCTGAACCCCTTTCACACTGTGAAGGGCTCTTCCTGCAACTCTTCTCTACCTTGGTGTTGTTCTTCCTTTTCATCTCAATAAAGACAGTAGGTACTCAAAAACATGCACTCTTGTTACTCTTTGCCTTTGTAGCCCTCATCCCAATTATAAAAACCATACAATTGTATAATTATATACTAGTATGTGTATAAGTACCTCTCTTTGAGTAGGAACTCACTTCATATTGGTTGAGTCAATGAATAAAAAGTTAAAGTAGTAAATATACAAATATTACTAGTGAAATAAAAATCTCACTAGCCTATTCTCCACACAGGTGACCTTCAGGACCACTCAGATTTAACTAATATGCTTAATCTATTTATGAAAAAAAATTTTTTTTATGTTTTTAATTCCAGTTAGTTAACATATAGTATTATATTTGAAAAAATTTTAAGATTTTTGCCACATAATCATTTGTATACAACTAGATACCATTATTATAATGTTAATTATGTGTGAGAAGCTAGTTAAATGATCATTTATGCTGCAGATAAAAAAAATATTTTCATGAAAATTCTATAAATCAAAATTTTTATGAATTCAAAACTAGCCTTTCTCCTTTTAGTCTGAATTAAAGTTGTACTACTGTCAATACATTCATTCATCCATTTATCCATTTAATCGGTCATCCAATCCCACAGGTTCATTAGTTATTTTGTAGGCATTAAGCCCTGGTGATTGAAAGATGCATTGTATATGGTCTGTGCCCTCTGAGAATTTAACAGCCAAGTGAGATTCATGCCAACTAATTAAAGCCAAGGAGCAGCACAGAAGTAAATACAAGCAGGTTGCTTGTAATCTGGAGAGGTCAGGGAAGGCTTTTTGGAAATATACTTGAAACTTAACTATCCATATTTTAACCGTCTATAAAAAGAATTATGATGTGAAATATCTTTGAGAAATAACAAGAGATAGTAAGTCTCATTTATTTATAACTTCTTGTGAAATTCGCTTTTCACATTTGTAAAGAATCCCTTTATCCATCTGTCAACTGTCTTCAAGACAACTAAATTTCAATCAGCCAGAGTACGACAGAAACTGACAGGATGCTCACCACTTCCTCTCCCTAGAGACACAGCCAAACAGCATTTCCTAGTTCTCCCAATGGAATGCGTCCAATGTGGTGGCCAGACAGTTAAGCGTTGTGGGCTTTCCCTACACTCTCCTCCTTCCAGGGGATCCTGGGGCTGGAATTCGAAGATGGCAATAGAAGATGAAAGGATCGAGATCCTTGAGCAACCCCAAGGAGAAACAACTCACCATGTTGGACTGCAAGGTGAAAAAGGAACTAATTAAGCCACTGAAATTTTGAGGATTTTGTTGCAGCAGTCAGCTTATCCGGATGAATCATTCTGCTGTGAGGTAGAAGGTTGAGGGTAGTATATAGTCAATCAGAATTTTAAAGAATATGAGGGTGACAAATACTCTCTTTCAGTCACTTTTCAAAAACTCACCCCCCCCTTCTTCTTTGCTAACAGGACCCCAGTTTTGATTGGGGAGCCAATGCATGCAGCTCTAGGCAGAGGATTTTGATTGATCTAAACTCACCCTGAAGGTCATGTTCCTTAGCTTTCTAGCCTTTCCTGCAGTGAAGGAAGGCCAAGCTGCCTAGTTCTAGCTCAGCAGACATAGGGGGAGTGTCCTGCATCCTGTTCATCTATTGAACATGGAACAACATTTCATCTCTCACACTTTTTTAATGTGCTTCTCTATCTTTTTAAAGATTGTTTGATTAATTTGAGAAAGAGAGAGCAAGCAGGGGGAAGGGGCACTGGGAGAGGGAGAAAGAGTCTTAAGCAGACTCTATTGAGCATGGAGCTTGATGGAGGGCTCAATCTCATGTTCCTGAGATCACGACCTGAGTTGAAGCCAAGAATCAGATGCTCAGCCAACCACTCCACCCAGGAACCCCTTAATGTGTTTCTTTAAATCAGCACAGTGTATTGGCTGAGAGCTCAGGCTTTGCAGTAAGACTTCCTAGACTGAGATCCCAGCTCTGGCACCTACTGTGAACTTAAATAATACTAAATTCTGACCATTTTTTTCCTCATTACCGAAATAAAAGAGTAGAACATATACTAAGGATAGCAATAAGGACTAAATGACATCATGAGTCTAAGTATAAGTACTTAATAGAGTGCTTGGCACATACTGCTTAATAAATATAAGCTTTTGTTTTAACTACATCTAAATTTCAGCCATACAACTTCAAGTAATGAAATAATCCATTATCTGTGAGAGGATGTCTGCTTCCTATGGATGCAAATGTGCTTTATGTTCAGGGCTTCCTGGTGAGTAAACTAAAGATAATTAAGGTTGCACGACAGCCTTTGGACTGCTTGGGTTTTAGGCAGGGTTAAAATAACATCACAGCTAAGTTGTTTTAAGTAAAGGATTAGAGTAAACGACTAAGAGTCAAGGGCGGGATATGAGAGGACACTAGAGGGGTATGGCCTGTGTGCCCTTTCCTGTCCTGGGAACTATTGGGCTTGTGGACTCTGGAGCTTCACTCCAGACAAGATGATAAAGAGACAAGAGCTAGCAATGGCCAAGATGGCCATTCCAGCAGCCGTAGTGGGTCGGGATCTCTCCCAACACTCCTTTCACCTTCCCTTTGCTTCTCCAAAATGGATCATTCACCATGATGAGAACATGGGCCACGTCTTTCTGTTTCCACATCTCTGCTCATGCAATTTACTTCCCTAAAAAATTCACCAGCCCATCTCTGCCTGTCAGAACTCTATTCATTTCTCAGTCTAACATAAATGTCTCTTCTTTCAAGATAGCATCTCTAATTTTCCCTCTCAAATAGTCTCCCTGACATTTTTAAACCCTTGTTGAGCTTCATTCATTCAAAAAAACATTTTCAGGTGTGTATTATGACCGGGGCACTATCTCATTGTGCTGAGGGGCATGATCTTGACTCTTTGGGAATAGTTTAATGGTTATAATAAATTGAATTTATTTGTACCTTCTCTCTTCCCCAAATGGATGTGTACTGGCTCTAAGAAGAGATATATACTGTGTAACAGAAAGTAAAAGAAAGTTCAGGCCCACCAGACAGAAGGAATCAAATATGCTAACCAGTAAATATAGTCCAGCATCCAACATAGCACCTAGGAAACCAGGCTAAATAAAAAGGGAAACACAGTGATCTTTTATTTCAACATTCTTTTAACAACAGAGAAGAGGATGCGTACTAGTTCCTCAAAGCAAACAAAACTTATTCTTCACCCTGAAGAATTATATACTTCCTCCCTTGGATTGTTACAGAGGTGTCAAATAGTTACATTTCAATGTCAAAACTGCTAAAACAGAGAGGCATATCTAATAGGATACAAACTAGTTCACTAAATTTTGAACTCCTTAAATGTAAGTAATACATTTTGTTAATAACAATAAAGACAATAATGCTATCTTAAAGGGTAACTCACCAGAACACCATCCCAGATTGCTTTTTCAGAATTCAACAAGCTGAAACAGGACGTTAGCATTTAAATGAGTGTTGGTCACTGTGCACATCCCATAGAGATGAATGTAATGTTTGAGGCAAATAATAAAAGTATACTCATTTTTTTTAGGATTTTATTTATTTATTTGAAAAAGATCATAAGTAGACAGAGAGGCAGGCAGAGAGAGATAGGGAAGCAGGCTCCCCGCTGAGAAGAGAGCCCAATGCGGGGCTCTATCCCAGGACCCTGAGACCATGACATGAAGCCGAAGGCATAGGCTTAACCCACTGAGCCACATAGGTGCCCCGGTATACTCATTTTTTAAAAAATATTTTATTTATTTATTTGACACAGAGAGCAAGAGAGCACAAGCAGAGGTAGTAGTAGAGGAAGAGGGAGAAGCAGGCTTCCCGCTGAGCAGAAAGCCTGATTTGGGTTTCGAACCCAGAACCCCAAGACCATGACTGAGCTGAAGACAGAGGCCCAACTATCTGAACCACGCAGGTGCCCCCAAAGTATCTCATTTTTACATTTGCCTATAGGGGACATTACTCAGGTACTCAGATATTATTATAGCACACATACTTGGGATTTCCAACTACTCACCCAATGAAAGTATCCCTCTCCCTGAGGGTATAGTAAGACTTCCTTAATGCTGGAATCATTACTGGCTCCAGGCATTCTCCTTGTCATTTATCAAGAACGAACAACTTGGACAGAGATCTTTCACAAGGCTGTTTGCTTTTAGATGTGACCAATTTCCCCATTTGAACTGTAAGATACTGATATCATAAAACTTGCCCCTAAATTCACGTCCTGAGTTTAGAGAAGTATGGTGGAGACTTAAAGCAATGATGAATATTTTCACCCACAATGGAACTGGTAAATGGCTCTGAAAGTTCCATTAATAAAATTCAACTCAATTAAAAAAGCACTTAAGTGTTCTCTAGGCATAAGGCAATGCACCAGGAGCTGAAACACTTTGCCCTTTTCTATCCAATACAAAGAGAAGAAATAGAAAATGTCTCCTATGAGGGAAAGGGCTATTTCAGATTACACTGTGCTCATCAAGCACCTGTGTCCCCTATCAATTCTACCATGATTACTAGATTCTGATCCTGGAAAGTTGTCCTATAATTCATACTCTTTAATTCTAGTTCTCAACAACATCGGAACAAATGAAATATAAAGGAAAAAGCCCCAAGAGTCCAGACTGATGATGTGATCTTCTTATAACGCATTTCCCTATCTGTACTTGGGATATCTGGAACTCTCATTTTGCCCTTCTATTATGTCTCAGTTTCTCAATTTGGAGAGTTATGATTTCCACATTCAAGGCTTCAGGGTGCTAAAGGAAGGAGAAGAGGGAGGTCATGTCCACTTTTTTAGACACAGTCTTATTCTGGCCTCCTGGTCACCAACGGAGCGGGGGTGGGGGCGGGGAGCTTATCTTAAATCTCCTTTGTCATTTCTACTATTCCTGGAGGGCAGAAAGCAATAGTGGAAAAAAAAATTCTTGCAAATACCTTCCCTTATCACACTTTATGATTGGAAGAGGTCACAAGGCAATCAAGCATGTGCTTCTTGCAGTTATTTCTTGTATCAACAGGTATTTACTGAGCCCCTACATCTGTGCTGGGATCTGAAGATTTCAAAACCAGTGAAGACATTGTTCCTGCTCTGGAGATTTATGATTTAATGGGGAGGTAAGATTTACCCAAAAACCCAACTGAGTTCAGCTAAGTATCAAATCATCTGATATTAACAATAAAAGAAGAAATCAATCACACAATCTTAGAACTGAAGGAAATCTAGGGAAGATGGTACCCAACTCAACCTCTCCCCATAAGCATAAATCATCCAAAATCCTTGGCAGGGGACATTAAGCTATTAAGCTTCTGATCAATGTGGAACTCAAATTTCACATAATACTCCATTTAATTTTTTAAAGTCTCTTATAGCTTAAACATTTTATCCTATATTGAACACAAACTCTCCTCTACTTATTCTATACAGCAGAGAGTAAAAACCTTAAAGCAGTGCAATTTGCCTTTAAAAGAAATATCAAGGGGCACCTGAGTGGCTCAGCCAGTTAAGTAGCTGCCTTCAGCTCAGGTCATGATCCCAGGATCCTAGGATGGAGCCCCTCATCGGGCTCTCTGCTCAGCAGGGAACCTGCTTCTTCCTCTCCCTCTGCTTGCCTCTCTGCCCGTTCTGCTCTCTCTCTCTCTCTGTGTCAAATAAATAAATAAATAAATTAGAAAAAAAATAACAAAAGAAACATCAAGCAAAAACCCAGTGTATAAAGCAGTTAAAAGTAGAATTCTTCTGTTGGGAGCTGCAATGTCCTCTAGTGCCCCCTGCTCTACCCCACTGCAACCCAAGGCACATCAAAAAAAAATTTTTTTTAAGATTTTATTTATTTATTTGACAGAGAGAAATCACAAGTAAGCAGAGAGGCAGGCAGAGAGAGGAGGAAGCAGGCTCCCTGCGGAGCAGAGAGCCCAATGCGGGGCTCAATCCCAGGACCCTGGGATCATGACCTGAGCAGAAGGCAGAGGCTTTAACCCACTGAGCCACCCAGGTGCCCCCCAAGGCACATCAAGAATGCCTGTAACTCTGCAGAGCAAAATTTGAAAGCCACTACTTTAGAGGTAATCAGAGTAAACCTAATTCCAGCTGCACATATCAGTCCCTGAATACAGCTATCTTTTCTCTCTAAATCTTCTTGGATTAAACTTGCCCCTTTCAAATTGTCTACTCCCTTTATGCAATTTTCTTCCCTATCTCCCCCATCCTGGTCACTCTTTCCCTGAAAATGTAGAAACTGTATCTAAACATAATTCTTTAGATATTGTGATCAGCTAAGGATACTGCTCTTAGGGCAGCAACAGAAGTTAAAGAGGGCTTAGTGAATGAAGAAGGACCTGAATTGGACCTCGAGAAATGTAGGATTTAGGTAGAGAGGAGAGAAGATAAAATTCCAAGCTGAGAAGTCAGCATGAACAAAGATACAGAAATTAAAATGAGGGCCTCCTGACACACTTTGAATACTTCTCCAGACTCTTAACTGGTTCTTTTCCATACAGCCAGCTGCCCACTCTCTTATATTTCTCGGAAGAAAATTAAGCCAGATCTTATCTCTGTGAAAGTAGGCTTCTGCTGTGTTGATACCAAATGAGGAATACGATCTGGGCAGTACCAAAACTAGATCATTTCAATATTGCCGTTAATGCTACAGGAGAGAAAGTACCTGACAAAGATGTTTGTTAAGTCTGAAAAAAGTGTGTCATCTTTCAATGATTCAGTACCTTGATAAGAAAATTCATAAAGGCTATATAGCACTACTGAGGAGGATCCCTGGGGATTCTCAAATCTAAAGTCAACCCAAAGAACACCTTGTCTCTAAAAAATTATCTTTTGCTTTGTCACTTATCAAACCATTGGGAATATGTGCCCCAAATGGTCTCCTGACTGTAAAAACAACAGCATTTTCATATATGAGTGCTAACAAGGCAAAACATCTTTTTGTGAAAACAAATATCAAAAGACCAATTTTGGGATTCATCAAAGTCCATCTTCTCATGTTACTTAATTTTCCCATTTACAGACAAGAGCTGACGCACATCAGTGGTTCATATAATTTGGTTTGTTATTCAAGAAGGAAGATCTTAAAGATAGGATATATCGCTCCTTCCCATAAAATGTATTCATTATTGATTACATGAATATTTACTATTTCATATTACAGGAATGTGATTTTCACACATGCAGCCCTCAAAAACCTGGGGAAATGGAGATCTTGTCCTAAATTTTAATATGTGGTATGAATCTAAAAAATTTAAAGTTATCAAAAAAAAAACAAAAACAAACCCTGATCTTACTAGCATTCAGGGTAATTGATTCAGACATTTTATTTCCATTATTTTCTCTTTTCCTTCATCTCAAAAGGGGATAATCTGAATTGCTCTAATCTGAAAAACAACAATAAGTGTAGCAAATACTTGACAATGAAGATGGAAAGCCTCTAAAAATCTGTTTCCTTAGTAACGGCAAGAATGTGGAAGAATAAGAATACACTGTCAGGACATCATTTCAGATTCCACAGATTTGAGGCCTAAATACAGTCAGCTTTCATTAGCTTTTTGTTTTTCCCAGCAGGTCCTTGGACTTTGAAACAAAACCTGAATGACAGCTATGAGCAATTCCAGCCTGGCTCCTGATTAGCTATGCCAAACAAAACAACTCTCTGCAGTGTAAACTTTCCAGGCATCTGCAACCAAGCCTCTGTAGAGACTATAATTCCTCAGTGAGATTTGAAGGAGAGTCAGAGGTTGGGGGGTAAAGGGTGACCAGGAGGGGGTGGGGGGGAAAGGATAAGACCTTCCCCTCTACCTCGAACTAGTTCCCTGAACTAGTCTGATAAAAGCAGGAGAGAAAAGGGAGTAGAACTTGTCTCAGTGTTGTTGTCATTGTCACTATTTAAGTCTGCCTGTTCTAGATTTAACTATTCTCCAAATCTGAATATGCTATTCCAATTAACATCTGTAACATCTTCGTATCCGAAACCACCCATGCATTTAAACCAAACCAGCAATTCAGAGGCCCTATTCGTATCAAATAGAGCAAGCAGTCGATTAAAAACATCTAAAAGAGAAGGGAAGCAACATATATGAATAGACACTTCCCTGTGTGAATGCAAACCAGCATTTTGTGCCATTTGTTGTCATTCACCTTTGGTGCATGCAGACCTAAAATTAATTGCATCAAATGACAGTGCAGTGTGCTGTGTGGTCCCATCTGCTACATAATTAGATCCTGGTGGAACTATTAAGAAGCTTTTTTCTTATGATCAGTCCCCTTGATTTTACCTAACGAACATTCCTTTATCAACATAAAAGAATTACAGATTAGATCTCAAAGCAGTCCATTTTGATCAATGCTTAATTTTAAAGTTATAAGAGGTTTCAGAAATTTCTGGAGAAATTTCTGTACTGGAGGGCTAGTTGGCAGTTCAGCTGTAAACCGATGAGTTGAACTAAAGATTGACTTAAACTTTGCCAATAATCCTCTTAAAATTTCAGAAGTAAAAATGATTACTTTTATACTTCTTGGCCACACAGCAAGATGGTAGCATTGAAATGTCCTCTTTCTTCTGGAAAAGTGACAGTTAAGCACACTCTGATCTCTATTGCTTCGGAGATAACCTACAGAAACTGGTACTTGGCTTACTTAGAACGCTGGGCAGCAAAGTTCCCTGCTTCTAGTCAGTAACCATTTTTTTTTTTAATAGTCTCCTGATGATTATGTAGTGTTTAAAGTCAGGAAAATAGCTCTAACACCCTAAGACGTTATTTGCCGATGTATGTCAACAGATGTCAGAGAAAATTTGACGTTTGCATAACCACACCATAAAAGCCCAGCACAGATTAGAACAACAGTAAATTTAAATCATCAAAGATTCAAGTGGAAAACTCAAGTTCAGACATAAAGAAGCATTCAAATAAAGATTTATCAAAAATCACAATCAGGGAGGTATTAATTTTGGAAACTACAGTAAGGAAAATGTCAATGTTTGAGAAAGGCAATATCAAACCAGAAATCTACATTCCCAATTATTTTATTTGACTTGTCTGCAATCCTACCACTCTATAAACTATAGAAAAGAACCTTAAGTATATTTTTATATTATGTGAAGACAAGCATAATGATGACAGAAAAGCAGAAAACCCCTCAATATGAGTCTATGCTTGAAATCCCAAACCAAACCTGCTGATTCAGCACAAAGTCATCAACAGAGTTCTTATCTGTAAAAGGAACAAATCCATTGTCTGGCTGAAACAAAGGGCAGTGCACAGGAAATCAGCCAAATCTGGGCCAGATGGTCACTGATTCAAGTTTCATTCTCCCCATCCCCCACTCTCCCTGGCACTACAAAAATAGATTCAGACAGCATTTTTGGTTACCAGGTAATAACCCTTCATGGAAGGTATAAACTTTTTACAATTATCTATACCACTTCCTATCACAACAGCATCTAATTTAGTGAAACATAACATCCTAAAAAAGCTAAATAAGAAAACTGCTATGCAACAGTTACTGAAAGGAAAATACCTCTGAAGCCCAGTATTTGTTTCTTAGACATGGCATGAAGTTTTTACCAAGTGGAGTGGTTAAAAATATTCACACCAATTTGTCCTCACCTACTGTTTTTTTCTCAAACAGTAAGACCAAATAGGAATGAACCTAGAGAAAACTAATGTATCACATTCATTTATACCAACTGACCACTAACAACCTTGAAAAAGAGTTTTGTGGTTTATAACCCAGAAATGCTTCTTCCAATAACAAGCCACCAACAAAAAGATTTACTGATTTTTATTATAAACCAATGAGTCTGACCTCGTATCACAGAATCTGTAAATTATACTACTGGAAATACATATTTCACACTCCTACTACAAAATTCAGTTTTAAATTCTCAAACAGCAGCTATTAATTAAAGTTAAGTATGCAGAATTGTGTCTTAGGATCTGCAAATATGCTACGGAAAGATATGTATTAAAGAATGGCCTAAATAAAAATTCAAGATCTTGCAATAAAAATATTCAGAAAACTCTCCTTTACTTATTCCTAACTGTATAAAAGAAAGATATTTAGGTTATAAACAAAGTTCTTTTCTTTGAAGAGAACCCTTGACTCTGTAACAGTTGCTTGGAAAATATTTACATTTATGTGACCTAAGTAAATTTTATCAACCAACAAACAGCAATTCCTTTAGTAAACTTTATAATCCTTTTTTTAATTACTTTGGAAATGTCAATGCAGGAGTACATTTTATGGGCATGCTACAGAGCCACTTTTCCAAAATTTACATATAGAAAGGTTAGGGTAGATCAAAGAGTTTTTTGTCTGTTTGTTTTTTTTACACAAGATAATCACAGGCTGGTAATGCAATGGCTAAAGACAAAAATGACTTCAAAATATGCAATCAACAGCAACTCACACAAATGGTCTGTTTTATTGCAGGGAAGTAGAAAAAGCTGCTAAAGTCAATACAAGGTAACCCCCCTTAAGCGAACATTCTAGCTTACACAATGTCAACAACTGAGCATAAAATGAAGCCAAGTTAGAGCTTTGAATCTTGACCTTCTGTCTTAAAGGGAATAGTGAAAAGTGTAAACTTCTTTTTAAAAACTGTCCCTCAGAAATCGTTCCTGAAAGTTGATTTATAATTATGGTATCATACTAAATTTTAAGTAGTGGCTAAAAATATAATCTAAATATAAATATCGTATATAGATATGTGCATGTGTGATACATGTCACCGTGGTTCAGTAGTTTTTTTGTTTTAATATCTCAGATGTAGTTATTTAAAATATATTTTAGAAACCTAATTTCTTTTTAAAATACTACTATTTTCGTTTATGTAGTACTACAAAGTAATATTCAGTATCATACTGGATATTGTTGAATTGCTATTATATGTGTTTTAACAGCATATAAACTAATTTTCTTTTAATATAATTTATCATCTTGGAAAAACTGCTAATGAGAAAAAATTAATAATCCATTAAGAACCTTTTAAATAAGGTAGTTGAGTTTTGGCTTGTTTAACAAGTTTTTTTCTTTAGTGTAAAATAAGGTTTTACTTCACTATTTGTGAAAAAAAGAAGAAAATGACTATTCAAATTAAAATTCTCTACTTTCTGAGCTCATCTTTAGAGTCTCTAAGATAAATTTACATTTAAATGAAACACACACAAAGGCAGCTGGACTATCATAACCATCCCACACACATTAGTGTTTTCAGAGATTTAAATCTCTAATTCTTAGGGAGAGAAAATTGTGACTACCCAACTATTTTAAGTCTGCTTTATTTACATATCATTGCAATAGGATTTATATGTTAACACTTTAACTTAATGTAAGAGTTAAGGGAAAAGTATCTCTGACCAGATCAAAATAGAATTAATTCTACCAACAAAAAAGTCAAGTCGGAACAGAGTTCTCATCCTTGTAAGTTTCTGGAAAACCAGCTTTAAATAAGAGAAAAACAAACACTATAGTAACAATAATAAATGACTAAATTAATGTAATGAGTTAGAATTTAGCAGACTAAATTACGGTCTTGTTCTTTAATAAGCCCTAACATAAAATAACAAGAGTTTGAAACCAAAATATTATTGTAAATAGCAGTGAGTTCCATTTAACATTTAAGTCTTTTATTTTCTTTTATCTTTTTCTTTCCTTAACATTTATCTTCCTTTCTCTAGTGGTCCACAACATCAGGCAGAAAATTTAATTCCATTCAAGTCAAAGAAAATTTGTAAAAAGGCAACATATTTATGGTAAATATGGTGCTGATTAATCTTATTATTTTTTTATTACTGTACATAATGAGAAACATATATCAAGGGTCAAATTAGAATGTGCATACTTTCACTGATGAAAAATGGATGAGAATCCAAATTTCAAAGAGTGAATTGCATTTTTAAGAAAATGTTTTTGATCTGTGCTCTTAATGTTTATTTCTGAATAAAATAGATATGCTTTAGTGAATAGTAATATATCAATTAAGTAGGTAATCTCATATAACTGTAAATGTGCTTTAAACATAGACTAAGGTCAAAGTAAGCTTTTACTCATTGTCTTTCTAAATGATAATTTCTTATAACTTAAATTTACCACAAAATAACATCTCAAAATGAGCTTATTTACTAAAATTAGTTTCTGCTATATAAGCAACAACAACAACAAAAATATGAGTTGAATAGTCACCAAACTCATATATACAAAATATATGTCACAGTTTGGGTTTTATTTATAGATACCTTAATGTCCATGAAGTGCCATTACCAAGCTTAAGACTCGTACCATGATTTCTTTAACATTAACAGCACTGCTTCACATTTTACATTCAAGGCTTCGTGAACAAAGTTAAAAATGTCTTCTAGTTTAAAAAAATGAGTGGACATTAAATCCCCATTAGATATCAGTGCATTTGAATTCTTTTATAATTTTGGTAACAGAACAAATGATACACCCTAACGTATTATGTTATATAAACCTACTACATTAGTAACAGTTTCAAGAACTTGGTTAAAACAAAACTAGATCTGAATCTACAAAACCAAAAGCTTCATAAATGCATTTTAACTAGATTGTAGGCTTCTCTAAGGTCAGAGATAGTTCTTTATTCTCCTTTCTCTTTTTTCACAGCACAACTTATAATAAGCACAACTTATTAAGTTGACTTTCATTTTTAATTTCCTGCCCAATAGAAAATTCTATTATTCCCACTGGATAAAAATATCTTGCTCAGTAGGAAAATTATGAAGAGAAAAATTATTTTTAAGGAACTGACAAATGTATTTGAGGCAGTACTTTTTATGCAAATGAAATGAGAGGAAGTTTGATATTACTATTGCTATTGCCAATTATTACTTCAAAGCCTTAAAAAAAAATCAGTAAAGGTTAAACACAAACTTTAAGATAGAATTATGGTGCCTGTTTGCAATTCGTGAACTTTAGCTTCCCAAGTGTAAACACCATACAGATATCTGGTAATCTCTAATGTAACAGTATCTAAAGTAAGCCCCCGCTGTTTGATTTTGGAAGTCTGATCCATTTGAAATCTAATGAGCAAAAGGAATTGTAACATTTATACAGTATAAGAGATTTGTCTGTCACATGTTTCAAATCATTTTTTCCAGAATTTCCATTGCATGGCTCTCTTCTATCATGCATTATTATCCTGAAAATGAATGATTATTTTTTAAAGATCTATTTATTTATTTTAGGGAGGAGGAAAGAGTGTGGAGGCAGGGGGGTATGCACAGGAGGAGATGGAGAGAGAGAGTCTCCAGCAGACTCTGAGCTGAGTTCTTCCATCTCACACCCAGAGCCAAAACCGAGAGCCAGATGTTCTACAGATTGCACCACCCAGGAGTCCTGACTTCCAATGACTTTTTATTAACTAGAATATTTATTGACAAATGTGAAGCCTGTATCCCCTAAAATATGAAGGTTAACTTGGAAAGACGTAAATTTGATGATGAACTGATCACATATGGAGGAATACAAAGACATCATCATTTTGTAAAATTCAGAAAGAAGAGAAAATGAAATGCATCTCTATTCACCTCTGCAACAGAACTGTTTTGGATTTATCTTTCCTTGTTAGCATTCTTAATTCAAAAGATAATGCTACTGACCTAGCTTCCATGGGGCATGGTCCTCATTTCAGTATTTCCGGTTGAGGTAGTAAGCTTATGTTATTCCATCTACCACCCCTCCTCCCAGCTCCCTTGGAGTCTGTGCCTTAATGAAAGAAGTTTGGCCCACGTTAAAGATGGATTCCACAGCCATGGAAAAAAGGGAACATGGCCCTACAGAAGCCCTTTAGTTATTCGTTACCAAATATTCATTAAGGAACAAATACATGATGATTTTAGGTATAGAGACAGAGTAGTGAGCAAAAGGGACAAAGTACTTGTACTCATGGAGTGTTTATTCACATTTGGTAAGTACATCCAAGATTTGACCCCAACTACATTCCTTACTAACCAGGCAATAGCCTTGGTACAGTCTGTTTCTCCAAAATAAGGTGTTAGCTGATCCTCTGGTGTTCTGAAAGAGTTAATATGTTCATTAGCACCTATTTACACTATCTTCAACAAGAGGAGCAACATTTGCCAAAAGCTACCTTTCTGGATAATACAAAACACGAGATACAATTCCTGACATCCAGAACTTACAATCGTCTAGTTGAGTAATGAGACATGTAACCAAGAATATGATTTGCAAGGAAAGAACAAAGACTAGGAAACCAGCCAGCCCTAGGTTGGAATTCTGACTTTTCCACCTACTACCTATAGGCTCTTGTGAAATTTACTTAAACCTTTCTGAACCTCCTTAGCTGAGAAAGGCTGAGTTTTCTTAGCTGTAAAAATAAGAATCACGATGCCTACTTTACAAGACTGTTGTGAGGATTAGAAATGATATGTGCACAATGCCTGAAGTAGTATACATTAATTTTTATTAAATTTGGGGGCTAAATTCTTCATTTCTGCTATAAATTCAGTGATTAAATAGTAGGAAAGGACTAAGAAGAGAATAATATATGGGTCTTAAAGACCTTTATGGTTTTTTTTTTTAATTAAAGGTTATGTTTTGTACATGCAGACATTCTCTGACA
The DNA here is from genome assembly GCF_022355385.1 of Mustela nigripes. NCBI lineage: Eukaryota > Metazoa > Chordata > Mammalia > Carnivora > Mustelidae > Mustela > Mustela nigripes. The sequence continues at coordinate 42,526,282 of NC_081564.1, read as the reverse complement.
TATATACACACTCTCTGAAATGCCAGCTATGCAACCACACCATGTATTACCCTGTTCAGTCACAGTTACTGCTCTGGAGGGAGAGGCTGAGATAAGGCATACCACTGACTCATGAGGCTTTATGATGGCAGAAAAACCTCAAACAGTTAGAATATCTGAAATACCATGACCCAGACACTATGCTTCCAGACTCCAACTTGGTCCCTTTAATACCTGTCCATATCAAACAACTTCTTATATCTTTTGACCAAGAATACTATGAAACTATCACACCTCATAGTAATCATTCCATTTATATGACTATGGGGGAGAAAAGTTGGTATTTACATGGTCCAACTTTTCTAGAAAATAAAGAACTTGGGAATATTAAAGAGGCAAAACATTTAATACAAATTGGTACTCTCTGATGAAGTCAGAGGATTGCAATTCAGCAAGTCTGATGAGGAAAAAAGCCCAATGTTTCCTGAGGGTCTATTTTATATCAGGAATCATGCTTAGTGAGTTGATCGATTATCTCGGAAATCTGACTTTTGGAATCAAATTATCAATCAACTGTCTTAGAGTCAAAATATATCAAGAGTTTAAGAGGAGGGACGCCTGGGTGGTTCAGTGGGTTAAAGCCTCTGCCTTCGGCTCAGGTCATGATTCCAGGGTCCTGTGATGGAGCCCCACATTGGGGGCTCTGCTCAGTGGGGAGCCTGCTTCCTCCTCTCTCTCTCTGCCTGCCTCTCTGCCACTTGTGATCTCTGTCTGTCAAATAAATAAATAAAATATTTTTTTTAAAAAAAAGAGTTTAAGAGGAAAATTGTTATTTTTGGTAGAGATTTTATTTCTTTTTTTTTTTTAAACATTATTTATTTATTTAAGAGAGAGAGCACAAACAGGGGAAGGGGCAGAGGGAAAAGAAGTGGGAGAAGCTGGCTCCCTGCTATGCAAGGAGCCCAACAGACATGGGGCTCAATCCTAGGACCCTGAGATCATGACCTGAGCCAAAGTCAGAGCTTAACTGACTGAGCCACTCAAACACCCTGAAATTTTACTTCTTAAATTAGAAACTAGATTAGTTTTCCATTTTAAGGTGATGAGCCTATCAGAAAATGTAGTTGTTTGTTTTGGTATCAACCCATGGAATAATACAACCAGTAAAATTATGTACAAGAGAATGTAAAAGAAACATTCCCTATATTAGTCTTAAAAGTGAAATGCTGGGATGCCTGGGTGGCTCAGTGTGTTAAAGCCTCTGCCTTCACCTCAGGTCACGATCCCAGGGTCCTAGGATCGAGCCCCACATTGGGCTCTCTGCTCCCTGCCTGCTTCCCCCCTCTCTCTTTGCCTGCCTCTCTGCCTACTTGTGATCTGTAAAAAAAAAAAAAAAAAAAAAAAAAAAAAAAAAAAAGTGAAATGCTGCTGCTCTCTTACTATTCTAGTAGTAATATTACTGGTCTACCTTGATCTTTCAGTGTGCCCCAACTTGTGAAGTTATAGGTCTAGTCATTCTTTAATGTGCTGAGACCTTAACCTCCTGCTCCAACAATTTTGAAGTGATTACTACATCATCAGAGTAGAACAACTACCTGTTGTTGGAGCCAACCATGGCTCCAGAGGTTTGATTAATTGATGTTTCACTAGAGAACCAAGGGATCAGAGCACTTTTCAAAGTAACTATTTACAAAAATCCTGCAGATCTAAACTTTATAAGGAATATCTTTCTATAACATGTGTCAGAAATCCATGCTGAATTTTCAGGTGTATTCCCAACAAGTGAAATTGAGGAAGAATATTATGGAAACATTCTTACCATCATTTATCTTTCATCTCCAATATGCCAGACACTGTTATGATCTTTCAAAGAATTACCAGTTACATATAGAATGTAGACTGTCAGTTCTGTAGAGTGTAATTAATCAGTGAATACTTTGTGTTTACCATGTATCCAACACTATATTAGTCATTTTGGAAAATACAGACTATAAAAAGCCATAGTACCTTCTCTAAAGGGACCTATCCTCTAATTATCAGAAAAAATGCTTTCTGAAATAATTAGAGAATATAAATATCTATAGTAATTATATATGTATGTATATACTATATTCTACATATGTTATATATTAAGTATAAATATCTATAGTAATTCCAAAACTGTGATATATAAATTATGAATGTTATTGAAGTTTAGGGTAGAAGAAAATGAAAATTCCCATATTTAGTATATCTCCATAAAAGAAATAAAATAAAGTTTAGACCTCAAGGCTGTGGTTCTTCAGCATTCCTGGGCATGAAAGTGGCCTGGGACCTACCCCTAAGGCTTAAAATCTGCATTTAAACAGCATCTCCACTTGATTCTCATATAGGTGGCCATAGTTTGGCAAACTCTGTGTTAAATAATAGGTATGATTTGCAAGAATCTCTAAAGCAGTGCTGTCCAACAGAACTTCTGGCAACAACAGAATTATTCAACATCTGTGTTGTCCAAAATAGTAGCTACTATCCACATGTGGCCATTAAGCTCTTGAAATGTGATTAGTGTGTCTGAGAAACTAAACTTTTTATTTTATTTAACTTTAATTTTAATTTAAATAGCCACAGCCAGCTCTGGAGAACTAGAAGAGATTTTTTTTTTTAAGATTTTATTTATTTATTTATTTATTTGACAGTGAGAGAGAGAGAGTGCACAAGCAGGGGGAACCAGCAGAGAGAGAGGGAGAAGCAGGCTCCCCGTTGAGCAGGGAACCCAATGCAGAACTCGATCCCAGAACCCTGGGATCATGACCTGAGCCAAAGGCAGAGGCTTAACCATCTGAGCCACCCAGGTGCCCTAGAAGAGATTTTTAAGAGAAACATGAGCCAAGCCATAGATAGGAATGTACATGAGTAGGATATATAAGCAGGGGAGACAATCGATTGGCTTGTCTAAAACAGAGGTTTTATATTATATTATCATGAGGTCAGATTATGAAGAACCTTAAAGGAAATTGGATTTCATGGTACATATTGCTAGTTGCCTAATTGAGCCATTCCTAATCTTCAATATGAACAACCCCAGAGGTTTTACATGGTTACTTAAGAGAGTGGACCTTTCCCCAGGCTCTGGGGTGAATCTTGGTTATTCTGTACCAGTCATGGTATTTCCCTTTTCCTTATCAGTGACTGGTTTACACATGAGCATGTAGTAAATTCTGGCCAATGCAATTTGGGACATCTATGTATGTGGGTAAACTCTTTCAAAAAGAGTTTAGCCTGAAGTAAAAGAACATTTTACAGACTCTAGTTAAAACTGTGTGAGGTTTGGGTGTGCCACTGAAACCTTGGGGTAATGAAGAGACAAGATGGAAGACAAATGCCATCAGGCTGAGCATGGCAGAGAACGACCTAAAGAACCTGAGTCTTCTGTTTAGTTAAAATAAATGCCCTTCAATAAAGTAATGGGTGTTTAACTGTGGAAAATATATATATATACTACAGAATATCATGTAGTCATTAAAAGAATAAATAAAAGCTATGCCAGTTGACTTAGAAATATATCCCTGTGTTTTATTAAGTAAAAAAAGAAACATGAGGGGCACCTGGGTGGCTCAGCAGGTTAAAGCCTCTGCCTTCAGCTCAGGTCATGATCCCAGGATCCTGGGATCGAGCCCCACATCAGGCTTTCTGCTCAGCAGGGAGCCTGCTTCTTCCTCTCTCTCTCTCTGCCTGCCTCTCTGCCTACTTGTGATCTCTCTCTGTCAAATAAATAAATAAAATCTTTTTTTAAAAAAAGAAAAGAAACATGATTTTTAATATGTATGCAATGATAGATTACATATATAAAGTATGGCAGCATATATAAGATGCTCAAAACATACAATATAAGGTTACATGATCGTGGAAAAAGTTTTAACAAAAGAAAGAGCAGATTTGCCACACTGTTTGGCTAAAGGGGAGGGAAAAGAGGGAATTTAGGCGCCCTGAATTTTTTAAAAGATGTGACTATAGCTTTTTGAAAAACAGAATATGACCCCATGATGTAAAATTATTTGTTTTGGAGAATATATATAAATATACTGAATAAGTGCGTAAAAGAATTACCACCAAAACATTAATGGTATTTCATTCAGGGTGGTTAGATTTTAAGAAGGGAGGAAAAACAAGAGGTAAGAAAGAGAGAGAGGGAAAAAGAGAGATAGAGAACAGACAGGATGAAAAAATCAAATTCATTTGAATTGACCCTTTTGAACAAAAAACAGAACAGATGGGATGAGGGGGCGATACAATTCTGAAGTGAAAAGATTCACCCACCCTCTATGGTGGGTAAGAATGAGAGTAATGGTCTCCAAGTTCCCTGAATATTCCAGTAGAGATATAGACATAAACTTACTGTAAGTGGTATTGGTTTAATTGGTTTAAAAATAAGAAATAAATGAGACATTACACCAATTACATCTTCTGCTCATGACCTCTACAGTGGTGACAATTTTAGGCATTCCTCCTCTATAAAAACTGAATGCACAGGATGATAATTGTGAGAAGTGTTTCTAAGATTCTTACGTCCCTAAAACCACGTGGGAAGATTGTTAAAATGCACAATCCAGGGTCCCACCCCAGAAACTCTCATTCAGTAGGTTAAGAGACCAATAATCCTCATTTAACAAGCACCCCGGGCAAGTAAGGCAGGTGTTGACAAATCGCACTGAAGAACAGCGAATTTAAGGATGTCTGATCTCTTTACAAACTGATTAACCAAAGAATTTGAGAAGTGTGGTACACTAGAGAGAACAAAGAATTCTGAAGTCAGAAGATCTAGACTACCTCTCTGACCTAATCCCCCACTCCCTCCCTCGCTTGCCTCTCCCCTTCAGTGGCTGTGGCCTCCTTGCCACAACAGGTGAGAAGACTCTTCCTCTCAACTTTCCAATGATTCACACAGACTTCAGGACTCACGCAGGTGTCACCTCTCAGTTGTACCTTACAGAGAATCACAGCTCCTATCTCACCTTCTAATTCCCTTTGCTGCTTCATCTTCCTCTCTAGCACTTCTTGCGATCTAAAATACAACGGTTTGCTCATTTTCTCTCGCTTATTGTTTGATTCCCAAAAGAGCAGGAGAATGTTAGTTTTCATCACTGTGTGGTATCCTCAGTATCTAGAATGGCACCTGAACAGAGTTCAACGAGGTTTCATTTGCCCAAGACAAAACAAATGAAGCCTGAAGCATTCAGCAATAGAAGGCAAATACAGACAGAAGGTGGACTTGTTAATAGAGATTCCTGGGCCCTGCCAGAGACTCTGATGATTCAATAGGTTTGGAGGGAGGCCTGAGATTCTGAATTTCTAAGAGGAACCCACGTGATACTGATAGAGCCTAGAGTAGTTACCAAGTGCCTCTGCCCAAGTTTTAGTGAAATCCAGCCTGTTCTAAGTATAAGAAGAGCTGCAAGCTAGAAGAGGGAAAGCTTCATTCTACTCATGCATGTCAGAAGAGAAAAGTCGTTCCTCTAATCTCTGTGTGCTTAAGCTATCTACCCAAATAAATGAAATGATTCTACGATAAAAATATTTTTATTTATCTATATATCATGGATATTTATTGCAACTTGATTTTTAATAAAAACATGAGGTTTAGTTTGTGTCTAATTTTTTTGCTCTATAAATAATGATTCTGGTGATATTTTTGTCATATTCCTTTGCTCATTTGTCTAATTATTTCTTTCTAGCAAATTCCTAGGAGGGAAATTTGAGACAAAGAGTTTGAACCAACATTGTCCAATAGAACATCCTCCAGCGATGGACATCTATATCTTCACAGTCCAATGTGGTAACCACTAGCCACATGCAGCTATTAAGCACTTGAAATATGATTGGCACAATTGAGAAACTGAATCTTTAGTTTTATATAATACTAATTTAAGCTTAAATAGCCACATGTGGCAAGGCACAACCATATTGGACAGGGTAAAAAGAGACATTTAGGTCTTATCCATGATGCCAAATTGCTCTCCAGAAAAGCTATAAGTATACTTACTGTGTAACAGTGACCATTCTTTACCCCAATGCCAACACTAGATTTTGTTTATCTATTGAATCTTCATAATCTGAAAGTTTAAAAGTGTGTGGTTTTCATAAGTATTTCTTTACTAATAATGTTGAATAGAGATGTTTCTTCTGTCATCATACTCATTCCAATGCAAATATTTTCACCCATGTTAATTAACTGAGAGGTTGGAAATTATCTTGCTTTCCAAATTTGTTTTGTTGGGCCTCTGTTTTCTTACAATTTCTTGGCAATATTTAAATTCATTTTAAAATATGAATTTTCAGCTCCATTTGAAAAATGAAATCATCTGGCAACAGTGACACAGTCCCATGGGACAAAAAAATCAGTAAAAAGTCTTAGAAATCTACTGCTTTCAGACTTCCTTGTCCACCAGAACCTGTTAGCCCATATGATTTTACAGGTGTTTGCTTCACTCACTCAGATTACCTACTTGACCTTTACAGGCACCTGAGTTTACAACTATTCTGAGTTAAATTCTGAGTGATTAAAAGGCAAACAGCAGCTAATAATAATGACTAAATTTCATTTCATACTTGGCATGCTAAAGTGATGTTATGAAATTTCTAGGTTATTTTATAACTAATATTTAACAGAAAAATATTTTTCTAGTGGTTGTTGACATTTCCTACTCCCTAAAGCAGTGGTTCAGCACCAGAATGGTTCTTAAAATACAGATCAGTTGGCCCTGTCCCCAGAGTTTCTGACTCAATAGTTTGGGTTGGGCCCCAAGAATTTTCATCTAACTTCAAGCTCCAAGTGCAGTTCTACATTGAGGTGAAGTTTTCTCAAAGGTACGGACACTCCTGAAGCATCTTGATAATGTGTAATATTCTTTTTTTGTTAATGAATTTGTATATCCTTTCTTCCCAAAACATGTCCACATTTATTATTTCTTTTTATATTTATAACAATCCTGTGCAGAAAGTTGATAATTAGAGCAGTAAATAATGGTTCCATTTTATATAAGAAAAATAAGGCACAGGAGTTAAGAATTTACCCAAATACATAAGAAATTAAAAGAGCTAGCACAAGCAGGTTTCCTAATTCCCAAACTGGGTAATATAGGCAAATGTAGCAATCCAGGACACAACTGGCACCATAAAAATAGAATCATGCCCAGGAAGAGGAAAGACCATATAAGATATGGTTCACAGCAACAAACAAGTATCAAATGCTGATTATATGTTAATCTATGTTAATCATGCCTATAGTCTCTACCCTATGGATGGTTGAAAACACTCATAAAGCATAGAAAATTTAAAAAATAAAATCTGAAACCACAACCTTGAAAAGATACTGAATCTCCACATCATAGAGCAAAAGCAAATATGCTAAAGGGGTAGGTAATAGTGGTAAATACAGAGTTGGGTAGAAGAGAGGAGTCCCTGTGGGAGCTTCACATCTGGACTTGGAGGAGTTGCTATCACCAGTCAGTCAAGAATGGGAGGGAAGGAAGAGTACACAATAGGGAGCCCTCCTGGGGCTCAGCAGCACAAAGAGCTGCTGTTATCCACATTGGGTGTGTGTTTGCCAGAAATATCAGGGCTGCTGGAACTCCAGAACTTACAAGGGCATGCTTTTGTGTAGTCTAAATTACCTTGACTATATAAGAACTCAAGTCAGAGGGAATAACTTCATTATCCATTTGTAGCCAAAAGATACCACGATTAGGGCTCATGAAACCTTCTCTCTGGCTTTCCCCTCAAGTTTTGAAAAGCATTCCTAGTAAAAATTCACCAAATTGTGATCACAATAATGCTAATTATAAATCAGCCCCTACAGGGGAAAAAAGAGAAGACTACATTTTCACTTAGGTAGAACTGATACATTATTAACTTCAGCAGCTACTTTCCTAAGATTTAAAATAATAATAACTAATAACAGTTACCGTAGACTGAAAATAGAAAACAAAACAAACAAACAAACAAAACTACAATTAATTTGAAAGAAACTATTGGAACATTTGATTCAGTCTTCACTAGCAGTGTAACTGACCTGTTCTATATGCCCACCTCATAGTACAACTCAAAATGACTGAGGCGGTGAAATGTCTACCACTCCATTTAGAAAAATGTAGCAATACTGCTGAAAAAAAAACCTCTCACTTTGCACAAGACCAAAGAAATACAAATCAAACAAAGGGATACAATTTTACATTGATCAAATTAGTCACAATAACATAAATGTTTTAAAACGACATAAGCATGCACATAGATTGTTAATGGCAGTATAAACTTTATAATCCTTTTGGAAAGTAACTTGGAACTTACCAGGAATCTGGAAATGTTCTATTAAAAATAAGAGCTAACATTTACTTGTGTTTTTATCATGTTATTGCTTTCTATCTTAGCCTTGTAGAGAACTATTAGTATACACATTTTATAAGTCAAGAAGCAAAAGTTCTGAGAAAAAAAATTATAAATTATTTTGCCAGTAAGTGATGGAGTGAGTTTCTGAACTCTGAATCTTTAATTTTAGAGTCCACCCATTTACAATTATACCATACTGCCTCTCTGAAGAAATTGTCCGAAGGAAGGAAGGAAGGAAAGAAGGAAGGAGAAGAAAAGTACATTCATGCGGACAGTCATCATATATATTTTTTAAGATTTTATTTATTTATTTGACAGACAGAGATCACAAGCAGGTAGAGAGGAGGAAGCAGACTCCCCACAGAGCAGAGAGCCCAATGCGGGGCTCCATCCCAGGACGCTGAGATCATGACCTGAGCTGAAGGCAGAGGCTTTAACCCACTGAGCCATCCAGGTGCCCCATCATATTATTTTTAAACACTGAAAAATTCCCAAGTAGAGGAAGGGCTAAGTAAATTATGGTACATTAACTGGATAAACTATTATAAAATTACTACGAATAATAGGGAGTAAATTATTAAAAATGTTGACAAAAAATCAGGACAGAAATGTATCTGTAATATGATAAGACATTTATAAAAAAATATATTCATATGGTAAGACTGAGAATGGAGCTGGAAGAAATAAAAACTACTACTATTTTAGAACTTTCTGCTAGAACTTAATTTTCTTTTACTTTTGTCAGTCTTGTCAATCAAGATTACTCTAAGCACCTTACCTTACAAACTCATTCTCCTAGTTTATATTCTTATCATCCCAGTCAAACATTCCTAAAACTTCACTAATAATTTATTCATATTAAAGACTTATTCAAAGTAATTACACAATATTCCTTATTGGTGATTCTGAAGCTCTAAAGTATGTGACTTCTTAACATCAATGATTTTTGCAATAACCATTTACAGTATATATATATTTTTTCTTTTCAAATTTTTATTTAAATTCTAGTTAGTTAACAAACAATGCAATATTGGCTTCAGGAGTAAAATTCAGCAATTCATTACTTACATACAACACCCAATGCTCATCATAACAAGTATCCACCCATCTAGCCCATCCCCCACCTGCCTCCCTTCAACAACCCTCAGTTCGTTCTCTATCTTTAAGTCTATTATGGTTTGTTTCCCTCTCCTCCCCCATATGTTCATCTGTTTTGTTTCTTAAATTCCACATAAGAGAGAAATCATGGTATTTGTCTTTCTCTGACTTATAACAGGGTACTTTCAAAAAAACTTAATTGAGATCATATACAGTGACCAAAAGCGACTAATTCTTTTTTATTTTCATAACATTGCAATCACTCCTCAGCTCCCTGAACCGATCCAGGGATCATCAACCCAGAGTTTGCAGGTGTTTTAGAGATCAGAAAAGTTTCCTACTAAGAACATGATCTCTAAGTGAATACTTACAAAGTAAATAAACCAGCTGTAGGGATATTCACATTCTAAATGCTTGTGAGAATTACTAAGTAAATTATGTCAACTTCTTTTGAAGTACACAAGTGAAAAGAAAAAAATTAAGATTACCAAAAAGAAAAGTAAGAGTTTGGTAAGAGTAATTTCCCTAAAAATCTGCAACATGAACTATAAAGAAAATTCTCTCTCCTTAGCCATACAAGGTGATACACAGAGAGAGGCCCATTCAGCTTAGGGTTTGGTCTCTATCAATAACATAAACAGACATTTTGTGGGAAAGTGAAGTAGCTGTTTTTCAATGATATCAATCTTATAAGAACAGGAATGTAGTTTAAACCCCTCTAATTTCCTTGTTATGAATCTACAAATCAGGAAATTTTTTGTCACTCTACTCTCTAGTACACACAGGTCCAACTGGTTATCCTTAGTCAATCATAGAACATCTACAGAAGTGCTATTTTAATAATAAAATTTTAGATTTAAAAGGACCCTTAGAAACCAAGTAGTTCAGTTTGTTTATTTAACTGAGGGGGGAAAAAGCATTTCTAAGAAAGTTACTTCATTTAGCTAGTTTATAAGTACAAGCCTGGAACTAGATGTGCTCAAATATCTTAAACTTGGTTTTCATATTTCTCCCTTACCACTAAATTTCTGTATTATCTTATGTCAATGGGAGTGTTTACATATGTCTTTTCAATGTATTCTGATAATATACTTCCCTGGACATAGTTAGTTACAGTGCTCGTCCTTTACTTCATAAAGAGCTCCAAAATGGAGGGGAAAAAAAATTTTTTTAAATGGCTATTAAAAACAGTGGAGAGTGGCACCTGGGTGGCTCAGTGGGTTAAAGCCTCTGCCTTCGGCTCAGGTCATGGTCCCAGGGTCCTGGGGTGGAGCCCCACCATGCCATCCCATCCCATTGGGCTCTCTGCTCAGCAGGGAGCCTGCTTCCTAATCCCCAAACCCCGCCTGCCTCTCTGCCTACTTGTGATCTCTGTCTGTCAAATAAAAAATAAAATCTTAAAAAAAAAAAAAAAAAACAGTGTAGAGAAACTAGTGATGGTGGGGGCAGAGGCAGAGATCATCCTTTAACAGTTCTGCTTTCCACAGTATATTTGTTTCAAGATTTTTAGCATTCTAACTGATCTTCTCCTGCAATAAGTGCCTTAGGCCAAATAAGAGGTTCTGAAGTCATCATGAATGGGTATCACATAGTCATCACCATTGATATGTAGTTCAGTCTTATACTCCATTCCTTTCATCCTTTATTTTCATAATTAATTCCATTTAAATAGAAGATGTATGGAAGAATATACAAGAATTGCCTCTGGGAAGGAGGGCATTGGGGCTATGGAGTGGGAAAGGGAAAACTTACTTTACACTGTGAAACTCTTAACCCTATGCACATTACTTTTCAATATTAATTTAAAATGTCCTTTACGGCACCTGGGTGGCTCAGTCGGTTAAATGGTTAAACATCTACCTTCAGCTCAGGTCATGATCCCAGGGTCCTGGGATAGAGTCCCATATTGGGCTCCCTGCTCCTCAGGCAGCCTGCTTCTCCCTCTGCCTCTCTCTCTTTCTCTCTTTCTGTCTCTCATAAATAAATAAATAAACAAATAAATAAATAAATACTTATTTCTTTAAAAAAAATTAAATGTCCCTTTAAACATGCCTATATTCATATAATTCTATCATAAACATTTCCAATGAAACAACTATTTCAACGTTTTTTTCTCTTTTAAAAACTTTCCAGTATTGCAACTTGTAAAAACACATAGAAATTTTCAGAAAGAAAAAGAACACAGTCACAAAACTCAAAGCAGAATTCCAGGATCTAAAGTATAAGAAAATGTTCGGAGGGATGAGAGGTTTTTAAGGGGTCATTTAATTTAAAAATTTTTTACAGAAAACCTCTTCCCCATATTCAAATAGCTAGGTTTTAACATGAGATTTAAGTGGGATTTCGGGGCGGGGGGGCTCTAAAGTTGTAAAAATAGAAATGAAATTTTGGTGTCTGTCTTTTGAACTGGAGACGGAGAACTTAGGGTAGGGTGGATAAGGACCTTGTGACAGTCACGTTCATACAGGAAAGGAGTATGACTGAATGAGTTTCTCCAGGATCCGTCCACCTCAGTTGGAGGCAGATGAATCGTTCTGGACCTTCCTGGGGCTTGATTTAACGGAGAAGCCCCATGAACTGAATCTATACAGATAATTTATTTTAATGGAGAGCTCGGAAGAGGGACTAAGGGAATTGATTTACTTTAACAAACTGCCTCATCATCACCCTTGCCAGGCCAGAGCACATACCTCACCTCGCTGTCTATTTGCGTCAGGATCAGCTGTCAACACAACCCTTTGTGTCTCATTCAGATTAAGAGTGGTCCTCCACCACTCACAGAAAAATGGAAATGATGGCTGGAGACGCGCGCGCGCTGGTGACGAAGTGACATTGGATGTGGAGAAAAGAAACCCATGGACACTGAGCGACCGCCCAGCCACCGCTGGACGCTCTCAACTTTCCCAAGCTGAGCTCTCTTCATCCTTTCCCCCAACCCCCGTCACCTCCGCGCCTCCTGCCTGCCCTCCACCCGCCGGGCGATCCCCTCACAAGCCCCTTAGGCTCGGGGAAACAGGACCACGGCGCGCCCCCCGCCGCCTCCACCTCGGCGCTCCCCGCCGCGCCGGAGCCTCTCCCATCCCACGCTCGGGCTTCCTCGCTCCCGCCACAAAGGCGGCGAGAAGAGCCCGCGGTGACAGGCCTCTGGCCTCCGGGCGCGGACCGCACGGGCTCGGTCCCCTCAGAGGGCTGACGCAAGGCGGCAGGGAGAAGGGGTTTGGATCCGAGGCTGCCACTGGCGCCTGCCCTCGCCACGCAAACACAGGGGCGCTCACACACCCGCTCCGCCTTCCCAGTCCTCCAGAAAAAGTCAGCTGCAGCGCTTCCCCGCGCAGGCAGGGTGTCCACAGCCCGCCAAAGGGCAGCTCCTGCCGGGCAGAGGCGTGCGCTCGCGTCCGGCTCGCCACCTCTCCTCCCCGCCTCCCCGCGCCCGCGCCCCGGAGTCCCCGCAGCAGCTCACCTGGCCCTGGCGGGGCGCTAGGGCAGAGAACCAGGGGGTGGCCCTCGCCTCGGCCGGGGCTCGTCTCCCCACCCCCAGTCCGGGTCCCAGCGCAGCGCTGCGCTCGCTCCGGCCGCCCTCTTCGAGGTGCTAGCGCCGCCGGTGGCTGGCGTCTCTCTGGCAGGCGCGCTTGCCGCGCGCTCAGTTCCCCGGGGCGGAGCGAGGCGGCTGCCGCCGCGGCCGGAGGCGGATTCCTCAGGTGCTGCCCCTCCCGCTTCCCCAGAATCTCCGCGGCGGGGACCCCCGCGCCCCCTCCCCCCTGCCCCGCCTCTCGGCCTCCCGCAGCCCTCGCGCCCGCGAGTGGCCTTTAGGGCTCCTTTTCCCTCCTTGAGGACAGTGAGCGCGATGGGGGATCTCCTTGAGGACATCCCCCCCACACACACCCTTTCCAACGACGCCCCTTCCCCTCCTCAGTCCCCTGTGCTCACGCCTCCATTTCCAAACTCTACGACCCAAATGATGTGTGTGGCCACTGTGGGGTGTGGAGGGTAGTGTGGAGGGTGTGGAGGATTGCCCCCCAGAGTGCGGCTGACGCGCTCAGCCGGGAAGAAAAATTATTTTCTCGCGGATTCCGCGTTAATTCACAGAGTGCTCTCGCTTCATTGCGCGATTGCTTTCTCTGTCCGCAGGACGGCGGCTAAAGGGCCTTAAGGGTGAACTCGGCCTGGGCAATGGTGGGTCAAAAACCCTTGGCCTTTTGCACGAAGGGGGGTAGGGCGGGGGGCAGGACGCGGACAAAACTAAACAAACCCGGGAGCTCCCGGCCAGAGCCAAATTTTGCACCTCCTAGATGAGCACGCCCCCCCCATCCCCCCAGCCAGCGGACCCCGGCCGGGCGCTGGGGAAGGCTGCCTGCTCGCGGTGGCTTGTCCGGAGCCTCCGTGATACGGAGGGATCGTCCGCCGCACCCGCAGCCACTTCCAGCAGGCCCTGGACCATGACGGGTGCGCCGGGAACAAACGTTCTCAAGAGATGCTCGGCCGGCCTGTAGTGACAGATTGCGCTCCACTTTTCACAGCTGGTGGTATCTGTTAGTAGAGATGTAGTTCCATTTTAAAAACTGTCATTGTTGCCAGAGATAGGCTGCTAGACTCCTTTACTGAACTGCCCGCCCCCTGGAAGAAACAGCTCCAAGCTACATGTGGTAGAAGAGTCTAGGTAAAGAGAAGTTGATCTACTTTTAGTGTCTTGGGGGCAAGTATAGCCCCGGGTAGCTCAGCACGTTGGTGGAAATAAGGAAGCTACAGCGGGTTGCTTATCAGTCTATTGTTACGGTATCATTGTCAATTATAGTTTAAAGACATCTTCAATTAAAGTAGACCTCATATGATCTCTATGATCTCTAAGTCAGTACCATTCGTTTGCTTGTCTTGTATTTTTTTTTTTTTTTTTTAAGAACCGAAATGTAATACCCCTTCCTCCCCTCCCCCCCGCCCTTCTCTTTTGGTCGATCCAAAGGGAATTGACCAGAAGTGTGGAATCACCACAAAATAACTTAGGCATAGTTCAATTAATGACTAGCAAAAGCAAGCGATTTGTTTGTGATTTCATTTGTGTTCTCTCCCTCCTCCACTGGGAAGAGACTCTCAACTGCCATTTTCTTTAAAATCATTTTGTTCCTTGTGGTGATAAGAAGCAGAAATGGTTTTTTGGTTTGTTTTACAATCAAATCCCTATTGTCAGGTCTTTAAAATCACATAGAAACACTTTTAATGTGCCACAGGGGCAGGAAACACGGCTTTCAATCACTGCTGTATTCCCACAGTTCTGGATCTAGCACACAATACAGGCTTAGTAAATGAAATCAATACGAGTTTTAAACAACTACAGCATAGAGAGATGCAGATGATTAACAGTATAGCTCAACATCTCAAAAAGGAATCCACACTCACCATGAGAACTACACATACATATGGAAATGAGTTAGTAGAAACCTGAGATTTCAAGTTAACCTTGCGTATACAAACTAAGCTTACAAGAGGTTAAAGCAGGTGAGAGAAACTTTTGAAAAACTCAATCCCTCACAAGCTCTGTAGAGTTAGGGAGAGGGACACCATCCACTTTAAAGATAAGGAAACTAGCAACAATGAGTAGCCTTAAAACAAAACTACAGTGCAATTTTCTTTCAGTTTAGTTGAAGGACCATTGTGGAGTGCTGAGCACGCTAGGCTCTGGAGATGTAAAAACAAATTTGGCAGATTTATTCAAGGACCTTAGATTAACATTACAGAGCTCTGGTATTCATTCTTCATTCATTCAGTACATATTTATTAAACCCGTATTGTGAGCTAGATGGTATTGTGGGAACTAAGGTTCATCAAAAAACAAAACAAATCTCTACCAAGGTTAAAAGTTAGTGATACTAATCGATTTCTGGATTGAAAACATTTTAATGTCTCCTTTATTAGATAATACATTCCCTTTCCCTGAATTTATTTGTTTGAATATAAATCTCTCCTGGGTTTATATATCCCCCATCATGCCCAATAGATTTCTGTGATTATAAAATATGATAGGGCTGAGTGAGCACTCTGGGTCCTGGCTCCAAGACCTACCTATTATGTAACCTTGACCAAGTTATTTGACTCCAGCTTAGTGTCCCCATCTATAGTACATACCTCAGAGAGAAGCCATGTGGATTTTGACGATGCACAATACCTGGCAAACTATAAAATGTTAACTGCTGCAAATTCTTCCACTGTTCTCTGTGACAATGATTCCCAAATACTTCTCCATAGATATTCTGCATCAGAATTCAAATTCAGTGAAAAATATGAGATTCACAACAGTTGGGGACCTTATAAATAATAGAATCCTTCCAAGTTGTTATTGTGATGATCCTCTGTCTCGGCAATGGGAGAAGTTCTATAATTACGTTCTGGTTCTGCTTTCAAGGATGTACACCCTTCTGCATTAATCTCTGTAGTCCTTGTTCCACACTCTGGAAGACTCTTTCTTGTTCAATATCCTTCATGGCCACTTCTGAAGTGGGCTTGGGGATGAACTCCCTCCTTGGAGACTTCACAGTTTTCCTTGCTCATTTCCTGGCAGTACAAGTTTGGGATCCTGAGAGTTCTTTTACAATTAAAGGTTTTTAAGGCCAAGCTTGTGGCTTATCTGCCAAAGCAGTTCCTCAGATACATAGTAGACTTCATATTTATTTGCTTCCATCGAGTTCCATGTGCCAACAGTCACACCCAAAGTTCTTTCCTGGATGTAGTTTCCAATACTTTATTCCCTTGCTTCCTCTCTCTGTACCTTTTTCTCTCAACTTAAGGTTTGAAGCTTGGTGACTCAGCATCCTGTCTACCATCAACCATTATCTCTGAGGAGGAAGATGGGCACTACTTTCCTACCAGTTCATTGAGGGAAACCAAATTCCAACCTAGTACCACCATCCTCAGAGGATAAGACTCATTGTGGGGGTGCACCTGCATAGCTCAGTGGGTTAAGCCTCTGCCTTTGGCTCAGGTCATGATACCAGGGTCCTGGGATCGAGTCCGCATTGGACTCTTTGCTCAGCAGGGAGCCTGGTTCCCCCTCTCTCTCTTCCTGCCTCTCTGCCTACTTGTGATCTCTGTCAAATAAATAAATAAAATCTTAAGAAGAAAAAGAAAAGACTCATGTGGGAAATTGAAATTAATTTCAGATGGGATGCCAGTTACCAGCCGTGAGTGATCTAGATCTTCCTTTATAAATATGAGCAGATAAATCAGATAATCATTAGGAGGAAATCTATTGTTTGAAAGAAGAGGCCAAATTAAAGCAGATATCACTCACTAAAATGGAGTTAATGTAGGAAATAGGAGAAAATATTTTTAAAGAACCTGTTCATGTTCTTAGTGAAATTTAAAGAGTGATAAAGACAGGTTGAAAATAGAGCAATCTGAGACCAGAATATCCTCAGAAATTAAAAAGTACATGAATATTTTAAGTTGAAAAGACTACAGAAGCAGTTAATAGAAGAAAAGATCATGCTGAAAACTTAATTAATTATAAGACCATCTCAAAGAGTCCTTCCAATATGTAGAACAACAACGACAACAAAAAAGTAGAAAATATGGAAGAAAAGATAAATATTTTTAAAAGATCCAGGAGATCCAAATTCATATGTTGGAAGTTTTAGAAGCAAGATGGAATAGATGATATGGGGCACCTGAGGGGCTCAGCTGGTTAAGCATCTGACTCTCGATTTTAGCTCAGGTCATGATCTTGGCATCCTGAGAGCCAGTCCTGTCTTGAACTCCACACTCAGCAAGGAGTCTGCTTGAAGATTCTCTCTCTCTCTCTCTCCTTCTGCCCCTCCCCCTTCTCTCTCACTCAAATAAATAAATATTTTTTTAAAAAGATGGAATAAATGTTATATATTAATATAATTGTGATATACAATATCTATTTTGTAGTATACAACAAAACATCCTTAAAAGAAACTAAAAACCTAAATAAATGGAAACATATCATGTGTTGTTGGAGTTAATATTCTTAAGGTATCTATAAACTCCAAACTGATCTAGATTCGACACAACTTCTATCAAAATTCCAGCTGGTTTTGTTTTGTCTTGTTTTATTTTTGTAGAAAATGACAGGCTGACCCTACAATTTGTAGTAAAATTCAAGAGACTCAGAATAGTCAAAACAATTTTTTTTAAAAGATTTTATTTATTTATTTGACAGAGAGAAATCACAAGTAGATGGAGAGGCAGGCTGAAAGAGAGAGAGGAAGAAGCAGGCTCCCTGCCCAGCAGAGAGCCTGATGTGGGACTCGATCCCAGGACCCTGGGATCATGACCTGAGCCGAAGGCAGCGGCTTAACCCACTGAGCCACCCAGGCGCCCCAACAATTTTTTTTTTTTAATTAAGAAGGTCAGGGGCATCTGGGTGGCTCAGTCAGTTAAGCACCTGCCGTCGGCTCAGGTCATGATCCCAGGGTCCTGGGATGGAGCCCCACGTCGTGCTCCCTACTCAGCAGGGAGCCTGCTTCTTCCTCTGCCTCTCCCTGATGCTCATGTGCACACTCTCTCCCTCAAATAAATAAAGTCTTTGAAAAAAGAAAATAAAAAAATAAAAATTAAGAAGGTCAGAAGAATGAACTTCCCAATTTTAAACCTCAATACAAAGTTACAATAAAACAGAGTGGAACTGGGATGCCTGGGTGGCTCAGTCAGTTGAGAATCTGTCTTCAGCTCAGGTCATGATCCCAGTGTCCTGGAATCGAGTCCCGCATCAGGCTCCTTGCTCCACGGGGAGCCTGCTTCTCCCTCTGCCTCTGCCTGCCACTCTGCTTGACTGTGCTCTCTCTCTCTCTCTCACACTAACAAATAAATAAATAAAATTTAAGAAAAAAAAAAAAAAGACAGTGGAACTGACATAAAGATAGACATATAAATCAATGGAATAGAATTGAGAGTCCAGAAATGAACCCATGAATCTATGGTTAATTGACTTTCAACAAGGGTATCAAAATAATCTGCCTTCCAACAGATATAAAAATCTATTCAAAATGGATCTTAAATATAATGTAAAAGCTGAAAGTCTAAAACTCTATTTACAGAGTTCTTTGACTTTGCATTAGGCAACGGTTTCCTAACATGACACCAAAAGCACAAGCAACAAGGCAAAATCAGATAAATTGGTTCATAAAATCAAATGCTTTTGTGTATCAGGGGCACCTAGGTGGCTCAGTCGGTTGAGGGTCTGATTTGGGTTCAGGTTATGATCTCTAGGTCCTGGGATAGAGGACCAAATTGGGCTCTGAGCTCAGCAGGGAGTCTGCTTCTCCCTTTCCCTCTCCCTCTGCACCCCCCCCCCACAAATGCATACTCTCTCAAATAAATAAATGATTTTCTTAAAAAGCCTTTTGTACCCCAAGGCTAGTATTAAGAAAGTGAAAAAATAACCCACAATGTGGGAGAAAATATTTGTAAATTATAGGTATGATAAAAATCTATTATCCAAAATATATTAAGAACTCTTACAACTGAACAATAAAAAGACAACTAATCCAAATGAAAAATGAAATCAAAAAGATTTGAACAGACATTTCTCCAGAGAAGATTGTCAAATGGCTAATAAGCATACAAAAAGACACTCAACATAATTAGCCACTAGGGAAAGATAAATCAAAACCACAATGAAATATCACTTTATACCCATTAGAACAGCCATTAGCAAAACAGAACAAAACAGAAAATAACAATGGAATGCTATTCATCTTTAAAAAGAAAGGAAATTCTGACATACAACAGCATGGATGAATATTGAAGACATCATGCTAAGCGAAATAAACCAGTCACAAAGGACAAATAGAATATGATTCGACTTCTCTGAGGTACCTAGAGGAGCCAAATTCATAGGGACAGAAAGTAGAGTGGTGGTTGGGCTGGCGCCAAGGTGGGGGAAGTGATGTGGAGGTATTGTGTAATGGGTACAGTTAAGGTTAGAGTAAGACATGAAGAAAGTCCTGCAGATGGATGATGGGGATGGATGCCCAAAAATGTGAAGGTATTTAATGTCACAGGACTATACAAAACTATATCCTTAAAAATGGTTAAAATTATAAATTTTATGTTATATATAGTTCACCATAATAAGAAAGAAGTTTTAAAATTTGTTTTTAAAAATACAATAACAAATGTGAGCAAAGATATGGAGAAATTGGAACCCTTATACTTTGCTTGTAGGAATGTAAAATGACAGAGCCACTGTGGGAAATGATTCACCAGTTCCTCAAAAAATTAAGTAGAATTATAATGTGACCCAGCAATCCCACTCCTAGATATACACCCAAGAGAATTTAAAATATTCACACAAAAACTTTTTACACAAATGTTTATAACAGCATTATCCATAGTAGCCAAAGATGTGCACCAACCCATAAAAGGATAAACAAGATGGTACATCTGTACGATGGACTATTGTTCAGTCATTGTTTTTAAAAGAGGAAGTAGTGATGCATGCTCCAAAATAGATGAAACTTGAGAAGATTATCCTAAGTGGAAAAGGTCAAACATAAATAATAAATAACATAAAAAAAAATGGCCACATATTCTATTATTCCAATTATACAAAATGTCTAGAGTAGGAAAATCCACAGAGATAGGGGGTAAGTTAGGGGCTACCTGAGGCTAGGAGGTTTGGGGAGAAATGGACAATAAGTGCTAATGGGTCTGTTTTCTTTTTGGGGTGATGAAAATGTTTTAAAACTGATTGTGGTGATGGTTGCACAACTCTGAATATACATACTCAAAACCAACGGATTGTACATTTTAAAAGGGTAAATTTTGGAACACCTGGGTGACTCAGATGGTTAAGTGTCTGCTTTCGGGTCAGGTCATGATCCCAGGGTCCTGGGATTGAGTCCCGCTTCAAGCTCCCTGCTCAGTGGGGAGTCTGCTGCTCCCTCTGCCTGCCACTCCCCCTACTTGTGCCTGCGCTTTCTCTCTCTCTGACAAATAAATAAATAAATAAAATCTTTTTAAAAAAGGTTAAGTTTTATTATATGTGAGTTAAAATGGGGAGGCAGTATTTAAACAGATACTAGAAGAAAATTATCCGGAGATAAATATAAATTTATAAATTTCTGTATTCAGCTTGAAAGGGCAAGATTATTTGATACACTTACACATATCCTTGTGAAATTTCTGCTTTAGGGTTAAAAAATAAAATTATGTGGGGGAACCTGGATGGCTCAGTGGGTTAAAGCCTCTGCCTTTGGCTCAGGTCATGATCCCAGGGTCCTGAGATCGAGCCCCGCATTGGGCTCTCTGCTCTGCAGGGAGCCTCCTTCCCCCTCTCTCTCTGCCTGCCTCTCTGCCTACTTGTGATCTCTGTCTGTCAAATAAATAAATAAAATCTTTAAAAAAATAATAATAATTAGATCGTCTTCTGACATCTAATCTGCAACATTATAAGAAAAATATTTATAGGACTGTGAAGGAAGGACTATGAAGGAAAACTGTATCAGTTGGAATTCCAGACAAAGCTGTAGTATAGTTAGTTGCCTCCCACACCATACTTTCCCACTTTGGTGCACACTATAATTTCCTTTGCCTTAATCTTGTGATTGGATCAAGAATGGACAATAATATAGGTCTAAACCAATGAATACATATGGCATTTTCTTGTCACAAAGTTTGTTTTGGACTACTCCAATTAAAGTAAAGGGTGATGCTTCATTTAAAGGTTTAGGAAAATAATTCTACCATTCTCACTGTGTGATGTGCTTTTGCAAAGCCTAAATTGCTATAACCACCCCAATACCACAAAGGAAGATAACATGAGGAAGATGGCAGATTTGAGAAAATCAAAACTAGAGTTAAAACCTTTATCAAGCTGTGTTTCAAACTTGCCTCAGAGTTTTGTTAAAAGAACAAAAATTCTGGGATGCCTGGGTGGTTCAGTGGGTAAAAGCCTCTGCCTTCAGCTCAGGTCATGATCCCAGGATCCTGGGATCGAGCCCCATGTGGGACTCTCTGCTCAGCAAGGAGTCAGCTTCCTCCTCTCTCTATACTTGCCTCCCTGACTACTTGTGATCTGTGTCTGTCAAAAAAATAAATAAAATCTTTAAAAAAAAAAAAAAGGAACAAAAATTCTACTTGCTATTAAGTTTCTTTGCAATGCATTTGATGTTGCCTGCAATGAAAAAACACGGGAGAGTAAAAACCCAGTAAAGTATAAAAATTATTTTATTTCATTTAATTTTATAAATAAATAATTACTGATAGTTTTCATAAAATCTAATGTACATATTAACACAGGGTTCATAGCATAGGAAAGCAAAAATTTAAATATTAAAAATAGTCTAGATTTAAAGTTCCAGTTTATTTGAACAAATGTGGGAGGTATGGATCCCTGGACGGAAAATTCTAACTGTCTCAATGTGTTTGGGGAGGAGAATAAGGCAAGAATATATACCCTTTTTTCTTTATATTCATAAGCACATATTGGTTCAATTTTTAAAATTTTAATGATAATGGCCATATTTGGTTGTGAAACTTTCAAATTATTTGAGGAGGGAAAACATACAAAGGAAACTTAACCAAAATGACAAAAGTCAGGAAAAGAGGAAAAAACGATAAAGCATAATAAACAGAAAATAAGATGTCTGAATATATTCCTAGCATTAATAACAATAAATCACACAAGCTAAATCTTCCCATAGAAAGACAAAAAAAATCAGAGTGAACATTCAAGAGAAAATTTAATTCTATTTAATTTTATTAATTCTATTCTCCTATTCTCTATTCTTTAATTCTATTCTCCTAATCCTAATCCTAATACTGGAAATAAAACAACACAGAAAAATTGAAAATAAGTGGATGGCAAGTAAAGTTACAAGAAAATGCCGACAAAAAGAAACAAAAGCAAAATAAAATCAAAGTGAAATGCATGATTAAAAAGTAAGCACCAAGTAGGAAAATAAGACTAGTTTACTTTGATAAAAGGAACAATAAGAAGAATGGTGAATATTTATTAAACACTCACTTAACTAAGGATTTTCTCAAGGAATTCTTACAAGCTATGGAGTGACTATAATTAACACTTATATTTTGCAGATGCTGATTATAGGCTTTAGAGAGATTAGGTATCCTCAATGTCACACAGTGTAGATGGGTATGGAATTCAAACCTCAATCTGCTAATTCCAAAGTACAAATATGTAATATCAAAATATCTAAAAAAAAAAAACAAATGGGAATAAAAGAATTTATTTTAAACATTTAAATCCCTTTCTCTAAGAATTTGACAGATCTCATGGACCAAAAATAAATAGAAAGAAGAGGATCTGGTAACACAACAAAACACAGATGTGATATATACAGATAACTTTGAACTCTAAAACCATAGCATACGCATTCTTCTCTAACGTCCCAAAATACTTAAAATACTAAAATGTTCTAAGCCACAATGAACATCTTAACAGGTTCTGAAGAATGGAAATCTTAGTCTTGAGCCATAATTTTTGACCCTAACTTAGAAAACTAAAAATTATAAAAAGATAACTAACATAAATCTACTTGATGTTTTAAAAATCTTTCTGACTAAAGATAAATTTAATTTGCTATTGTAGATTAGCTAGACATTATGAACAACAAGGATACACTTATTAAAAACCCAGGAGTTCATGATATTTGATTTGGCAATAAATTGGGTATGACCAAAAGCATAGACAACAGAAGTAAAAATAGATACAGTGAAATACATCAAAATTTAAAACTTCTGTGCATCAAAGGACACAAACAGCAAAGTGAAAAGCCAGCCTCTGGGATGAGAGAAAATATCTGCAAATCATATAACTGATAAGGGGTTAATATACAGAATATATAAAGAACTCCTATAACTCAACAAAAACAAAAACCTAAACCCAATTTAAAAAGCAGACAAAGAACTTGAATAGACATTTCTCACAGTAGATAAATAAATGGGCAACGAGCACCTCAACATCACTAGAAATCAGAGAAAAGCAAATCAGTACCTCAATGAGAAATCACCTCACACACATTTAGGATGGTTACTGTAAAAAACACAGGAAAAAACAAGTGTTGGAAAGGATATAGAGAAATTGGAACCCTAATATTCTACCCTGATAGGATTTTTAAAAACAGAACTCTGGGGGCACTGTGGTGGCTCAGTGGGTTAGATGTCTGCCTTCAGCTCAGGTCATGATCCCAGAGTCCTGGGATTGAGGGCCATGTTGGGCTCCCTCTTCCGCATGGAGCCTGCTTCTCCCTCTTTCCCTGCTCGTGCTCTCTCTCTCTTTCTCTCTCACTTGCTCACTCTCTCTCCCTCAAATAAATAAAATCTTTAAAAAATTAGTACTCTGATCACACCCCCCCATTTTTTTTTTAAGATTTTATTTATTTGACAGACAGAGATCACAAGTAGGCAGAGGCAGGCAGAGAGAGGGGGAAGCAGGCTCCCCACCGATCAGGGAGCCTGATGTGGGGCTTGATCCCAGGACCCTGATATCATGACCCAAGCTGAAGGCAGAGGCTTAACCCACTGAGCCACCCAGGTGCCCTCCCCTCTCCCATTTTTATTGCAATTTTATATAGTGCTCATGATATTCCAGGCAGTCTTAAGCTCTTTATATGTTTTAACTAGTTTCATTCTTATAACCTTATGTGGTAAGTAGTATTATTATCCTCTCATTTTACATGAAAGAAAATTAAGACACAAGTTAAACGATTTTGTTTTTCCTGATGCTACCGTTAGTATGTGGCATAGTCAAGATACATGAACCTGGCAGTGCCTCCAGAGTCTACTCTCCCTCCAAGCACGATTCAACGCCTTCTCTTTGTCCTTAAGAAAGGGTGTAAAACTAGCCTGATAGGATCTTAAGGTTTGTATGTTAAAGAAGAGGCAATTTGATGCTCTATCTTCAGGGATTAAAAAATTGCCGAGGAAAGTTGTTATGGGTTCATTTATGCCTTCCCAAAATTCACAAGTTGAAGTCCTAACTCCCAGTACCTCAGAATGTGACCTTATTTTGAAATAGGATCATTGCAGATGTAATTAGTTAAGTTAGAATGAGCTCGGACTGGAGTAGGGTAGGCTTCTAATTCAATGACTGAAGTCCTTATAAAAAAGACAAATTTGGACCCAGACAGGCACACAGGAAGAATACTGTATGAAGATAAAGACAGAGATTGGGTAATACATCTACAAACCAAATAAAACATCAAAATTGCCAGTCATCCACCAGAAGCTGGGAGAAAGGCATGGAACAGACTTTTCTTAACAACTTTTAGAAGGAATCAGCCTTGCTGACACTTTGATCTTGGATTTCCAGCAGAAGGGTAAGACAGTAAATTTCTGTTGTTTACACCACCCAATTTGTGGTACTTTCGTATGGCAGCCTGAGCAAGTTAATACGGAGATTTTGCCAGATGTTTCATGACCATCTTAGGCATGGAGTCATAACTAAGACTGTTACAAACTTTAAGAATATTCTCTTTTTCTTTTACCAGTACAACTTTTTAAATTGAGGTTAATTGAGGTATAATTGATATACCTTACACTTGTTTCAGATGTACAACATAATGACTCAATATTTGTATATACTGCAAAATGATCACCACAAGAAGTCTAGTTAACATGTCACTCCGTATTATTAGATTTTTTTTCTTATGATGAGAACTTTCAAAATCTAGTCTCTTATCAAAATTTTAAAAAATAAACCTCTTTTTATTTATTTATTTACTTATTTGTCAAAGAGAGAGAATGAGAGAGAGAGAGAAAGAGAAGGAACAAGCAGAGGGAGGGGCAGGCAGAGGGAGAAGCAGCTCTCCACTGAGGAAAAAGCTCAAGTCGGTACTTGATCCCACGACCCTGGGATTATGATCTGAGCCAAAGGGAGACACTTAACTGAGTAAGCCACCCAGGCATCCCAGCAACTTTCAAATATGAAATACATTATTATTAACTCTAGTTGCTATGCTGTACATTACATCCTGATGACTTACTTATTTTATAACCGGAAAATTGTAGCTTTTGATTCCTTTCACCTATTTTGTCCTTGCCCCCGACCCCACCTCTGTCTGGCAACCACCAATTTGTTCTCTGCATCTAGAGCTTGTTTTCTTGGGGGTGAGGGGTAGAGGTTAAACTCCACATATAAGTGAGGCCATACAGTATTTGTGTTTCTATGTCTGACTTACTTACTTAGCATGATCCATTCATCTATCACAAATGGCAAGATTTCATACTTCTTATAACTAAATAATATTCCATGGTTTATATACACCACCTTTTCTTTATCCATTCATCTGTCAGTGGACACTTGAATTGTTTCCATACCTTGGCTATTGTAAATAATGATACAAAAAAAACATGAACGTGCATATATCTTTTTGAGTTAGTGTTTTCATTTTTTAAACAAATTAGACCAATTTCCAGAAGTGGAATCACTAGATAATATGGTATTCCTATTTTTAATTTTTTGAAGAACCTCCATACTGTTCTCCATGGTGGCCACACCAACTTAAATTCCCACCAATAGTGTGAGAGGGCTCCCTTTTCTCTACATCTACGCCAGCATTTGTTATCTCTTGTCTTTTTGATAACAGCCATTCTGACAGGTGTGAGGTGATATCTTATTGTGGTTTTGATTTGCACTTTCCTGATAATTAGTGATGTTGACCATTTTTTTATGTACCTGTTGGCCATCTGCATGTCTTCTTTGGAAAAAAGTCCGTTCAGACCTTCTACCCACTTTTTAATCAAATTGTTTGGGTTTTGTTTTTGTTTTTGTTTGCTATGAAGTTGTATGAACACTTTATATATGTTGAATATTAAGAATTTCTCTTTTTTAAAGATTTTATTTATTTGACAGAGAGAGAGAATGAGCACAAGGAAGGGGAGGGACAGGCAGTGGTAGAGGGAGAAGCAGGCTTCCCACTAAACAGGGAGACCAGTGCAAGCTCCGTCGCAGGACCCCCGGATCATCATGACTGGAGCCGAAGGCAGACGCTCAACTGACTGAGCTGCCCCGGAGCCCCGGATATTAGGAATTTCTTAACTTTGAAGCTTCTCTATGTTTATTAAGATTCCTTAGTGATTAATGATAAATTCCAAAAAACCCATAAGGACCAGGTTGTTTGCCTCTGGATATCTGAGGAAGAAGGAATTTATGGAAGGCATACTTATCTCTACAGCCAGTCTTGTGAAAGAAAATGACAAAAGGATGCAGAGGCAATAGCAACATAAAAAAGAAAAGACAAGTAGGCTACCCTTAGGGCCTGCCAAAAAAGCAGGGGTGGGGGGTGGGGGGGTAATAGGAAGCTGCTGGGGCCTAAGAGCCTAGAAGCTTCTCTGGAATTCCAACACTTCTGACTTCTCTTGTCCAGAGAATTGCAGCAATCTTTTCACCAGCCTCTTATATTTCCTGTCTTTGCTTCTGCCATTTCTCCAGCCTGAACGAACACTTACCTCTTCTTTGAGTACCAGAGCTGGGACTAGGGTGAGACAAACAAGGCCCCCGAGGGTGCAAAAGATAAGGAAAACACTCCCTCCCAGGTGCCAGCCCTGCATTTCTACCACCCTGAGAGTGAGGGCCTCTCTAAATTTTGCACCAGAGGTGTCTGTTGAATTGAAGGTTTTTCACCCTTCAATGCTCACCGATTTTCTTTGATAATCCCAGTCGTAAGTAATTACTTGTCCTATGTGCTGTCATAACACTTTGCTCATTTTCCTATGAACTTAAAGCACTCCTATCACTCCATGTCAAAATCTGGAGTCATCCTTGATCCTTGCATTAATAGGATCCTTGATCCTTGCATTAATAGGATCCTTGATCCTGCCTTAATAATATCCCCAATATGACCACTTCTCACTTCCCTATCCTGATACCACCTTGGTCTGAAACTCCTGGATGTTTGCAATGGACTCCTAGTTTCTATCCACTTGCCCTACCCATACCCCCTGCCCCCTGTCTGTACAGGCATACCCGTGTTACTGAGAATAAAAGTCAATCTCCTTACCAAGTCCTAAATGATCCTATCTGAGCCCAGACTCTCTTTCCAACCTGATTTCCTGCCATGTTCTCGCTCCACAAGCTGCACTCACTTTCATTACTCTTCCTAGTGTTCCTTCAAGCCCCTCCAGCCTAAGGGTCTTTGCCAGTTCAGTTATTTCTGCCTTGAAATCTGTTTATTCAGAAAGTAACATACTTTACTTATTTTTTTTTTAAGATTTTATTTATGTATTGGAGAGGTGGGGGGAGAGCACAAAGGAAGAGTGAGAGAGAGAAGTGGACTCCCCATGGAGCAGAGAGCCCAATGTAGGGCTCAATCCCAGGACCCTGAGATCATAATCTGAGCCAAAGGTAGATGCTTAACTGACCGAGCCATCCAAGTGCCCTATAACACACTTTAACTCTTAGTCTTTTTCAGTTCTCTGCTTAAACAGTACCTTCTCAGAGAGACTATGTAAAATAACACCCTTGTCACTGCTTTACACTACTTTATTCCTTTACATTGTTTTATTTTTTTTCAAGGTACTTATTACTACTTATATTTTATTATTCATTTATTTGTATATTATCTGTTTTCTCTCCTAGACTGTGTGCTACACAAGGGTAAAGATTTTTGTCATGTTTTTTTTTAAGATTTTATGTATTCATTTGTCAGAGAGAGGGTGCAAGCAGGGGGAGCAGCAGGCAAAGGGAAAAGCAGGATTCCCACTGAGCAAGGAGTCAAAACTGGGATTAATTTCAGGGTCCTGGGATCAAGCCCCTCCTGCTTCTCCCTCTCCCTTTTCCCCTACCCCCACTCATGCTCTCTCTTTCTCGATCTCCATAAATAATCTACTTTAAAAAAAATAATTACAGGGGCACCTGGGTGGCTCAGTGGGTTCAGCCTCTGCCTTCAGCTCAGGTCATGATCTCAGAGTCCTTGGATCAAGCCCCACATCAGGCTCTCTGCTCAGCAGGGAGCCTGCTTCTCCCCCGACTCTCTCTCTCTGCCTGCCTCTCTGCCTACTTGTGATCTCTGGCTGTCAAATAAATAAATAAATAAATAATAATTAGAGGGGCGTCTGGGTGGCTCAGATGGTTAAGTGTCTGCCTTCGGCTCAGGTCATGATCCCAGGATCCTGGGATTGAGTCCCACATCGGGCTCCCTGCTCAGCAGGAAGTCTGCTTCTCACTTCCTCTCTGTTGCCCCTCCTTGTGCTCTTTCTCTCTCTCTCTGTGTGTGTCAAATAAATAAATAAAAATAAATCTTTAAAAAAAATAATAAAATAATATTTACAAATGAATAAAAAGAGACTCCCATTACAAAAAAAACTAACAGAAATTTAATAAATTTTTATTTTTTATTTTTTTACTTTAGAGAGAGAGAGAGAGAGCAGGAGCATGAGAGCATGCAGGGGGGAGGGGCAGGGGGAGAGAGAATCTTAAGCAGACTCCCTGCTGAGCAAGGAACCCAACATGGGCGCTCCATCTCACAACCCCAAGATCAGGATGTGAGCTGAAACCAAGAGTTGGAGGCCTAACTGGCTGAGCCACCTCAGCTCCCCAATTTATTAAATTATTAATAGTATCAGTATTTGGATAACATCATCTAGATAACTTTACTTTTTTTTGTACTTTTTGTACATTTTACAAATGTTTAATGAGCATTATCCAATCAAATTTTTAAAAGATTTTTTTTTAAGTAAAAAATGCATACTAAGTTGCACTTTATAATCCTATGGTAAAATTAGCAGGATTTGTGGGAGAGAATGTGAATCAACAGGTAGAGGCAGGCAGATCAAACAGAGAATTGTTCCTGAAACTGCTTTCGTGCTTTGGCAAATATTACCTAAATTACTTATGAGACTGCAGCCCTGACTCCTTTTACTGCAAGGTCTCTGCTATTAAAATATGCTTATTTTCATTTTTCCTTCATGATCAAAAGGCCATTTTCTACTGGAGCTCTTTCACACCCTTCTAGATTCTACTTCTCAAAACTGACCCATATCCATGGAGCCCAGGATAGTTAGTGGAAGCCTCTCAGTCATGTGGAGTTGAAGATTTGGTATATACATCTTGGGGCTTTTTGTAAGAATATTTCTGGAATTCTGGCTCCCTAGTGTTAAAATAAATAAATTCTCTACACTAGCATGTCAGAAGGGAGCAGGGCTTTGGAGCTAAGGTCAAGGGTAGGGTCAATCAGCAGGAGTCTTACAAAACCTCAGAGGCTGTGACACCTCAATGCAGGGTAAAGTTTTTTCTCATGTAAATTGAAACAAACAAACAAAGGTAACTTGGCAACCTTTTTTTTAAATTTTTAGTTTCTTAAAAAAAATCTTTCCAGTAGTTATCAAATTACAAAATCATAAATAAAGCTCCAGGTCTTATGTAATAAAAAGATAACTTTTCTTAGACTTAACTATTATTTTAATCAGGTAATTCTCAACATATATCAAACGGAGCCCATTTAATGGAAAAACTTAAGCACAAAAACTAGTCTATAAGTGTCTATCCTTAGAGAAAGCAGTAGAGAATCAAGAGATTCTAAAATTGATACCCAAAACAAGTATTGATCTTCAATTATGTACCTGGCACCATTTCAGTGTTTTAGTATAATACAGATTTACCCATAATGGCAATTTGGTTTGGGTTACCTGAGGAAAAAACTGAACATGTTTTTTAAGTTTGCAATGCATAAAAATCATATAATTCTTATCAATTCAAAGTGAAATTAGTACTAGTAAAATACTTGAGTTTTTTATAGATCAAAATATACATTTAATGTACACATGTGGAATTACAGCATTTTTAAACCATAAAAGGCATTGTTATTTCCTGAATTTAGTTTTCAGAATACAGTCTTATATGATGTTTCATAAAAGAGCTATTCAATGGCAAAATAAGTTTGGGAAATGGCATGTGCTCTATCCTTATCTTGAAAACTCAAATTCAAATAGTCATAATAAAGGCTGTAAGAAATTCTATGGTAAGAATCAGTATAACTTTGTTTAACCTAATATTTCTGAAATTTAAATGATCATGGAGCCTCATTTGTTTGTTTGTTTGTATAATATTTATTAACATTTTGTTGAACCTCTTTAAAACACTGCTCCAGACCAATGTCCTCATTTTTATAGAAAGGGAGAGCCCAGAGATAAAGTGATTTGCTTACAGAAACAGTTCTTTATTTACTTAGAGACACTTACAGGTAGGTAAGCTATCTGTTGTTTTTTTAAATCAACTTTCAATTATTTCAACTTTGCTTTTGAACTCTCAGTGATCATAGGCAAAAACAATCTAGCCTTACCTTCATGTCTGCAGCTAGACTCATAGTGAAAAATACTACACACTCAGTCTTACCTGACTTAAACCTGTTTATGTAAATCAAGTAACTAGGCATCTGATGTAAATTAAATTATTGGGGAAAGTAAGTTACCTGTTAATCACCAAGCTATGAAAATCTCACTATTTGATTGTGTAGTGGTTAGTGCACTAGACTCTGAAATATCACTGGAAACAGCTCTTTCAAGGTTCAGCAGGGTCCCCACTACCCTAGAGTCTTGCCTGACAAACCCCCCTTCACAGTGATGATGCCCTTCTCCAATCAATATGTAATCAAACTCTGTCTTCCATTGTTACCTACATGCCCTGTGTGTATATCTTATCTCCCTAAACAGATTGCAAGCTCCTAGACTGTTAAAACCGATTCTTACTTTTCTTACCAGTCACTTTGGACACATCCTAGAATCTCAAGAAATACTTTTGAATGCCTCCCAAATGACCAGTTGAATACAACGGGGGAGATTAGGAAAGCAGCCCCACCTTCCATCTTCTACCTTTAGTGCAGAATTCCTCTCTCAGCTTGTATGGCTAGCAATAACCTTTGGCAGTCGTGGCTAGGGGTCCACAGTAAGCTGGGCTGCCTTTGCCCAAGGGATATTGCTTGAACCTGTCAGCATTCCAGTGGATCATTAAGAAGCTCATCAAAGCAGCAAGACAAGTACATGTCATGCTCCCAATCTGTTCGGAGATCAGATGGACTTACTCAGTAATAAAGTGGAATACTGGTTTTATTCTAATAGTTTGGCCTCAGATTAATTAAGTACATGCCCCCCAAATACAAAGCAGCTGCTTTTGAACACTCAAGTTAAATTGTCTTTCTCAGGGTGTCTGGGTGGCTCAGTGGGTTAAAGCCTCTGCCTTTGGCTCGGGTCCTGGGAGGGTCCTGGGATCCAGAGCTGCATCCGCCTCCCTGCTTCCTTATTTCTCTCTCTCTGCCTGCCTCTCTGCCTACTTCAGATCTCTGTCTGTCAAATAAATAAATAAAATCTTTTAAAAAAAATTATCTTTATCAAAGAAAAGCTGATCCCAGAGTATGGATAGTTTAAATTATGTTTTCGCCTGTTCGATGGCAAGACCTGAGAGATGCTGAAAAGGAAGAAATGAAGCTTCTATCCCTCCCTATCGCTGACAATCCAGGCCAGTTTTGGTTAGAGGACAAGCCCTGTACTAAAAATGTTTAAACAGACCCAGTACCCATAAAGTGGGATTTTCCACTCCTCCTAGGAATTCCAATTTTTGATAGACATACATCTTTGATTGATACGTACCAACACCGTCAGATTAATTCGTTGTTTCTGCCACAAACAAATGGATGCATGTGGATTGTGTAGGTACCATGTTTTCAGCACTGCTGTAGGCACTCTGAAGGTTATAGAAGATGTGTAAAGATACGGTTCCTCCCCTTGAGGGATTTACAATTTAATAAGGTAAGATAAGACTAACATTGGAAACAACTGTGAACAATACAAAGTGATATATATGATCCAGAGCTGACCTGGAGGCCTTGGACTTTAATTGCCACCAAAATTCGGTGAAAGGGTAAGAGTCACTGGGAATTTCCAACATAAAAGAAGACTTCATGAAGAAAATGGGACAGAGGTGAACATTGCAGGAGGGACAGAACTGGAGGCAAAGAAGATAGGCTGTCCAGAATATGAATAAACAAGCACACTTTCAATCACTAAGCTATTACTTTTTCTAAAAATTACCTTTTTTAAAAAAAAATTAAAATTTAATAATATTCTATTATTTTAGTGGTCTATAAATAAGTTTGTTCAATTTTCCATTTCTCCATTAGCAGAATCAGGCCAATAATTTGGTTTATTATTTCTAAAGTTATCAATAAGATGCATATAGTTTATTAAAAAAATAAAACAAAGTGATCACTAGATGCTAGGCTCTTTTTGGGTGTTGGAAATAAGATGGTGCATAAGTAATCAGGATGGCTACCTAGTTTAAATGTGTTGGTGAAGACAGACATATAAAGAACAACATGATTACAATTATAGTATATGTCATCAAAGAAAGAATATAGAGAGCTATGAAAGCATTTATCAGGAAGTTAATTTAGATTAGAGAAGCAGTGACAAATTTCTTGAAAAACTGATAATTTAAAGTGAGATCTGAGGTATGTAGGAGTTAGAAATAAGGGTAATAGGAACCAAGTAGTCTAGTAATGGAGAAACAATTAATGTGGTTAGAGGGTAGAGAGAGATAAGACTGGACAAATAAGTAGAGCTAGGTCTTGTTTACCTATCTGTATTATGCAATAATTTATAAATTATAGCAAGTTGAAATATTCAGTAGTGGTGACATTTAATTTTACCCTTATTACAGACTATGATGAGAATTGAATTCCTCTTATGGTAAAAACAATTTGAAAAGACAAACATAAAGCAAGAATGCCTTGTTAATTACATCCATGTTGCCTTCCATTTGGTAGTTCTCTACAAGATACAAATAGAACTTTAGAATTCTAGTTAAAGTGATTATCTCTAAAATAACAATATAAGTTGAGAAAAATCAGACCCCCAGAAAGCAACATAATGAAGCAGTTAGGTGCATGAAATTGAAACTAAACTTTTGGGTTTGAATTCCAGCTCTTCTACTTACTCATTCTATGACATTAGGCAAATTGAACCTCAGTGTTCCTGTCTTTAAAATGGGGGTGGAAGGGGTACCTGGGTGGCTTAGTCAGTTAATATCTTCCTTCAGTTCAGGTCATAATCACAGGGTCCTAGGATAGAGCCCCATGTGGTCTCCTTGCTCAGTGGGGAATCGACTTCTCCCTCTGCCCCTCCCACCTGCTCATGCCATCTTACTCGCTCTCTCCCTCTCTCAAATAAATAAATAAAATCTTCAAAAAAATAAAATAAAAATAGAGTAGGAGTGAATTACAACAAAAACATAAGTAACAAAAGAAACAGATATATTGAAATTCATCAAAATTAAAAACTTTCATGTTTTAAAAGGCAAAATCACTTCAACATCAGCAACTTCTTTCAAGACACATCTCCAAAGGCAAAGATAACAAAAGTGAAAATGAACTTTTCGGACTTTATCAAGATCAAAAGCTTCTGCACAGCAAAGGAAACAGTCAAGCAAAGAGGCAACCCAGGGAATGGGAGAAGATATTCTCAAATGACACTATAGACAAAGGGCTGATATCCAAGATCTATAAAGAACTTCTCAAACTCAACACATACAAAAGAGATAATCATGTCAAAAAATGGGCACAAGACATGAACAGACACTTCTCCAAAGAAGACATACAAATAGCTAGCAGACACATGAAAAAATGCTCATCATCATTAGCCATCAGGGAGATTCAAATCAAAACAGCATTGAGATACCACCTTACATCAGTTAGAATGGACAAAATCAACAAGACAGGAAACAATAAGTGTTGGAGAGGATGTAGAGAAAGGGGAACCCTCTTACACTGTTGGTGGGAATCCAAGTTGTGCAGCTACTTTGGAAAACAGTGTGGAGATTCCTTAAGAAATTAAAAATAGAGCTACCCTATGACCCTGTAATTGCATTACTGGGTATTTACCCCTAAGATACAGATGTAGTGAAAAGAAAGGCCATCTGTACCCCAATGTTCATAGCAACAACTGCCGCAGTCACCAAACTGTGGAAAGAACCAAGATGCCCTTCAACAGAAGAATTAATAAAGAAGATATGGTCCGTATATACAATGGAGAATTATGCCTCCATCAGAAAGGATGAATACCTAACTTTTGTAGCAACATGGACAGGACTGGAAGAGATTATGTTGAGTAAAATAAATCAAGCAGAGAGAGTCAATTATCATATGGTTTCACTTACTTGTGGAGCATGAGGAATAACACTGAAGACATTGGGAGATGGAGAGGAGAAGTGAGTTGGGAGAAATTGGAGGGGAAACAAACCATGAGAGACTGTGAACACTGAGAAACAAACAGGGTTTTGGAGGGGAAGGGAGTAGGGGGTTGGGTAAGCCTGGTGGTGGGTATTAAGGAGGGCACATATTGCATGGAGTATTTGGGTGTGCTGCATAAACAATGAATCTTGGAACACCAAAAAAAAAAAGATAATGAAAAAAGTAAATAAAAGACAAAATCAAGGAAGTGAAATGACAACCTACATAATAGGAAAAAGTATGTATAAATCATATATCTGATAAGAGACTTGTATTAGAATATACAAAAAATTCTTAAAATTCAGTAATAAAATGATACATAACCCATTGTAAAATGGGCTGAGGGCACTTGAGCGGCACAGTCAGTTAAAGCGTCCAACTCTGGGCTTTGGTTTGAGTCATGATCTTGGGGTTGTAAGACTGAGCCCTGTGCTGGGCTTTGCTCTTAGGATGGAATCTGCTTGGGACTCTCTCTCTCCTTCTCCCTCTGCCCATCCCCCGACCCCCACCGCCCTGTGTGTGTGTTCTTTCTCTCTCTCTGTCTAAAGTGAATAGCTAGATCTTCAAAAGAAAGGGGGGGGCGCTAATGGGCTAATGATCTCAACAAGAATTTCTCCAGAGAAGAGATACAAATATCCAGTCAGCACATGAATAGAAGTTTGACTTCATTAGCCATCAGTAAAATACAAATCCAATAAGATACTACTTCGCATCCACTAACATGGCTATAATAAAAAAGATAAATAATAATAAATGTTAGTGAGACTGTGGAGAAATTAAAACCTTCAAACACTGCTGGTGGGAATGTAAAATGGTGCACTTGAGAAAAACAGTCTGGTGGTTTTTCAGACAGTTTAAACATAGAGTAACAGAGATTTTGTCTTTTTTGTTGCCAAATTCCTGGCACACAGATGGCTCTGAAAAATATTTGTGAATGAATAAATGATCTGGAGGAGGTGGAATTTCTTTTTATAAATGCAATATATGTTCATAACCTCACCCTCCCAGAAGAAGCATATAAGGATGGGAAATGCCAAGTAAATATTTTCTCATTCCCTAATCCCACTCTATAGCTATACTGACTGATCCATGAGATTTTCACTAAAGCAATGATGTTGCTAGCTTCTTATTTGCAACAGCTAAAGTAATTCCTGAATTTGTTACCTATTTTCTTAGAAGCACCCTAGAGTTTAAAGGTTAAGGAAATCTAGAAAGATATGCTCAGGGTCAGGGCCAGATATGTGTCCCCCCCTCTATATTGCAGTTCGCTCCCCAAATACCTAACTAAACCGAAACTAAAAGGCATAGTTAGATAAAGGGTTTATACCATCGTATAAACTTAAATATGGTCACTGCTGGGAAATAATCCCAATTTCAACATTTAGTCGTGTACAAAAACAAAACAAAAATAATATAGTTTTAGACTTAGAATAGAACATTTCAATTAAAGTCAATTTATGGGCAAAAATGACAAATTCAACTCATTCATTTATTTTTGCATCCTATTAAAACCCTATTAAGAAAATAATAAAGGGGGTGGCCCCCTGAGTGGCTGTCAGTTGAGCGTCCTATTCTTGGTTTAGGCTCTGGTCACTATCTCACGGTTGTGGGATTGAGCCAAGCATCAGGCTCAGTGCTTAGTGCAGAGTCAGTTTCGGATGCTCTCTTCCTCTCATTCACTATCTCTCAAATAAATAAATAAAATATTTTTAAAAAAGAAAAGAAAGGGTTTAAAAAAATTTTTTTTAAGATTATTTATTATTTATTTGACAGAGAGAGAAAGACAGCGAGAGAGGAACATAAGCAAGGGGAGTGAGAGAGGGAGAAGCAGGCTTCCTGCAGAGCAGGGAGCCTGATGCAAGGCTCGATCCCAGGCCCCTGGGATCATGACCTGAACTGAAGGCAGAGGCTTAACCCACTGAGCCACCCAGGTGCCCCTCCAAGTGATATTTTAGACTTGGCAAAGCTATCAGTAAAATGGGAAGATCCAATAAAGACATTGTCACTCAAGCAAATTCTCAAAGATTTACCTTCCACACATTCTTTCTCCAGTAACTATGAGAGAATGTACTTCATTAAAATAAAGGGATAGGGGCACCTGGGTGGCTCAGTGGGTTAGGCCTCTGCCTTCGGCTCAGGTCATGATCTCAGGGTCCTGGGATCAAGCCCCGAATCGAGCTCTCTGCTCAGCAGGGAGCCTGCTTCCTCCTCTCTCTCTCTGCCTGCCTCTCTGCCTACTTGGGAACTCTGTCAAATAAATAAATAAATAATCTAAAAATTTTTTAAAAAGCAAAGTTTACCCTGGTGCTACAAAGATAAAAAATGAGTAAGATTTGGTCCCTCAAATGCTTATTGTCAAGCTGGGGGAAGACAGATCCTCAGCTACTGTGTATGAGATCATGTGAAGTGTGCCCCGAGAGGTTAAAACG
This sequence comes from Mustela nigripes, assembly GCF_022355385.1. Lineage (NCBI taxonomy): Eukaryota > Metazoa > Chordata > Mammalia > Carnivora > Mustelidae > Mustela > Mustela nigripes. The sequence goes on along the minus strand of NC_081564.1, from coordinate 42,489,219 downwards.
GAAAGCTATGGGAACCCCAAGGAAGGCAAAGGTAGAGGCCTTAAAGGCAGTTTCATAAAGGTTTTATGTTAGGTCTGAAAGGCAGTGGAGAGATTTTAGCAGATAGAGATTAGCATGGCAGGTATCCCAGGTAAAGGGATTGTGTGAGTAAAGCAGATAAGCAGAAAAGCTGTGCTTTTGTCCAGGAAGGAAGATAAAGTTTGACTTGTCGGAGTGTGCGGGACAAGCAGGATGTGCTGAGAAATCAAGCAGGGGAGGGAAATTGAGGACAGACCTCTGGGTGACCTTGAATACCCCATTAAAGCTTTTGGAAGGCAATGGGAAAGTGTTACGTTTTTGGAGCAGGGAATTGATATGATCTAAGCTGTAATTTAGGAAGATTATCTGGCAGCAGTACATGAGTTAGAGTGGAAAGAGAAAGAAGACAAGGAAACGAGGAACACACTTCAACAACCTAGGGTTGAGGTATAAGGATCTGAACTTCAGCAGAACTGGTGACAACTGAAAGGCAATTGGATATGGATAGGAGATAGTTCAGAGATAACAGTTAAACCCGCTTTTAAAAAATTATTAATTTGTTCTTGCTTTTCTTCTGTTGGAAATTCTTTATGGGCACTGAGGCTTTAACTGGCTGATATAGGGAAAATGGAAGCCAAGTAAATCATGTTGATTTGTAGCTTATATACTCTTTAAAAGCCAACCAGTTAATAAGCCTTAGAACATCCTGATCTTGGTACAAATGTCTGATGTGCTCATGTTTTCTAACATTATATTTCATTTCAATTGGTTTTTTAAATGTGTAGTTGCTATATACCAGTGACTACGGACTTCAAAAAGAACCCAGTTATGCCTTACTTTTCATTATCTCATCATTTTTGTAAACCAAAGTTATTTTAACATAAGTAAGAGACAAGCTCACAGCTAACATCATACTCAGTAATGAACTGCTAAAAGCTCTCCTTCTAAGATCAGGAATAAGACAAGGATGCCCACTCTTGCCAGTTTTATTCCACATAGTATTGGAAGTCCTAACTAGAGTAATTATGCAAGAAAAAGAAAAGGCATTCAAATTGGAAAATAAGCAGTAGAACTGTCACTATTTGTAGATGATGTGATACTATATAGAGAAAACCCTAAACACCCATCAAAAAAACTATAGAACTGGGGCACCTGGGTGGCTCACTGGGTTAAAGCCTCTGCTTTCGGCTCAGGTCATGATCTCGGGGTCCTGGGATCCAGCCCCACGTCAGGCTCTCTGCTCAGCAGGGAACCTGCTTCCTCCTCTTTCTCTGCCTGTCTCTCTGCCTACTTGTGATCTCTGTCTGTCAAATAAATAAATAAAATCTTAAAAAAAAAAACTATAGAACTAATAAATTCATTAAAGTTGCAGGACACAAAGGTCTATGGCATTTCTCTACATTAGTAATGAGCTACCAGGGAAAACAAATTTAGAAAATAGTTCCATTTACAGAAGAGTAAAATACCTAGGAATGAATTTAATCAAGGAGGTGAAACACAGTCTTATAAAATAATAAATCAATTGTTTAACTATGATAGTGGCTACATCACTAGGAACGTTGACCTCAGTCTCTCTCATATTCGCAAACTACCCCTCATTCACAACACTGCCGGACAAATGTCTCTCCTTAATACGTAATCACTGCTTCAAACTTATGTGGGGATTCTTTAATGTCTGCCCTAAAAAACTATAAATTTTCTGTTTGACATTCAAGGTCTCCAAGACCTGGTCCCATTCACCTCTGCAGTTTGGCTTTCAGTGACCTCTACCACTACACTTGTACTCCAATCTAGGGGATTTCTTTATTATACCCTACTTTCAACATGCACCTTTGCATCTCAGTGTTTTGCTTTTCAGGCTTTTCCTGGCTAGAATCCCCTTCCTTGACATTTTCTCTTATTTAAATTCCTACTTGTCCTTTAAGGCTGAGAGTCTACCTTCTCTGTTATCTTCTCTCCCAGATACATCAGAGAAAGTTGGCCTTTGCATTTGTTAAAGTTTTGGGATTTGCGTCATATAACTTGGCATTTTGTTATTTGCTTTATTTTTTTATATGCTGGCTGTGACTCCTTTCCAAGCAGACTCTCACTTTCTGGAGAACAGGTTAACTCTACCATGCACTCCTCCAGATCCCCTCTACCTTTACTTTCTGCATTAGTTATAATTATTTTGGTTGCAAGTGACAGAACCCCAATTCAAATTAGCTAAACAAAAAAGAGATTACTTTGCCCAATATAAATAAAGAATCTATGGGTAAAGTAGGATTTAGAAGTACATTTGAACCTGGGTGTTTAAACAACATCATCACAACTTGGTTTCTCACCATCTCTTGACCCTGATTTTCTCTGAGAGAATGAGGTCAGGCAGCTTCTTCCCAAGTATCAGTGAAGGTGGCCCCTAAAAACTTGGAACTTATATCTGAACAACTTAGTAAGCTAAGCATGCATATTATTCTCCATTGCTCTAGGAAGAGAGCCAAGGCTGACTGTCATTACAAAGAGTCACACATACTTACCGCTGAACCAGTCACAGCAACTCTTATTAATTAGGTCTGGGTCACAGCATCAAGTCTTGAACCAGGGAGCTGGTCTCCCGTAGTCAGAGACCACACCTACTGAGAATGGCACTTGGAAGCTTTTCCCATAGGAAAATCCAGACATCATTACCTGAAGAAGGGGAAATGATTCTGGGCAGGCAAAAATAGCCAGTGCCTGCCATACACATTTCATCTCCCATGTCATTCAGAACATTCTAAAAATCTCTTTCAAATACTCGAAAAGCATCAAATTGCTTGGGGTGCCTGGGCGGCTCAGTCGGTTGGCCCTCTGCCCTGTGCTGGGGCCCTGATCTCAGGGTGCTAGGACCAAGTTCCCCCATGGGGCTCCTTGCTTAGTGGGGAGTCTGCTTCTCCCTATGCCTGCCCCCCCCCCCACCCACCCATGTGGGCGCTCTCTCTCAAATAAATAAAAATAAAATCTTTAAAAAAAAAATAAACTTTCTTGAACTGCCAAATTGTATTTTATTTTTGACGTACTGCAGTGAAGACGGGGGTGGGCGTCCTGAAGACTGGAGAGTCCTTTCATTCTCCTTATGTAAACCCTGGAAACCAAGGCAAGAATACCTTGCGAAAAAGTAATATCACCAAACGAATCCTCTTCCGTCTTTGATTATGGCAGATTTGAAAGGGGCTGTTAATGCCCTTATAAGCATCTTAATTAATCCGAGCACTTTGTTCTTGTTTCCTGTACTCTTTGTTAGACACTGACCAGCTTCAAGAATACAGACATTCATATGGTAGAGAATTCCAAACGAAAACAAATTTAGTGATAAGTCATAATGACCTAGTTATAAAAACTGACAAGAGTTTAGCTTTCGTGTTTACTCACCATTATAGAAGCAAACACTATTTTATTTCTATTCTCTTCAGATGTTGTCAGAATCTCCAGCCCCGCTCTCTCCTCGGGCAATTAGCAGAAATAAGATGGGCTTTTGAAAGAGAATAAACAGAAAGTTTAATGAAAGGTTTTTGCAGAACCTGAGTTTGGGAAGGGAAGCAGGGAAATAAAGGTTTTGGGAAGGGCGGGGAGGAGGATTCTCAAGCCTTCCATATCAAAGAGAAACCAATACTTTAAGCCCAGAGCCTGGAATTCTCTTGGGACTCCATACAGACCAGCATCTGCCACCGTAATTGCAAAAGGTGTCATCGGACAGACCTGAAGCTCCAATGTTAGACTATGGGTGTGAAACAAAACAAAATTTTACTTTCTTAACATCCTTTAAATAGGTGTTACTTCCCTTAATAGCACTGTTGTGTTTGGCAGGAGGAGGAAGAGAAACCTAAATCCTCATTCAATAGCTTTAATATTGTCCCAACTATTATTTTTAAGCCTATATGTTTTTTCCTCTAACGTCCTCTAACATCTTAAAGGCCCAAGTTTCACAAGGATTTTTTTCCCTTCTTATTTAGATGGAGTGTTTTTTTTTTACTTATCTATTATTAGAAACACCAAATAGTTATTAGAAGTTCTTTAGATCTTGCCTAGAGAATGCATACGTCAAAATTCTAAATTTAAGTTGTCTTATAATCAAGACAAAATGAATTTCCCTTTAATATCTGTGGACCCTCGTGTCCAAGTATGTTTTGCTTTGGTTGAGACTGAATATCACAACGAAGATAGTGAGGAAGAAAAGCTAAGTTTAATTTAAACATTTTCCCTGGGAGTAAAATAAGGGATAAAAAATTAAGGTATACATGTCTATAATTATGGCTACAATTTAAATGGATAATATTTCAGTTTTCAGGGACACTTCAATCTAATGGCCAACATTTCTTAAATAAATAAAGCAAGCCTCCTGGAAAATAACAGAATTTAAGAGGAAAGTTCTGCAAATACAACAATGAATTAATTATTGCTAATTATATATCCGTATGCTAATAACTACAATCATAAACTGACCTGATCATCCATTGCACAACGCCTCTATGGGCCCAACACACGGTCGCCTTATCTCACATGTTCTCATCTGTCCTTTGGCATTTGGTCATGTTGGAATCTTGAAGTGCTACTCTATTTTCTTTAAGATTTTATTTATTTATTTGAGAAAGAGAGAGAGAGAGACATAGCAAGAGAGAGCACAAGCAGGGAGCAGAGGGGGACGCAGGCTCCCTGCTTAGCAGAGAACCCAATGTGGGGCCCAATACCAGGACCCTGAGATCATGACCTGAGCTGAAGGCAGAGGCTTAACCAACTGAGCTACGAGGTGCCCCTCATGTTTCTTTTTAAACTAGTTTATTGAAAGGGACAGAAAATGCCAAGGAGTCAAAATCTCCCAAACACTTGAAGCCTGTAGGTTTTGTTTTTGTTCTTTTAAGATTTGTATTTGTTTATTTGTCAGAAAGAAAGAGCACAAGCAGGGGCGCGGCAGGCCGAGGAAGAAGCAGGCTCCTTGCTAAGCAAGGAGCCTGATGGGCTCAGAGCCAAAGGCAGATGCTTAACCGACTGAGCCACCCAGGCATCCCAAAGCTTGTAAGTTTTTCAAGATTTGGGGGAAAAGGCATAAAAGAAAATAGGTTAAAAACAAACAAACAAACTGGGTTAGTACATGTACTGTAATACTGGCTCTGTGACTTTAGGTAGTTACTTAACATTACTGATTTCAGTTCTCTCACCTTAAGGCAGGATAGTAATACCTTATTCATAGGGTTGGGCAGGACTCCTATTTATAATGTAGACTACCATAATCTGGTCAAGTTGTTCCCTACTTCCTTTATCCAGTGCTGCGGGAAAAATTTTTGGAATAAAAACGAAAGCTTTTTCCCCCCCTTTTTAATTTTATACAAATATTAGAAAGCACTTTAAATTTGGAGGGGAAAAAAAACTCTATGCATTAACCATGATGCTTAAACATTATTTTCAGATAATTATATATGTATTTAATATTCTTTCTCTGTGCTAAACTTGAATCAAAGAACTTGGTGAAAGATAAGTAGAATCAGAAGATCCTGAGAGACAAATGAAAATTGAAGATGATAGGGACACGTCACTCCAATCCCTTAAAATATGATTCTCAGTCTCTCTGTTCTATCAGGCAATGAAATACAAATGTTATTTAGTTCTAGGCTGAAGGTTGATCTGCTAAATAAAGCTAAAAATAAATTTCCAGGAAAATTTAATAGATTGGCCTACCCTATACTGCACTCAGTAAATTTTATGGGAGAAATTACTCCTTTTTAAGGAAAGGAAAAAAAATTGCTGTCTCTATCTCAATCACCACAGAGCAGAGGCTTGTTAGATGTTCAAAAAGTGAATTACAGAAGCTGAGCTGTTTGATTAAAATATGAAATTTTCAATTATTTGAAGAAACTCCATTCAAGGTATAACAAAAAGCATTATTGCCACAAAAGAAAAACTTTCAAGACTCAGTGTTCTTTCACTAATACAAATAACCCCATTTTGGCAGTTCTGATCATTTAGAGTTCAACAAAGAGAAGAGCATTATCAGTGACATCTGCTGTAATAGAAAGGCAGTGATGTTGAATTCTCTTCCCTTAAAGTACTGATTTGGATGGTTATGTGATGTTCCTGGGATCACAGCGGTTCATGGTTCTTTTCAGTATGTGAACTTTTTTAGATTAGTTCAAATTTGTAAGGAGTTTTTACCTGAGGTTGCTCCTTAAGGGCTTCATGTAGAATACATTTTAAATGGAATAAGTCTTTTCCCCGACAGAATTGAAGGCTTTTAGTAGATTTAGGTGCTTGGACAAAGAGAGCTTCAGAAAGAGAGCTGCCTGTTGGTGACAGCCAGTAGCTTGGACCACAGTGGTGGCAGAGGCGACGAAGATTAGATTTGGTGGCAGAACCAATAGGCTTTGTTAATGATTTGCATTTGGAGGAGAGGAGAAAAGGAAAAAATCAAGAATGACCACCAAATTTTAGGTTAGAATAATTAGATGAGACCATTTACAAAGCTGGTAAACTGGGAGATTTGTTTGAGAAAGAAATAAAAGTTAATATAGGGGGGATGCCTGGGTGGCTCAGTGGGTTAAAGCCTCTGCCTTCAGCTCAGGTCATGATCCCAGGGTCCTGGGATCGAGCCCCACATCGGGCTCTCTGCTCAGCAGGGAGCCTGCTTCCTCCTCTCTCTCTGCCTGCCTCTCTGCCTACTTGTGATCTCTGTCTGTCAAATAAATAAATATAATCTTTAAAAAAAAAAAGTTAATATAGGGGTGCCTAGGTGGCTTAGTTGGTTAAGCATCTGTCTTTGGGTCAGGTCATGATCTCAAGGTCCTGGGATCAAACCCTGAGCCCCATATCAGGCTCACTGCTCAGTGGGGAGTCTGCTTGTCCTTCTCCCTTTGCCCCTCCCCCACTCATGCTCTCTCCCTCTCTCTCTGTTCTCTCTCTCTCAAAAGAAATAAACGAAATACTTTTTTAAAATAATATAATGTGAGTCTTCCTCTGTATAAGAAATATTTAAAAATACTTTAAAAAAATAATCACACAGACCTGTACCCCTGGGGATAAAAATTTATGTTTATAAAAAATAAAAAATTAAAAAAAATAATCAAATCACTATCAATACTTTGCTTTTTAAAGCATGTTCTAAATGTCTTCCCCTTGATACAGTATTGTTTTGGTATATTTCAGACCACTTTTAGGTTATTGAATACTTTGAAGTTTTTGTGCATAATCATAGTAAATCATAAAATATTTACTCTTTTTTTTTTAGCTTTTATTTAAATTCCAGTTAACATCCAGTGTAATATTAGTTTCAGGTGTACAATTTAGTGTTTCAACACTTCCATGTAATACCTGGTGCTCAAGTACACTCTTTAATCCCCATCACCTATTTCACCCATCCCCCCTACCTCCCCTCTGGTAACGATTAGTTTGTTCTCTATAAAAAGTCTGTTTCTTGGTTTGCCTCTCTCTCCCATTCCCCCATGCTTGTTTTAATTCTTAAATTACACATGTGAGTGAAATCATACTGTATTTGTCTTTCTGTAACTTATTCCACTTAGTATAATACTTCATAGCTCCATCAACAACATTGTAAATGGCAAGATTTCATTCTTTTTGACGGCAGAGTCATATTCTGGGGTGGGGGGGCGTGGATTATTTACTATTCTTATTACAAAAGGTGAGTTTATATTTTGTGAAGGTTAGAAAAAAATGTAAAGACAATTTTCAGCCCTTTTCCCAAGTTCCATGTTTTCAAAGATAAAATTAATTACATACTTTTAAAAATTAATAAATTCCTTCTGATAATCAGCAAATGCCAGCTGGTGGGCCACGGTAAGCTAACTCAAGAAATCGCTTAGCGGATTTTTAAAAATAAATTTGAATAGCTCTCGTTTTGACATTTAACCATTGTTGAATCTGTATAAGTCTAAAAAGTTGGTTTAAAGAAAACTTTAGGCTGACAGATAGCTTGTTTTTTAAACCCTAAGATTCAACCAGGCAAAGGATAATTTTTTAAAACCAGGGTTTAGAGGTAAAGCAGGTGTTCATTTTTTCAAACAAAAGATCAGAGCTCCATCTAGTGTTCAATGGGAGAATCTGCAACTGACTACTGCGGGAACTCTTGGTCAACCCATCCCTCAGCGCCATGTTTTCAATTGTATTTGCTCACTTTCTTTCTATCTTTGGGTAATTCTCATAATGCTTCAAAGTTTTTCATTATCTTTATGTAGATATATATTTATTTCATTATCTTTATTTGTTATGACGATCTGTAATCAGTGATCTTTGATGTTATCATCATAATTGTTTTAGGGCATCACGAACTACCTATATGAGACATAGAACGTTAGTTAATGTTAGTTAGTTAGTTAGTTAGTTAAAGTTAGTTAGAACGTTAGTTAGCACGTTAATTGACAAACGATGTGTGTGCTCTGACCACTTAACCTACCTGTCATTTCCTGTCTCTCTCCCTCCCCTCAGGCCTCCGAAGTCCCCAACAATTCAACAAATTCAACAATATTGAAATTAAGCCAATTACTAATCTACAATAGCCTTGAAGTGTTCAAGTGAAAGGAAGAGGCACATGTCTCACACTTTAAATCAAAAGCTAGAAATAATTAAGCTTAGTGAGGAAGGCATGTTAAAAGTCATGCTAGGGGGTGCCTGGGTGGCTCAGTGGGTTAAGCCTCTGCCTTCGGCTCAGGTCATGATCCCAGGGTCCTGGGATCGAGCCCCGCATCGGGTTCTCTGCTCAGCAGGGAGCCTGCTTCCTCCTCTCTCTCTGCCTGCCTCTCTGCCTACTTGTGATCTCTGCCTGTCAAATAAATAAATAAAATCTTTAAAAAAAAAAAAAAAAGCCATGCTAGGCTGCAAACTAGGCCTCTTGTGCTAAATAGTAAGCCATGCTGTGAATGCAAAGGAAAAGTTCTTGAAGGAGTTAAAATCATGAACCCAGTGAGCACGCCAGTGATAAGAAAGCAAAATAGCCCGATTGCTGAGATGGAGAAAGTTTGAGTGGTCTGGATAGAAGATCAGATGAACCACAACATTCCTTTAAGCCGAAGCTGAATCCAGTGCAAGGCCCTGACTCTTTGGTATTCTGGGAAGGCTGAGAGAGGTGAGGCAGCTGCAGGAGAGAAGCCTGAAGCTGGCAGAGGGTAGATCATGAAGTTTAAGGCAAGAAGCCGCCCCCATGACATCCACGTGCAAGGTGAAGCAGCAAGTGCTGATGGAGAAGCCACAGCAAGTGACCCAGAAGCTCTAACTAAGGTCATTGCTGAAGGTGACTACACTGACCAACAGATTTTCAATGTAGAAGAAACAACCTTCTATTGGAACAAGATGCCATCTTGGCCTCTCACAGTTGGAGAGGAGAAGTCAAGGCCTGACTTCAAAGCTTCAAAGGACAGGCTGACTGTCTTGTTAGGGACTACTGCAGCTGAGGACTTTAAATTGGAGCCAAAGCTCCTCTGCCAGTCTGACAATCCCAGGGCCCTGAAGAACTATGCTAAAACTCCTCTGCCTGTGTTCTAGAAATGAATAACAAAGCCTGGATGACAGCATATTTGGTTATGACATGGTTTACTGGGTATTTTGAGGTCACTGTTTAGACCTACTACTAAGAAAAGAAGATTCCTTTCAAAATATTACTGCTCACTGACAATGCTCCTGGTCACCCAAGAGCTCTGATGGAGATGTACAATGAGATACAATGAGATGAATATGGTTTCCATGCCTTCTAACTCAACATCCATTCTGCAGCCCATGGATCAAGGAGTAATACTGACTTTCAATCTTAATATTGAAGAAATTAATTTCTCAAGGCTATAGCTGCCCTAGACAGTGATTCCTCTGATGGATCTGGGCAAAGTCAGATGAAAACCTGGAAAGGATTCACCATCCTAGATGCCATTAAGAACATTGATGATTCATGGGAAGAGGTCAAAATATCACCATTACCAGGAGTTTGGGGAAAGTTGATTCCAACCCTCATAGATGACTTTCAGGTATGCAAGACTTCAGTGGAGGAAGTCACAGCAGAGATGATGGAAACAGCAGGAGAAGCAGCATTAGGAGTGGAGCCTGAAGATGTGACTGAATTGCTGCAAGCCCAGGACAGAATATTCACAAGGTGAGAAGGTGTTTCTTATGGGTGAGCACAGACCGTGATCCTGGAGAAGGAATCTACTCCTGGTGAAGATTCCGTGAAGACTGTTGAAATGACAAAAAAGGATTTAGAATATACCATAAACTGGGTGGATCAAGTAGCAGCAGGGTTTGAAGAGACTGACTCCAATTTTGAAAGAAGTTCTACTGTGGGCAAAGTGCTATCAAACAGCATCACATGTCACAGACAAATCACTCATGAGGGGATTCACTCATGAAAAATCACTTGGAGGCGCCTGGGTGGCTCAGTGGGTTAAAGCCTCTGCCTTTGGCTCAGGTCATGATTACAGGGTCCTCGGATCGAGCCCCACATCAGGCTCTCTGCTCAGCAGGGAGCCTTCCTCCTCCTCTCTCTCTGCCACCTCTCTGCCTACTTGTGATCTCTGTCTGTCAAATAAATAAATAAAATCTTAAAAAAAGAAAAGAAAAGAAAAATGACTCGATGGGGAAAATTTCATTGTCATGTTAAGATTTTGCCACAGCCACCCTAATCAGTCAGGAGCCATCAACATGGAAACAAGACCCTCCACAGCAGGTAGAGTATGACTCCCTGAAAGTTCAGATGATGGTTAGTACTTTTCAGCAACAAAGTATTATTTAATTAAGCTTTGTACTTTTTTTAGACATAATACTATGACATACTGAATAGACTTTGTATATTTGTGTGTGTGTATATATATATATATATATATATATATATAAAGCATAATGTAAACATAACTTTCATGTGCTGAGAAACCAAACATTTCATTTGACTCACTTTATCATGATTTTCTCTTTTATTGTGATATTTTGGGATCAAGGGGGCAATATCTCCAAGGTGTGCCTATATTTTCATCATTTTACCCTGCCTACCAGATATTGAATACAGCATAAGCATGAATGAGAAGGAGACAAATAAAAAAGGTTACTGCAGCAATCATCATCATCATCAAGAATAGGCGCATAATTTCTGAGAGCCTCAAGTCTCTAATGTCATTTCAGAGATTCAGGAGTGTCCTCCTGTAGTAGCTCCTGCCTGGACTGATACATAAAGAAAGAGGAAAGTCACACTGACAATAGCAATGGGAAGAGCTCAAAAGACAGCAGTATGAGTCAAGGTAGAAAATCAAGTTACAGAACAATATTGTGGAACAAGCTCAATGGCTCCAGTGTAAAGCAGGGGACACTGAGCATCTGGAAGGGAAGCAGGAGAGGGAGACAAAATTACAAGAAAAGTTTGTAATTTCTGCATAATGGGAAGCCACCTTAGAGACAGCCTTTCAGTTCAGATGGAGCTATGGCATAAATGGAAGATGTCTAGGGAGGGCGGGCTAAGACTAAAATTAGATGTTACTATAGTAGATGGTGGTAGTAGCAAAGAGAAGATGATTTAATAAATAATTAGTAATTATTAAATCACTGAGACCAAATCAATAATGGACTTGCTGGCTTGATTATATATAAAAGGTGAAGGGCAGAGTCAATGATATCATCTTCTTTCTGAGGTCATGTAGATTCTATGTTCATTAATTAATATTTTTATTTCTTTGTTAAAGATTTATTTATTTGCTTATCTGAGACAGAGAGAGAGAGAGAAAGAGAGCACGAGCAAGGAGAGGAGGAGAGAGAGAAGCAGACTCCTCACTGAGCAGGGAGCCCAAAGCAGAACTCCATCCCAGGACCCTGGGATCATGACCTGAGCTGAAGGCAGACTCTTAACTGACTGAGCCATCCATGTGCCCCTAATTAATAATTATAAATTATAAGAAAAAGCATGGTTAGTGGGAAAGATTATTGATTTCATTTTGATAAGTTAACTTTGAGGTGCATGGGAAAAAGCGTTCTTGCCAAAGGCAATTGAGTATCTGGTTCTTAATGCTTTAAGGAGAGGATCAAACAAGACATGTGAAATTAGGTTTATCAGCATAGAGGTGGTTGCTGAAACAATGGCCGTGAATAAAATTACCCAGGAAGGGTATCCAGTATAAATCAGGAGCATGGATGGGAAAGACATCATTAACGTCTAGTGGGAAAAAAATGATTTGGAGTTGGATTTGTCTAAAATATATTAGAAAGAAAAGATACAATTTCTTCAAGATCGAAATGTAATTCACAGAAGGATCAGTATATTAGAGATTGTATTTTATGGCCTAGCTATACAAATACTACTGTAGTACCAAATGAATACATATTATATTTATTGTTATATTTATTAATTATATTAACCAGGATTCTTTCACAAGAAATAGGAACTTTACCTAAACTAATATAAGGAAAAGATTTCATTACCATGTAACCTGATGTCTCTGGGGATGGACTAGCTCTAGGCATGGCTGGATCCAAATGCCATGTCTTCAGTGGGCTCTCTCTCTTTTTTTTTTTTTTTTTTCAAGATTTTATTTATTTATTTGAGAGAGAGAGAGATCGAGAGAAAGAGACAAAGCACAAGCAGAGGGAGCTGCAGGCAGAGGGAGAAGCTGGCTCTTGTTTGGCATGGACTTGGTCCCAGGACCCTGGGATCATGACCTGAGCCAAAGGCAGATGCTTAACCAACTGAACCACCCAAGAGTCCCTGGGCTCTCTTTATGTCTTAAGATATTTTATTCTGTATTGACTTCATTTCCATGCAGAGACAAAAGAAATCATTGTAGAATTAATTTGAATATAAAACTAATGACAACAGAGAAACAAACAAAACCTTCTTTCCCTCCATCGTCTCATACTGACCCTCCCCGAAGAGTTCTAATTGGCTTGACTTCAATCATGTGCCTATCACTTGAACCAGTCATGGTGTCTAGAGGGAGGATACATTCTGAATTATGGCACATCCCAATAGTAGTAAAGACAATGTCCTGTATGATTGGTCAGCCCTCTCAGAATCACATAGGAAATCGTTTCCCCAAGAAACTCATACTTTAGTCATTAAAACTATTACCACAATAAGTTTAGGTAATACTATCCCCTCAGATAGTTACAATGTTTTTTCTTATGATGAGAACTTTTAAGATCTACTCTTAGCAACTTTCAAATATACAATATAGTATTGTTAACTACAGTCACCATGCTGTACATTATATCTTCAGAATTTATTTATCTTGTAATTGAAAATTTGTACCTTCTGATCACCTTCACCTATTTTTTCCACCCCAACTCCAACCTCTATCTTTGGCAACCACCAACAGGATTCCTGCTTCCATGACTTTGTTTTTTTTTAGATTCCACATACAAATGAGATGGTACATTTATCTTTCTCTGTCTGACTTATTTCACTTGCATAATGCCCTCAAGCTTCATCTATGTAGTTGCAAACAGCAGAATTTCCTTTTTTTACTTTAATGGCTGAAAAATAGTCCATTATATATAGATATAGGTATATATGTATATAATGTATTACATATATATATATATATATATATATATATATATATACTACTTTCTTTACCATTCATCCACCGATGGGTGGTTCCCAGGTCATGGCTATTTTTTTTTTAAGATTTTATTTTTTTATTTGACAGAGAGAGTAGGCAGAGAGAGGTGGGGTGGGGGGAAGCAGGCTCCCTGCAGAGCAGAGAGCCCGATGTGGGGCTTGATCCCAGGACCCTGAGATCATGACCTGAGCCAAAGGCAGAGGCTTAATCCACTGAGTCACCAAGGTGCCCCAGGTCATGGCTATTTTAAGTAATGCTGCAGTGAACATGGGATGCATGTATCTTATCAAAATAGTCATTTTATTTCCTTCAGATATATACTCAGAAGTGGAATCACTAGATTAAAATCTTGAAGTTCAAAATCAAAAACATCTTGGGGCACCTGAGAGGCTCAGGTGTTAAGCGTCTGCCTTCGGCTCAGGTCATGATCCTCGGGTTCTGGGATCGAGCCCTGCATCGGGCTCCCTGCTTGGCAGGAAGGCTGCTTCTCTCTCTCTCACTTTCCCTGCTTGTGTTCCCTCTCTTGCTGTCTACCAAAAAATAAATAAAAATCTTTAAAAAAAAATTAAAAACCTCTGACAGATTTGTCCCTTCACAATTATATTTTAGATCAAAAGATAGTTTGTTTAGATAATAAATTGGGCTATTTTTTCTCCATTAAGAAATTGATGAAAAGTAGTGGGACAATGACTGACTAATATATGAGGAATGTCAACAGAGACATTTTTTAAGTTTTTATTTAATTATTTATTTAAGTGATCTCTATACCCCACGCAGGGCTCAAACTCATGACCCCGAGATCAAGGGTTGCCTGCTCATGACCCCAAGATCAGTGGTTCAGCCTGGATTCAAGTGTGATTCCAAGTGAAGGAGAGACCAAAGGAAGATTTGCTAGATGGACAGTCTGTGCAGTCTAATGGAGGCTTGGAAAGAACAGTAGAGAATCCTTGAGCCAACGTCAGCCATCGGAAGCGTCCTGTGTTTCCCAGGAGCAGGTTTGCCTTTTTCCCTGCCACACATTCATGGCAAGTGTACCCTCAATGTGCAGATGCAGCAGTAGGTCCCAGAACACAGTGTGCACGTATGTCCGTATTACCTTACCTTTAACATTGCTCTCCATTGATGGATTTTCCTGGTTCACCACCACTAAAGCTTTCAGGAGCTGAGCTCTGCCTTCTGCTAGAGACTTTCCTTGTTCCACCTGCCAAGGGTCATATTCTATTTGTATGCCAGGTGGCAGGCAAGCCCGACTTAAATCTTCATCTTACCTCCTGCTTTCTCAGACCACTCCTGATTTCACCTGTGTTACTCCAGGTGCCCCTCAAAGCAGACATTAAGAATGGGTTCAGAGAAAATGCTTCATATAGAGAATGGGAAGGGGACTCGGGGAGGCTGTGATAGCTGTCCTATCACACTACAAGTCTGACCTGGAATGAAGGAGAGAAGGAAGGAAATTTAGGTGTCATGTAGTCTAAGGAAAGTTCAGGAAGCCTAATGGGGAGTCCTCAAAACAACAGGAGCCCTCACAGGGTTCCTCAGTGTTTGTACAGCAGCAACCCATGAGAGGTGTGGCCTAAGCACAAACAGGAATGAATTTTACAATATTTCACAATATAATAGCTCAGGTCCTCACTCAAGTATGCTCCTGGTAGCTGGTGGCCTGGGAGGATATTCTCATGACCACTACAGTCATGAATTTGAAAAAAAATCATTAGAAATGATATGTCCTGGAAAAGGAAGGGAAATAATTAAATGATTACAAATCATGAACATTACAAATGATAAACAAATAATGGGACATTTGAAGTGATCTGATACAAGTGCACATTGAGTCTCGGAATGAGAAAAGAAAGAGAATGGGACCAAAAAAAGAGCTAAAGAAAAAAACAGTTAAAATTTCCACATATTTGTGGAAATAACTTACCTACTCAAGAAGCTCAACACATTCCAGGCAAGATAAATAGAAAAATACAAGAAAGTCACAACTAAGTACATCATAGTCCAGCTACCAAAAACTAAAAGAGATACCAAAAAGAAAAAACATTTCGTGTAGATGAGCAATGATGGATGATGGTATTTCATCATGGAAATGATATTTCACAAGAAACAATAGATGCCAGAAGACATGGAAAAACATTTTTAAGGATTTATTTATTTACTTGAGAGAGAGAGAGCATGCAGCAGGGAGGGGCAGAGGAAGAGGGAGAAAGTTAATCAGAGTCCATGCCGAGTGTGGAGACAGATGAGGGAGCCCAATGTGGGAGCCCAATGTGGGACTCATCCCATGACCCTGAGATCACAATCTGAGCCAAAACCAAAAGTCAGAAGGTTAACTGACCACACCACCCAGGTCCCCCATTGGAAAAACATTTTTAAAGTGCATCTAGAAAAGTGTTTTGGTTTTTTTTTTTTTTTGAAAGATTTATTTATTTATTTGACAGAGAGAGATCACAAGTAGAGGTAGGCAGAGAGAGGAAGGGAAGCAAGCTCCCTGCCGAGAAGAGAGCCTGATGTGGAGCTCAATCCCAGGACCCTGGGATCATGACCTGAGCCGAAGGCAGAGGCTTTAACCCACTGAGCCACCCAGGTGCCCCTCTGGAAAAGTTTTGAATATGGGTACATACTAAACCATAAAACAAGTCTCGTGAAATGTCAAAAAAAAAAAATTGAAATTTTACAGAGTATGTTTCCTGGCCATAATGGAATTAAAGGAGGAAGTAAAACTGTTTATTTACAAATGATAGGATAGTTTATACAGAAACAACAAAGTGAATGTACAAAAAACTAGAAGATTTAATATGTGAATTTTAACAAGGTCATAGAATATAAGCTTAATATAAAAAAATAATCATATTTCTATTTACCAGCAAATAATTAGAAAACGAAATTTAAGATGCCATTTATAATAGTATAAAAAATGAACTACGTAAGATTAAATTTACAAAAATTGTGTAAGACTTCTACAGTGATAAATACAAACATTGATAAGAGATAGTAAAGAAAATCTAGGGACACCTGGGTGACTCAGTGGGTTAAGCATCTGCCTTTGGCTGAAGTTATGATCCCAGGGTCCTGAGATCAAGTCCTGGTGTGGGGCTCCTTGCTCAGTAGGGAGCCTGCTTCTCCCTCTCCCTCGCCACTCCCCCCGCTTATGCTTGCTTTCTCTCTTTCTGACAAATAAATTAAAAAAAAACACTTATTAAAAAAAAGAGAAAATCTAAACAAGTAGAAGGTTATATCATCATCACACATTAGAAAATATAATATAATTAGATTAATAGTCATCCAAAAGTGATCTTTGAATTCAACACAATTCTAGTAAATATCCGAACAGGCTTTTTTTCAAGGAATTGACAAGCTATTCTAAAAATTTTCTGGAAATATAAAAGACCTACACTAACGGCCTTGAAAAAGAAGAAAGCTGGAAGCTACATGCCACCTCATCACAGGGCTGTTTAAAGCTGTGCTAATTTAGACTCTGTGGTAATGATGTAATGATTGATAAATAGATAAAGGGAACTGAAATTGAAGCTAAGAAATAGACACACTCCAACAGGGTCAGTTGATTTGCAACATAGTAGCCAAGGAAATTTGAAGTGGAAAGTAAAATCTTTTCTAGAAATGGTGCTGTGCGAATTCTAGCTGCTTTGGCCTCTCCCAGCTGTCATTCCTGTCTGTCCAATCCAGTAAGACTCCTGGGGTCTGTGTGGATTCCTGCCATCTCCACCACACCTGGAAACTGCCTAAAGAGACCTGGGACAATCTCATGGTTCATTGGATTGTGTCCTTTCTGTCAGAGGCCACAGGCCTGGGCTGCCGGTTGTCTAATGTGTGAAAGCGGGCATTAAAGACATTTTTGTCCAGTGTTCTTCAGACCCAGTTACTCCATATGGTTGAAACAGAAGCTGATGTGCACTTTTAAGGGAGCTTCTGTCTGCTGTGTGAAGAACAGATTGTCATGAAGCAAAAATGGAAGAAAGGAAAGCAGAGACCATTTGAGAAGTATTTGTAGCAGTCCAAGAAAGAAATCAGTGTGACAAGGGGTGCCTGGGTGACTCGGTCCGTTAAGCGCCAGACAGTTGATTTGGGCTCAGGTCATGATCTCATGGTTGGTGAGATCTAGCCCTGCCTCCAGCTCCTGCTCAGCGGGGAGTCTGCCTGGAATTCTCTCTCCCTCTCCCACTGCCATTTACTGAGAGAAGAGGAGGTATGAGAAGATTCAGGGTTGTTGGTGTTTTGTTTTGTTTTGTTTTGTTTTGATGGGGGGGTTGGAGCAGAAAGGAAGAAAAGAGTTCAAAACTCTCATTCTTTGTCTGGAAGTATAAAAAGGAAATTCAGGAATGGATTTTAAAAATATTTTTTCCTTGGGGCGCCTGGCTGGCTCAGTCCATGGAGCATGTGAACCTGATCTCAGGGTTGTGAGTTCAAGTCCCATGCTGGTCATGGAGTTCACCTGGAAAAAAATTAAAATTTTTTTCCTACATTTTTATCACATATTATATGTCTCTCTTTTCTAGAACATGAGCTTTTGGAAGAAAGAGTCTGTCTTATTATTCTGATGTCCCATGCAGTGCACACCATCGTCCTTTAATGTGTGTATTTGTGTGTGAAACTAGGGGATCTGATCAACTTGGTGTCAGAGGTGGAGGAGCTGAGCATTCTGGGTTACAGGAGGGGGTAATGAGAAATCCCTGGAGGAGATCTAGAATACTCTGCTATTCATTCCTGGAAACCAACGTAGCCCAGTAAGGATAAAAAATGTGTATGAAATCATAAATACTGTGTGTTTATATAACCTTAGATGGAAATAATCAGAGAAGATGCCTTGTGATTTTGATATCATTTGTTTCCGTGAAGAATAAAAATCCTTTTTTGAATTGAAAACACAGAGGTGAAGTGGAGGATGGGCCCAAGTATGTGTCTAATAACACGCCAACATATCTAAATACCCTGCTTAAAAGCTTGTCTTTCTCGGCCCGAGTGCTATAGTTTATAACGGAGCTCCCACAGATCTTTTCATGATTGTAGATGGCTTTATTTTTATGATCTTTAGCTGCAGTGTTAAAAATGCCAAATCGACACTGCATTCTGTGGGGGTGGATGGGAGAAGAAAGGTAACCCTACATGGCGATAAGAGGCCCTGCTGCCCAAAACTTTTGCTGTCTTTGAAATGTTCACTCCTAGGCTTGCTGTTTAGGTTAAAATATGGTCTTAAAAATAGCCATTAAAATTTGTTAAATGTCTCACTGTGTGAGTTAGCACAGTAAGTAGGGAGAATGTACGCAGTCTTTAAAGCTGTTGTACTGCCTTGACTTACCAGTCTTCCGATCCTGGATAAGAGAGGCTTAACTTCTCTAAGCCTCAGTGTATTAATCTATGAAATGGGACTAATAATATCTATCACACTAGGTTGTCATAAGGATTAAATCAATAATGAATGTAAAGTTCCTCTGAGCAGTTCTTGGTGCCTTTAGTTAGCTAAGAAAGAGCAGAGTATAATGAAAGAAGACCCTGGACAAGTACATTTTGATATGGTGGAAGGAACTGGAGAAGCTTGAAGCATTGGGAGCCAACACAGAAGGAAGGAAAGGGTCTTGGCTGAGAATGTTAGTGAACAGAGGGCATCATGGGGATTCTCAAAGGCCCTGGGAGCACTCCAGAAGGAGGGATAGGACAAAATCACCACTAGAAAATGGGAAGCTGGTGCCAAAAAACCCCATGGTTACTTCGGACAGACCCAAGTAAATATTTACCAAATCTTAACATAGGACAAAGAGTTCTGAAGTTTAGAAACAAGGGAAGAAATCATCTACACAAAGTTAATTATGTTAGACTAAAAAAAAAAAAATCTGAATTTCCCTACTTTAAAAACATTTAAAGAATTTTTAAATGAATAGAAACTTCATCAACAGACATTATTTTTAAAGATCCCACTCTAGGCCTTCCAGGTAAAGACAGTAATTACAGGCAGTCATCTACTTTTGCTCTTTCTCCAGACCCTACTAAAACAGCAGCGAAGGGGGTGTCAGGAAGGCAGAAACTCACCAGGATGGAGAGAAAAGAGCAAGGAGATGAGAGAAGCAAGATTTTGAAGCTACAAAACAGATGGGGTGATACAAACTCCCCCAAACTCCCCAAAACAGAATCATCAGGCAGCAGCCCAGAAAGCTGACATTCATTCTCATTTACCCTGCAGGATCTCCGGTGGGGTCCAGTAGTGGCAGCCTCTGCCACCTGTGGAGGTCAGGAAGTGGAAATAGAAAAGAGCTGGAAATAGGACAGCTGGCTGAGAATCGATTAAGTAATTGGACCCCGGGTCTCCTCCCTACTCCGTATTTGGGCCATCGGGGAGCCCTTGTGAGAATGGGGGTTCATTGTCAGGAGAGATGAGCACAGACGCCACCAGGTAGAACTGTGAATGGAGCACATCGTACTGAAAACAGGTCCTGAGATACCTTGGCCTCTTTTCCCAGTCAGCAACTGTCAACCTTGTTTGTATGAAAGGAGACCAGAAAAGTGTTCAAGGAATTTGACCAGCCCACTAAACCAAGACTAAAGAGACTGACAGTAGAAATCCCCAACTACTCCATTATGAAGTGTTCCCTTTCCCCTCCCTGCTCAGGCCCAGCAAGCAGATTTTTAGTTCCTTACTCTTGAGGAAATGAAAACAACCAGACATCCGAGGGAAGTCTCCAATATGGAAGAGAGAAACCAAAGAAATAAGCAGAAAAAAAAGCAACTCAGAGGAAACGGACCATTCGAGAGAGAAAAAAAAAAAAAAAAAACACTTTTTGAAAGGAATGCTGTGGTTAATAGCCAGAGATAAGAAAAGATACCGCCTGTGAAACAAGAATAGGATACTGTTTTAGAAGACTGCAGAGATCCCTCAAAGGAAAAAGAAAATCTCTTAAAACTAAAAACATGATAATGAGACTAAAAACTCAAGAAAAGTGTTGAAAGAAAAAATTAAGGAAGTTTTCCAGTAAACAAGGTGAAAAAATGGTAAAAGTGGATAGAAACTTTGGCAGTCCAGCCAGAAGTTCTAAAATCTAAATCATAGCAATCCAGAAATAGAGAAGAAAATGCAGAAGAGAGGGTTCAAAACAAAAAATCAATACAATGTCTCAGAACTGAAGCACATGAGTCTACAGATGAAAAGAGTCCATGACAGAACAGTACAATGGATCAAAGGAGGCTCACACCACACTCATGTGATGGTTGATTTTGTGTGTCAACTTGGCTAGGGGGCAGGATGCCCAGGTGTGGAGTCCCTATTTTACACATCTGGTTTCCTAAACTTTGCAACCATTTTATTTTATTTTTATATGATTATATTCTGGGATAAATGTGGGTTTTGTTACAATTAAGATGTTAGTGTTTATATAGAGGGGAAAAGTGTGGTTTTTTTTAAAGCGTCATCAAATTGAAACTAAAGTTTGGAAGCAATAAAGTGGTTATACTTTCCCCTAAAAACAGCTGGTTATCACATTTTTAGAAATCACGAGCCTATTGACTGTGCGTCAAAACATGCCGAGACCTTTGGCATTTATTGTACTGAGAAGGACCTATCGTACCATAGGGTGCCAGAGCTGGTGACATCGATTTATATAATCCTGTGAGTGTTCTTTGTACATGTGTTAAGCATCAAGGTGAAGTGCTATTACTATTAAAGATAGCCGAATGAGGAGCCATAAGCGGCTGGATCCAGAAAAAGAACTGTAACATTCACTTTCATTTTGCAGACCAGCCTTGTTTTCCGGCAAGGACCTTTCTCACACGGAAGTCGTGCTACCGCTAGATGGCAGCACAGTGGAGCGCTGATGGTCAGAACCAGGAAACTGGCTGGAGGAGACCCCCTGAGCCTGGCAGGCGGGAACTTAGAAGAGAGATTTACTCACTCGGCCTCCATCCATCCATCCATCCACCCACCCATCCATCCACCCACCCATCCATCCATCCACCCAATACGCACTGACTTTTTAAAAAGAACTCTTGCTAACGATGCTGTTGAATTTAAAACAATATTCCCCAGACCATATTTTAAAATCACAGAAGTTGACTAGACAGGAAAGAAACAGATTGAAGTACATTCCTCCTACATGACTGGTGTAGATGGAGATGTCCAAAAGTGAGCACTGCATGTTTTTATTTTTATTTTTTTGTGGAAGAGAATTTTTTATCACTTTTACGTACAGGAAATTCAACAGCATACACTTAGCCCAGTCTGGTGGCCAGTTCTTTAGCCTTTTTACCTTTTCCAGCGTGGCAATGCAAGCCACCGATTTAGGATCCAGGATCTTGCCTCCTCGGTGATGGTGGATCTCATCCTATCTGTCTTTGTAATTGGTCCTGATAGATTCTACCAGCTTAGCCAGAGCTCCTTTGTTTTCATAGTTAACCAGGGGAAGCCAGAATGGTGCATGTCTTCCTGGGGATCAAACACTCCAGCCTGGCCTGGAGTAATGCAGTAGGGAACCCCCATCTTACAACACAGGACAGGCAGGAAGACAACCATTTTAATGGGATCCACATCATGGACAATCACTACCAGTTGAGACTTCTTGTTTTCCACCAAGGTGGTAACATATTAACCCCAGCTTGAAGGACAGGCGGCCTCTTAGTGGGGATATCTGCTTCGCCAGTAGCTTTCTTCTCAACCCCGGCCGATTCCTGCTTCCTCTATTACTTTGTGTCTGGTCTGTGTCTGTGGGTGAGTGTAAGCAGTTGAGTAGCTGTTTGGCTGTCTAAGGCCTGGGCGAACTGGTCAATCACATGAGGCACTTTGAGACATTTACAGGGAATAGCCCTTTGCCACTGGAGCCAGATGTAGTGATTTGACAAAACGAGTGAGGTCTCTTTTGGGCTGGATGTCCTGTCTGACGCCCAAATTCTTGGTCCTTTTCTCCAAAAGAGGATTGACCACCTTCTTGGCCTCCTGCTTCTTCAGGACAGCAGGAGCCCAGGCTGTCTTCCTCCCCTTTGTTTTCTTTTCTTTTGGCATCTCAGAAGGCAGGAGG
Source organism: Mustela nigripes (assembly GCF_022355385.1). Lineage (NCBI taxonomy): Eukaryota > Metazoa > Chordata > Mammalia > Carnivora > Mustelidae > Mustela > Mustela nigripes. Next base: position 42,466,643 of record NC_081564.1, on the reverse strand, counting down.
AGAGAGCAGCACTGAGTGTTTTTAAACACAAGGAATCAAGCATTAGGCTTGACTTAACGAGGGAGGCTTGGGAGCTATTTCTTGAGATCAGAAACTGCAAATAGTTCAAGGTCAAAGCTTTGGAATGGGAAGAAGTGAATAGTCATCAGAGTGGGGAACAAGTTGGTGTTGCGGGATTATGGCAACTATTCCTTGCAGATCCGGGCCGTTTTCAGGATCCATTTCACTAATACCTGCTGACAGAAACGACTTGATACCCAGCATACCAGTTTTTAACTGTTATAATTTTCCTTCCACACCGTTGGAGAAAAGCATTTCATTTCTTTGCTCACACATTTGTCATTTGTGTACTTCCTTCCTGCTCTGTTTTCCCTAGCCTAAATTCCATCTACATCTGCCAGGAGTTTTCCCTTTGCTACTAAGAGATCTTGATATGGCTAACTCCAACACAAAGGAGAGAAGTGGGTTAGTCTCCCAATCCAACTCCTTTCGTTCAAACTGCCTTTTCAAGCACATACAAAAAGGCAAAATGTGGCATCCTGTAACGGTCAAAGTGTGATTTTTATTCTTCCTGTATAGAGAGACAACAACACAGAAATAGCTTTGTCCTCTAGAGCAATGGCTTTTAAACCTTTTGAAATCTGACCTTTGATCAGAAATACATTTTACTTCACAGCTGCGCCAGCCCTGGGACTATCTGCCGTCAAATCCATTCCTTATTCTTCTCTTTTTCTGCCGTGTTTCAAGGATGATGATCCCAAAAGGCTGTATTTCCAAGGCTCCCAGGTTATGGTAACTGACTTCTGGCTGGGTGCCACTCGTGTGCAGCTCTGACACTGGTGGGTGAGGGGAACAGAAAAGCGAGGACAATTCCCTCCATCTTTCTCTGCCTCGAGCGCATCTCTGACAGTGGCTGGGTCTTCCCTCTGGCTCCAGCTCCAGCCAAAATGTCCTACGATTTTAGCTTCTGCTGGATGACCCCAGCTCTGGGACCCAACAACACTGTTATGTCCCTATGTCCCTCCAGTCAAAAGGGATTAGTGGTTTCTGCCATTGTTGATCTCTGGGTTGTATCGTCTTCCCCAGTTTGGCTTCTCAGCTTTTTCATTATTTGTGTAACCAGTTTCCAGTTTAATTCCTTCCATTAAAAAACACACTCACCATGGTTTCCATTTTTCTGCTATTTCATTATAGCACATATATATGCATGAAACAGAAGCAAATACTTCCTTAATAATATTCCTTTCACTGTGTGTAATGACTCTAATATTTCCTATTCTATCTCACCTTTTTTTTTTTTTTAAAGTAATTTCCATGACCAATGTGGAGCCCAAGATGGGGCTTGAGCTCATGACCCTGGGATTAAGACCTGAGCTGAGACCAAGAGTTAGATACTTAACCAGCTAAACCACCCAGGTGCTCCTATTCTTTTTTTTTTTTTTTTCAAGAATTTTATTTATTTATTTGACAGAGAGAGATCACAAGTAGGCAGAGAGGCAGGCAGAGAGAGGAAGGGAAGCAGGCCCCTGCTGAGCAGAGAGCCCGATGTGGGACTCGATCCCAGGACCCTGAGATCATGACCTGAGCCGAAGGCAGTGGCTTAACCCACTGAGCCACCCAGGCACCCAGGTGCTCCTATTCTATTTCACTTTTTAAAATGCCAATCACAACTCTATAAATGGAATTCACATCTCGTTGATGGGTTGTATCTTGCTAATGGAGATTTGAAAAACACTGCTTTAGAGACCATATTTATTTTTACTTTTTAAAAGTCTGGTTTACTGACTCATATACACAGAAAATTCACCTTTTTAGGAACACATTATAAGAAGTTCAAAAATATACAGATATACAGAATATTTTCATCATCTCCCAAAGCTCTGTTGTTCTCTCTCTCTCTCTCTTTTTTAAGATTTTTATTTATTTGTTTGACAGAGAGACCACAAGTAGGCAGAGAGGCAGGCAGAGAGAGAGGGGGAAGCAGGCTTCTTGCCAAGCAGAGAGCCCGATGCGGGGCTCGATCCGAGGACCCTGAGATCATGACCTGAGTCGAAGGCAGCGGCTTAGCCCACTGAGCCACCCAGGTGCCCCGCCTTGTTCTCTTTTGTAGTTAACCCCTCTCTCCATCCTGAGCCCCTAGTAAACCACCAATGTATTTTTGTTGTTGTTGTTCTTATAGTTTTATCTTTTCCAGAATGTCATATAAATAAAATCCTATAGTATAGAATCTCTTGAATCTGGTTTCTTTCCCTTAGCACAGTGCTTTTTAAAGATTTTATTTATTTGTCAGAGAGAGAGAGAGAGAGAGCGCACAAGCAGGCAGACTGGCAGGCAGAGGCGGAGAGAAGCAGACTCCCTGCCGAGCAAGGAGCCCGACGTGGTACTCGATCCCACGACCCTGGGATCATGACCTGAGCTGAAGGCAGCGGCCCAACCGACTGACCTACCCAGGCTTCCCAGCACAACGCTTTTTAGATTCATTTGTGTTGTTACATGTGTACATAGTTCATTCCTTTTTATTGCTGAATGATATTCTATTATCACATTAAAGCTTAGTAAATTCTTATGTTAACCTAAAATGTATATTTTACTTCTGCTATTTGTTTTGCAACCTGTTAGTCTGAAATCATGTAAAATCTTTGTGGTGGTCCTCACAGCTGGGCTCAACAGGGGTGGGAAATCATCATAGGACAACCTCAACAGTTTTCATGTTCAAAGACAAGAGGGTAATAGCTTGAGCTCTGGAGTCTTACTCTCTTGATTGAATTCTTTCTTTTAACTCTTGCTACTTCCTGATCTTGAGCAAATTACTTAACCTCCCTTAAATTATAGTTTCCTCATCTATAAAACAAGATGGTAGCAATGGTATGTGTTTCACTGAATTCTTGTGGAGATAAAATGAGATGAAATGAGTAAAGCACTTAGTGCAATGACTGGTGCCCATAAGTACAAGTAAATTAGTTTATGTCCTAGGGAAGCTGGCTGTAATTTAGCTGGTCTAAAAAGTCAGGGGAAACAGTTTTTTTTTTCAAGACTAACTCACTTCCTTTAAAACCCTGTCACTCACTTCTGAGCCTCTGTGAGCTGTGTCATTGCCAACCCAATGATTCAGCCTGATTCAGTCCATGAGGTCTGGGAAGCCCAAATCTGGGGACAACCCATTGACTCTGGCACCTAACATCATCAAGTTAGCTGGTCATTGAACTTGATGACCACATCAGTTAGCTGGTCATCAGTGGGACTTGAAGTCCTCATCTCCTCTATAAACTTTTCAATTTGTATTATGATGGGTCTCCAACACATGCTTAAAATGATGCAGATTGCAGGCTACAAAGAGAAGAATCCCAGATTGAAAGCCAGAACACTTTGGCATCGGGTCGGACCCACCACTTTTTACTGATGTGATTTTGAACAAGTCACTCACCATTTCTGTGCCTTGGTTTCTTCATCTGTTAATGGGTATATAATATGATTATTTCCCATAAGTCTTCCTGAATCAACCATCATTTACAATGATTTCAAAATTAAAATATTATTACTATTTTATATAAAAGTATATTTGATCATTCAAATGTGGCAATTCAGATTTGAATTACATGAACTCTTTGTGATATGATGAGTATGATGATTATTTCTGTGAAAGCATTTGTTATTGCTTCAGTAATAAAGACTGATTGAGTTTATAAAACACTGTTCCACTGGACCCATGAATCTCAGTGTTTAATACTTACCAGGCATGCACATTCTAACAGCCTTTGTGTTCATATAATGGACCAGTGAATTCTATTTGCTGCTGAGGTTTCAATCACATCCTACAAACAAAGACAGATTGTTTTGAATTAGTGTCTGTCAGGGAAAGATGTTCAATTGTTAAATTACTTTAGTTATATGTGAGTTTTAATTATCTGGATCATACTTCTCCTTTACAAATTATATTTCTCTGTAGAATGAAATCTTTCTGAATTAGATAAATTAATTATTGACATGTTTCTATATATTTAAATCATGCTTGCAGCATAAATTGTCACTTTTAAAAGCACATTCTGGGACTTAACCAAAGCCATTGAAATGTCACTGTCCTAAAAAAGCAAAAAACTGAGGCTTGTGTTTTCTAATAAATTTGTTAAGGAACATAAAAACTATTATGCATAACATCAATCCATCTATTTTTTTTTTTTTGAGAAAGAGTGTGTGCTTATAAGCAGCATGAGAGAAGTGGGGTGTCAGAGGGGCAGAGGGAGAGGGAGAGAGAGAACCCCCAAGCAGGCTTTAAGCCCAGAAGGGGCTCAATCTCAAAACCCCAAGATCATGACCTGAGATGAAATCAAGAGTCAAATGCTCAACTCACTGAGCCACCCAAGCACCCCATCCATCAATTCTATTATAGAGTATTTGTTACAAACTTGGAATTGTGTTGCCTAAGGAATGCAAAGTTGACTAAGAGTGAGAAGGTCATGATCTATTGAAAAAGTAAGGACACAATTTATAATACAATCCAGGAGGCATTGTAATTGAGATAGTAATCATCAGTAAATATTTTTTAATAAATTTAGTGCCAGCATGTGCTAGATCCTATACTAGCTATTAAGAATAAGACTTTAAGAGTTTATGGTCTAATAGAGGAGACCAGCAAATATAAGAAATTGTCAAAGAGGACTCACCTCACCTTGAGGAATGATGCAGGAGAATCTTCCCATAGGTAAAATTAAAACTGAGTACAGAAAAGCTAACAGGAGGAGGTAAGATAAAGAAGAGGGCTAAGGATATTCTAGGCAGAAAATCAATTTTTGCAAAGGTACAGAGATGAGAAAAACTACAAATCATTTAGTATGTCTGGGTCCTGGGATACATACTAGAAAGTGGCAAAGGCTGCCGCTAGGATGAATAAGGACCAGGTAACGAGGGGCTATGTTTGCTGCATTATCTAGACCAGTTTGTGTTGGTGTTGTGTCAGTTTTGTTGGCCTCCAGGGTATCTGATAAGACCTTTACTGTCTTTTGAATTATTATTTCTTTATTGACAAAGTGTTGTTCCTTTTTGCTTTGAAGATTTTTTTTCATTGTCTTTAGTTTTCAGATACTTGGCTATGGTCTTGGTGTGGGTTCCTTAGGATTTATCTCACTGGGGTTTTACTCAGCTTCTTGAATCTGTAGGTTTTTATCTCTTGCCAGATTTGAGAAGTTTTCAGCCATAACTTCTTTGAGTACTTTTTCAGGCCTATGCTTTCTCCTCTTCTTCAGAGACTCTGATTGGATCTTCAGATCCTGTAGTTGCCACACAGGGCCCCAAGACTCCCTTCAATTAAAAAAAAATTTTAATAGATTTTCATTTTTAGGGCAGCAAAACCATTGAAGATTTTCCTGTAGAAAATACATGTGTGTGCACACACAAACATGTGTGTATGCACACACATATATTCATGCATATATATTTGTATGAATGCTTTATTGAGATATAATGCACATATGATATCATTCTTAGTATATTCCCTGAGTTGTGCTCCCATCATCACAATCAACTTTAGGACATTTCATGTCTCCAAAAATAAACTCTGTACCCATTAACAGTCACACCCCCCTCTCCACCTGTAGGCAAAGAAAAGTCATTCTGTGTGTACAGATTTGCCTATTCTGGACATTTCATGGACACATATTGCATGGAACCATGCAATATACAAGCTACTGTGACTGGGTTCATTTATTTAGCTTAACGTTTTCAATCCATGTTGTAGCATGTATCAGTAATTGCTCCTTTTTTTGGTAAATAACATTTGTTTTAGTTTTCTATTGCTGTTGTAACAATTTAGTACAAACTTAGTGGCTTAAAATGATGCAGATTTGTTATCTTACAGTTCTATAGTCAGAAGTCTGGTGTTGGTGTCACTGGGCTAAAATCAAGGTGTCGTCAGGGAAGCACACTTTTCTGGAAGCGCTGGAGAAGAATCTGTGTCCATACCTTTTTCAGCTTCTAGAAGATGCCCACGTTTCTTGGCTAGTGGTCCCCTTCCATCTTCAAAGCCAGAAACAGCAGATTGAGTCCTCTCACATTATATAACCCCAATTGTCCTTCTTCCCTCTTCCACTCTTAAGAATCTTTGTGACTACATTGGGGCCCCATGAATAACCCAGAATAATCTCCCTATTTCAAGGTCAGCTGATTAGCAAACTTAATTTTAGCTGCTCCTTAGTAATTCCCTGTTGCCGTGTAATATAATATATTCACAGATCCTGGGAATTTGGATACAGTGGTTTGCCTACCACCCATTATAAGTATGTGCATTTTATTTGTCTGTTCATCAGTTGATGGTTATTTGGGTTGTGTCCACTTTGGGGCTATTATGGATAATGCTGTTATGAACACTTGTGTACAAGTTTTTGAATGGATATATGTTTTCATTTCTCTTAGGTAGATATCTAGAAGTAGAACTGCTGGGACAGAAGATTTACTTTCTAGACAATCATTCTGGCTCAGAGTAGAGAATGGTAGGAGTGATATATACTAAGTTTTATATGAATATGAAGGAAGAACAACACTTGTTGGTGAAGGCCTCAGAGAGGAAACATTTGAGCTGGATCTTGTAAAGTTATATTATCATTTATTGGCTTTCTTTTTTTTTAAAGATTTTATTTATTTATTTGACAGACAGAGATCACAAGTAGGGAAGGGGGCAGACAGAGAGAGAGAGAGAGAGAGAGGAGGAAACAGGCTCCCTGCTGAGCAGAGAGCCCAAAGTGGAGCTTGATCCCAGGACCCGGGATCATGACCTGAGTGGAAGACAGAGGCTTTAACCTGCTGAACCACCCAGGCACCCCTATTGGCTTTCTTTTAATTGTGAAAGTAACAAATCCATTGTAGAGAATTTTAAAAATATAGAGAAGTCTCTAAAAGATTTTAAAAATCACTTAATACCCCACCACCCAGTGGAAACCACAGCTGACATTCTGCAGTGCTTGTTTTGTGTGTATGTGTAGGATTTGAGTTCATATTGTATATAAAATTTTGTTGTTCATTCTTTTCAATCAACATATGTCTTAAGCATTTTCCCATATCATTAACCATCAAAAAAAGAAATAAACTGGTTACATAGTATTCCTTTCCTGTATTCCTTTACATAAATATCCTTTACTGTAAGATATTTAGGTTGATTTACAACTATCTATTGTGATAGGTATTACTATGAAGGACAGTCTTGTACATGTATCTTTTCTTTGAGTTGGGTTTTGAAGAATGAGTTAACTTGGAATCATGGAGTCTAGCAAGAGAGTGGTCTCCTCTGTTTGAAAATAACATAACATTCTATGTTAACTGTACTTCAATTTAAAAAAATGTTAGTGGTCCCCAAGAACACACCAACAGATGCTTTTGTGCACAACTCCTGAAGGATATAGGAATAAAAATGTTTAAACGAAGACTCATAAAATAAAAATTGGAGTTTGCTTTCCTATATGTAAAATAAAATTCCTGATGCAAAATTTTATTCTAGCCATGATAATAATCCACCATTGTTAGTGGTAATGTGACACTAAAAATCTAATCTTGGACTAACCAAACTACTTTTTTCCTCTCAAGAGTATTTTTTTTTAAACAAATATTGCAAGATTTAAAAAACAACCACAAACTCTATCATTGATAAAGCCATGTCAATTGTTAGATACCACTTTACATTTCCAAACTACAGGCTTCAGTCCTTCTTTAGAAAGCGATCTAATTCTTCAAGAAAATTCTGCCATATTTAAGTTTTGGTGTGATTAGAGCAGATCTGGCCCTTCAATATTAGCTACCTTGGCTTCAAACCTGTCCTAAAAGGCTGTGACTTCTATGTCAGGGACAAGCCCTAGATTCACATGCACACCTGTTAAAGAAATAAGCCCTGCCATGCTGGTATTTCAAAATGTCCTGTTGGACCCTCAGATGTTATTTACCACCAATGTGTTATGTGTGAGGATGCAGCCGCTGAGCCAAGAAAGACAATGGAAAGAAAACAAGAGCTTGATGATGACTGTGATCCTATATACAGAGCGAACTAACCTCGGTGAATTGCAAAGATAGAAGTGGGTTTCAGTCCCATGTGCCAAAATGGAGGACTCTGCATCTTATATGAAATAAAGTTTCAAAGTACCACATACTTCTTATTTCAGATTCTAAGGACAGGTATTTTTAGTAAAATTAGTGGTGGTGTTTCTTTTTCTTTTCTTTTCTTTCTTTCTTTCTTTTTTTAAGGTTTCATTTATTTGAGAGAGAGAAAGAGCACAAGTGGGGGCAGGGGTAGTGGCAGGGAGAGGGAGAAGGAGACTCCCCACCAAGCAGGAAGCCCAATGGTGGTCCTGGACCCCAGGACCCCAGGACCCCAGGACCACAACCTGAGAAGAAGGCAGATGCTTTACTTACTGAGCCACTCAGGTGTCCCAGTGTGGTGGTGTTTTATCAGGAGTCAAATATAAGAAGTGAAATAACTATCTCTTTAAAAGTTGAGAAGCACTGGGGCACCTGGGTGGCTCAGTGGGTTAAAGCCTCTGCCTTCGGCTCAGGTCTTGATCCCAGGGTCCCCCATATCAGGCTGTCTGCTTGGCGGGGAGCCTGCTTCCCCCTCTTTCTCTGCCTGCCTCTCTGCCTACTTGTGATCTGTCTGTCAAATAAAAAAATAAATAAATAAAGTTGAGAAGCACTTCGTACCCCTAAGTTATAGATCCTAAGTTGGGCCAGTGACTAGGATTTAGCAGAAGAATTTCTGAAACAACAAATTATAAATATTTTTTAAAGGATTTTATTTATTTATTTGACAGAGAGAAAGATCACAAGTAGGCAGAGAGGCAAGCAGAGAGAGGGGGAAGCAGGCTCCCTGCTAAGCAGAGAGCCAGACGTGGGACTCGATCCCAGGACCCTGAGATCATGACCTGAGACGAAGGCAGCGGCTTAACCCACTGAGCCACCCAGGCGCCCTATAAATATTATTTTGATGTGAAGTAATCAGTCACATTATTGTCACAAAGGTTAAATATCTCAATGAGGGATCATTTGTAGAAAGAGCTCCTGGTCATGGTGGCTCTTCTTTTATTTTGAATTAATCTCACTTGCCTTTTGCTCTTCCCTGACCTCCCATCTCCTCAACCCCTTTCTAAATTTTATTTGTTTAGTTTTTACTTTTGTCTCCAGACTTTCAAGTTTCTCCCTATTCCACCCAACTTGTAAAACCCCAAACTGAAGAAATTAAAATGGAATTCCTGATAATATAGTCGAGTGTTATTTTAATGCTTTTACTACATACTCCATGCACCTCATGTTCCATGAGAAATGTGTTTTCTTTCTTTTAACATATGCCTACACACTTCCATTGCTAATCCTAGAGCCACCTCTTCCCAGTGATAACATAGCTCAGATCATTTTTCTGGTGTGTAGATGAGGCTGTCATGTGGAATGGAATCAAAGCCCCAAGGAGCAAAGTATATTGCCTTGCCCTCCCAGACAAGACCCAGAAGGATGTTAAACTGCTTTTATGTGGCTTACATTCAGATGCACTGTGACATAATATGCCTTTTTGCCAAAATATTTCCCTCTTTCTCATTTGAATGCATCTAAAAGTCTTACTGGGAAAGATAAACAAGCTTTTAAAAATATAAACAGACCGACCTCGAAATTTTTAAGCAGTAAAAAAAACTTGCAGAATTTTCATAAGGCCAGAAATAATCTGGCCAAATCTTCTTTAGGATGTGTAGGGAGCAGTCTAGGCAAGAGTTCCACGTGTGGGCTTTTTTTCTGTCTTTTTCTTAAAGATTTTGTTTATTTATTTGAGAGAGAGCAAAGGAGACAGAGTGCACCCGTGCAAGCAGTGGGGAGGGGTGGAGGGAGAGAGAAACAGACTCCTTGCTGAGCAAGGAGCCTAACATGGAGTTCAATCCCAGGATCCTGAGATCATGACCTGAGCTTAAGGCAGAAATTTTCACCAACTGAGCCACCAAGGTGGCCCAATGCATGGGCTTTCATAGACAAGTGTTTTCACCTCTACCTAGCAAAAGAAATGTTGTTCCTCGCAAAATCAGCTCCAAGTGAATTTGTGAAGAATCCTAATTATATTTGACACCAAGAATCTCCCTTTCCATTAGTCTTCATTTCCCCCCTTTTTAGTTTGGTTTAGTTACTTCCAGCCATCTTTTCTTTCCTGTTCTCAGCAATATGTCAGATATATTCCCAAGAAAATATAAATGACTAATATGACTTCAAGTGCTCCTTCCTAGAGGTCATTACAAGGAACAAAGCCTAAACCTAAAGTAGTGGTAATCAAAGCACAGGGGCAGGACAGATGATGTAAATGAGCAAAGCAGGTGGCATCTTAGGAAAGCAGGGAGATGGTGGAGGTGGAGCCAAAGGAGAGCCCCAGCCTCTCTCAAAGAGGGTGCCCAGCTCCTGTAGACTGTTGGCAAATGGATTTATGGGCTCCAGTATTACCAGATCTCCTGACATTTATTTTACAACTCATGTTTTTCTGAGAAATCTCCTAAAGTGTCATCGTGTTGGAGCACTAAACATACCTGCAAGCTCCATTCCAGTCGGGTAGCCCACAGATACCCTGGCTATTCTTGGATGACGGGAAGACATGCTGACCATTGGAAGGCTGTATGGGCCAGAGGAAAGAGTTTTGAAGTGCCCCAAACCTGTAGAAATCTCAGCTTTGTCTCCCATAGGCTCAATAATCTTGAGCAAGTCATTTAATATCATTGAGCTTAACTTCATTGTCTGTAAATTGAGAATAAAGCATCTCAGCCTTGCAAAATTTCCAGGTTAAGTTGTGCAACATATAAAAAGCATGTGTCAGAGACTAATACAGTAGTTGCTTAATATGCAGTCACTATTACAGCCTCTGCGACTACCACTATTTACTATTAATATAGTGGAATTTCAGGCATCAAACAACATATGAGGAAAGTACTCAACAAGGGCTTATTTTCCTGCAACCCTTCAAACACATCATCACTTACCTGTATATGAGATCATTCCTGTCCATATAGTCTGAATATGGATGTGATATAGAATTGTGTGATTATAATTTATTAGAGAGTTGACACATCAAAATATACAGTATATTTAAGCAAAAAGGCTAGGTTGTTACATACATTGGAATCAACAGAGTAACATTAAAATCATTTTTATTTTAATTGGGTTCTAGTTTTGGTTTTGGTTTTGTTTTAACTGTTAGCCTGGGGCGCCTGGGTGGCTCAGTCAGTTATGTGGCTGACTTTTGATTTTTGGCTCAGGTCATGATCTCAGGGTCCCAGGATTGAGACCTGCAGTGGGCTCAGTGTTCAGTGGGGAGTCTGCTTCAGGATTCTCTCTCCTTCTGCCTCTCTCCCCACTTGCCCATGCTCTCTCTCTCTCTCTCTCTCTCAGATAAATAAACAAATCTATTTTAAAAATATTTTTATTTATTTGTGAGAAGAGAAACAGAGAGGGCATGAGTCAGGGGGAGAGCCTGAGGGACAAGCAGACTTCCAGGTGAGCCCTACATGGGGTTCTATGCCAGGACCCTGAGATCGTGATCTAAGGGGAAGTTCGATGTTTAATGAAATGAACCACCCAGGCACCCCAATAAATAAATCTTTTTTTTAAGATTTTATTTTATTTTGTTTTGTTTTTGACTGAGAGACACACAGTGAGAAAGGGAACACAAACAGGGGGAGTGGGAGAGGGAGAACAGGCTTCCCATGGAGCAAGGCCACTGATGTGGGTTTGATCCCATGACCCTAGGACCATGACCTGAGCCAAAGGCAGACACTTAATGATGGAGCCACCCAGGCGCCCCTCCCAATAAATATATTTTTAATAAAAACCCAAAGCTCTACTTCCAGCCATATTGTTGCAAATGGTAAGATTTTATTCTTTTTGATCACTGAGTAATATTCCACTATATATGTACCATCTCTTCTTTAGTCAGAGAAAGATAAGTATCATATGATTTCACTCATATGTGGAATTTCAATAAGAAAAAAAATGGACACGGGGGAAGGGAAGGAAAAATAGAATAAGACAAAATCAGAGAGGGAGACAAACCATAAAGGACTCTAAACTGTAAGAGACAAATCGAGGATTGCTGGATGGGAGAGGGGTGGGGGGATGAGATAACTGGGTGATGGGCATTAAGGAGGGCACTTGATGGAATGAGCATTGGGTATTATATGCAACTGATGAATCACTAAATACCTCTTAAACTAATAATACACTAATGTTAATTAGTTGATTTTAAATTAGAAAAAAACGATTAGCCTTTAGGTTTTTTTTCAATTTTGATATGTATATTATGCAAAATTTATAATAAAATTTGATCTACTTAACAATTCTATGGAGAGAGAGGTAGAGGAGCAAGATGGTGGAGAAGTAGGAGATCTAAATATCATCAGGTCTCAGGACCTCAGCTATAGAGATGGAGCCAAGGAAGGGAGGCTCAATGCAGGTTTACCTTAAACCATGATCTGAGGCAGAGTTGGGCCACTGCTCTTCGGGCAGGGACCCAACAAGCAGCAAATCCGGGAGACTCAACTTCTTGATCCCAGAGGAGCAGCTCAGGAATGTGCTGCAGGAATCAGCTGGGTTTGGAGACTCCAAACAGAGCCTTGCATCAGAAATAAAAATGTCAGTCACAGGCCATGTAAGCTCCTAGTGTGGCGAGAGACCAGGGAGATGGGAGGGACTGACCGCTTCTCTCTGAAGGCACACTGAGAAGTGAGCCCCTGAGCTCTCTGCTCCTCCAGGCTGAAGATTGGGAGGCTGCCATTTTCATTCCCATCCTCCAAAGCTCTATGGAAATCATTCAGGGAACAAAAGCTCCTGAGAGCAAACCCAAACAGATTCCTTAGCCTGGCCCCTGGCAAGGGTGGTGCAATTCCACCTGAGGCAAAGACATTTGAGAATCATTGCAAGAAGCCCTTCCCCCAGAAGATCAGCAAGAGCATCCAGCCAAGAACAAGTTCACTGACCAATAAGAACTGTGGAACTCCAGAGCTAGGGAAAATCAACACATAGAATTCATGGCCTTTTCCGCACGATCCTTTAGTCTTTCAAAATTAAATTTATTTTATTTTATTTTTTCTTATTCTAGTTTTTAAAAATTTTGCTCTTTCCTTTTTTAACATTTTTAGCTATCTTTATCTTATCAATACCTTTTTAAATCTTTTAAAATTTTCATTGTTATAGTCAGAGTTTATCCCTTCATTGTATTTAAACTTATTTTTTTTATACATATAGGGGTTTTTTTCTTTAAAATTTTGGGATACAATTTATTCTAATAGATCAAAGTATAGGGCATAGCTTTGTTCTAGTCTCCAGCCTGATCACATTCTTTACTCTTTTTTTCTTTTCTTTTTTTCAACCAACTTCTTACCTTATCAATTTCTTTTTTAGAGTCTTTTTAAATTTTCATCTTTACAATCATATTCCATCCCTTCATCGTGTTTATTTGTATATATATAAGTTTTTCTTTCTCTAAAATTTTAGGGGGTGTCTGGGTGGCTTGGTGGGTTAAGCCTCTGCCTTTGACTCAGGTCATGATCTCAGGGTCCTAGGATCAAGCCCTGCATCGGGCTCTCTTCTCAGCAGGGAGCCTGCTTCTCCCCCACCCCCCGTCTGCCTCTCTGCCTACTTGTGATCTCTCTCTCTGTCAAATAGATAAATAAATAAATAAATCTTTAAAAAAAAATAAAACAGAAGAGAACTGTCAAGGATTTCATGACTATGATGTCAAGATAGGTGACTGGTATTCTGTATGAATTTTAGACCATGTTAGCTAGTATTTGTGATTCATCTGTTTACTACTTCAGGACAAGATTTGTTTGTTTTCAGTGGCAGAACTAATTACATCTGTTTCAAGGGACTTTTGCCCACAATTATACCTTATTTTTATTTAGTTTACATAGGACAGTCATATTTTCTTGGTTTTATTTTTTTCCCCAAGAATTTTGGGTAAGAGGAATACTTTATTTGAAGTGGGTTCTATGAGTTGCTCTGTTTGTTTTGATATCTGATTAGGACAAGGTGTGTCCTTCTGCAGACTTTCTGGTTTCTGGAAAAAATTTCTTTTTTTTTTTTTCATTTTTCTTTTTTCTTTCCTAAGCCAGATGAATAGGAAGCTTTACTATTTTTCCCCTTGTAGAGTGAACGTATCTGATGGGAAAAGGAAGGAATAGTTTAAGTAAATATAACAGTTAAGTGTTAAAATAGCACCATCTTCATCTCTGCCCTTTTTTTTTTTTTTTGCACCATATTCATTACTTTTGATGCTACTGGAAACACAAATCGGTCCTTGTCTTTTGCTCAATTTGTTTGTCTCTTCAGACCCTGCTACCCAATGACAAATAACAGGCCTTTATACTAGAACAGTGTTTAAAAAAAGTGTATTCAAGGGCAAATAGTAGTATACTTTGTATGTTTAGTATTTGTGGCGGTAAAATATGGCATGCAGTTAAGTTAGGCTAGCAAGGAAGAGCCAAACTAAAAATCCAGGAAGAAAAAAAAAAAAAAAAAAAAAAAAAAGGTCCTAAAACACTCAATAAATATGTATTGAATATTTTTTATGAGCAGGAGACCCAGCTAATAAGTGGAGAAGTTGCAAAGGTGTGCAAGTTTCAGTCCTTATCTTTGATGAACTTAGTCAAATGGAAGAGTCAAATCACAGCCCAAACTGTAAAAGATACTTGAAAATGATTTCAGTGATATAGGTGTAGCCACAGAGTAATCTTGTTTGGTTGGTTGTTAACAGCTCTATTGAGATATAATTAATATATGATAAAATACACCCATTAGGGTCACCTGGGTGGCTCAGTTGTTAAGCATCTGCCTTCAGCTCAGGTCATGGTTCTGGGTCCTGGGATCAAGTCCCGCATCAGACTCATTGCTAAGCAGGAAGCCAGCTTCTTCCTCTCTCACTCCCCCCTGCTTGTGTTCCCTCTTTCACTGTCTCTCTCTCTCTCTGTCAAATAAATAAAGAAAATCATTAAAAAAAAAATCTTAAAAAAAAACCAACACCCATTAGACTCGCTCATCAGAATGGTGTTCAGTAAATTTGTACAGTAGAGTGTAATCATCACTACACTCTATTTTTAGTACCTCTCTGTCACTCCAAAAAATTTCCTGCAAGGCAATTTGTAATAAATCTCCCATTTCTATCCCTAGCCTCAGGTACCCGTTGATCTACTTCGTCTGAACAGCCTTGAGTCCAGAGCTTACGTGACTTCACTACTGAAACACTGCTCTTCTGAACACTTTATCCAGTATCAGTGGAAATCTGAACTATTTTCAGCCCTGTGGGAATAACCCTGTAGGGATTTTCCTCCTGCCCCTTTCCAGTGATTCTCTCCTCAGCCTCAATAGTTTTCCCACACCGAGATTAAAACGTGAGGGGTTTTCTCTGCAAAGCTCTGAGAATTATGACTCTCTCAATGTAGCTCTCACTTCTCTGATGTTTTACCTGTAAATTTCAGTTGCTTCAGCCTCCTGAAACTCTCAGTTCTTGCTCCCCAATCCAATGAGACTATTGGCTTTGGCCTGTGTTCCTCTTGCCTGCATTGCTGCCTGTGAGCTGTGGTATCCCTTGGGCTCTCACCTCATTTGTCCCCTTATCTCCCTTATGGGCTGTCCTGTGCTGCTTATTGTCCAATGTCTGTACACCAACTGTATCCAAGCTGTTTGAGGTGGAAGGGTAAATCTAGCTTCTGTTATTCCATTATGGCCAGAAGAACAAGTTCTGGTTTTAAGGGCATTTTCCTATTACTCCCATCTACCACCTATCTCTGGCTAGTTCTATACACTACGATTAATTTTCAATAAGTTAGCACTGGACTAAACCACTTTAAGTTCAAACATGATAAATACAGGTGAACATATTCAGACTTACATGTGTATGTCTATATTTAAAATGGAGGCACCTGGCTGGATGAGTGTCCACCTCTTGGTTTAGGCTCAGTTTATGCTCTCAGGGTCGTGGGATTGAGCCCAGTGTCAGGCTCCGTGCTCAGTGTGGAGTTTGCTTGAGATTCTCTCTCCCTCTTCCTTCTCCTCTGGCTTGCCCCCTTCTAGCACCTCCTCACTCTCTCTTAAATAAATAAATAAAAACAACCCCCTACTAGGGCCCCCTTGCTCTCTCTTAAGTAAATAAATAAATAAGTACAATAACATAAAATGACGATGAATCAATGAAAACTTTGATATATTGTTATGAACTGCAAACCTTGCTGCATTATGTCAACCTAGTAACAATACTTTCCTTTCTAATTATGTGTAGGTAAATGTGATCTTGAATTTTATATGGGATGGGGGTCAAATGACTCATTTGCTTTTCGGATTTTTAAAAATGAACTTATCCTGTAATTTCTTGTAGCACATTGCATGTTTGCTTAGCAGAGAGGGAGAGAATGATGAGAGTGGAGACACCAAACACCACCAGCAGCAGCCGGCACCATGTACTTCTTCCTGTCTTGTTCTCTTCCAGACAACTGGATTTGAATTCTTGTCATACTTCTGAAAGACACGTACAGACTGATTGATGTGTTCTTTTATCAGGATCTTATGGTCCCTAAGGTCAGAAGCCCTCACCCAAACTAGTTTTCAGAAAAGGAAATTAGATGGCTATCTAACCTTGAAGTCCATAGTTAGGTTGAGGTTCAGATGCAGGTGGATATAAAGGACCAAATGATGTTATTAAACTTTCTGTTTTTCCCTTTTGATTTTGGCTCCTCTTCCTTTATTCTGATTCCATTCTTGGATGGTTTCTCCCATTCTGGTTGCAAGATGGTTGTAGAAGGCTATGTATTTCCACTTTGTATTTCCAAGTATTCCAAGCAAAGGCCCGAAGATTCACTCCAGATTAGCCCAAGTCATATGTGCACCCTGACCACTTTGGCAAAGGAGATGTAATGCACTGATGACTTAAGCCAAAGTCATGTACTTCTTCATAGACTGAGGGCAGAACTACTCTCAGATCATGTGGCCTGGACATTGGGCTGTGGTTAGAAGGCGGGTGAACGACTTCTGGAAAGGTAGGTAAGAAAGTGCTCACTATACATTAGACTTAATCGCAAGCGAATAAGTTTACCTTATATCCACTTTAAGACATATTCTAACTTTGACAGCCTATATTATTTCCTCCTTCACTCTTGCCCCCAACACTTATGTAGTCTTATTACCCTAATTAGCTGAAGACTGATTATACCTAAGGTATACTGTAACATGCAAGAGAAATGAGGAGAAAATGTAATCAAGCAGTGGAAATCTCAAAAGACTTCATAGAAAGGGGATGGCGTTAGTATCAAGAGATGGAAGGGGAAGGACATTGCAGAGAAAGAGAAAAGGACAAAGAGAATAGGCAGGAAAGCGTAGAACAATAAATAGATCAGTGAAAGTATAGGTTGCGGTCAAGTGCGAGATTATGAAAAAGTTTTTGAACCTCAGGTTACAAGATTCAGATTTATTCTAAATGTGCTAAGGCACAGGCCAACAACCTTTTTTCTCTAAAGATCCAGATAGCAAATACTTCAGTCTTTGCAGGCCAAGAGGCAAAATCAAGGGTATTATGTAAGTACTTAAACAACAAGAGAGAGAACAAATTCTCACAGTGAAATCCAAATATAATAATAATGATGTTAAGAAGAAGAATAGAGTACTTTTTGTAATATAGGACTATAGTACAAAATTCTTTTGGGGATCACGTTTTGCTAGATTGGGGTTCAAGGTTAGTGTACCCAACAAATGCATTACAAATGTTCACATGTAAAAACCATTCTTAGTTCACAAGCTGTACAAAGC
Source organism: Mustela nigripes (assembly GCF_022355385.1). Taxonomy (NCBI): domain Eukaryota; kingdom Metazoa; phylum Chordata; class Mammalia; order Carnivora; family Mustelidae; genus Mustela; species Mustela nigripes. Next base: position 42,448,859 of record NC_081564.1, on the reverse strand, counting down.
TTCAGGCGGCCAGATTCGATGCGCAGGTTATAGATTGTTGACCTCTGCAGTAGGGAATCATTTCATGCTTTTGAGAAGGGAAGGCAAATGATCACAGTGTTGGTTGCATCAGAATGAGACAAACTGAAGGCAGTAGAGAAGAGATCATGAGAACCTAGTTTACAATGCCACGAGCTTGGGTGGTCATGCTCAGGAAAGCAACTAAAGTGGATGGAGCAAGAAAGAATCTTGGTTCAAGTCAAAATCAGATAGAGCAGCATAACTACTCTGATGGATAAACCCTAATCCTAAGGGTTTTACTCCCTTTTCTATACCTGATATGTGTGGGACCTCTTATTTATAGTGGGAAAAGAGTCCAGATGCCTTTAGGCAAGTCTTACCCCAGATTGAAGCAGAGTAAAAAAAGCTGAGCGAACCTCCAGAATGAAACTTGTGAACGATGCACTTACTGGGCAAGAAGGGAAGCTCTTTGAACTCTATTTTCAGGCACTACAGAGACCCTTTGAAAGCAGGAGAATGATCACTTCTCTATGAAGTGGTTTTGTAGCTACAGTGAATCATCGTATCTTTGTAATCCATTGGGTTTGGTTATATAACCTTGTGAACTGTGTCAAACTCTCAGTTATCCAATAGATACACTAATAATCAATAGCTTTAAATACCACATAATGAAGATATGATATCAAGTGAACATGCTTTCCAAAGAGTGGAATCACATGCTGTTCAAATTCCATCTCAAACTGAAATTTATTTACCTATAATCCAAAGTGAATATGTGTGCACATTTTAAGAAACAGTGTTTGGGCTGTAGAAATCTGTTTATGTGAAGAACCAAGGCTCCTGCTTGGATAGGCTGTGTTGGAAGAGACGGATAGTTCTGAATAAGGCAGTGTCTGTCAACTAAACTGTTCTCTAGCCCAGTTTCCCACAGACTTACGCTTTAGTCTTAGGGGACTGGGGAGACAATAAAGGAGGGCGTCAAAACTGTTGAAAGATTAGGAACCCTTGGAATTAGTGATTTCATCAGTAGAAGGAGATTTGCTCTTTTTTTTTTTTTTTTTTAAGATTTCATTTATTTATTTGACAGAGAGAGAGCATGCATGAGAAAGGGAACACAAGCAGGGGGAGTGGGAGAGAGAGAAGCATGCCTCTCCACTGAGCAGGAAGCCTGATTTGGGGCTCAATCCTAAACCCTGAGACCATGACCAAAACCCAAGGCAGACACTTAGCCCACTGAGCTACCCAGGCACCCTGGGAGACTTGCTTTTGATGTAGATTTTGGCACACTTGACTTAGATACTTATCACCTTTGGGTAGATGTTGGCAACAGAGCACTTACATGCCCCTGAAAATGGGGGCCTTCCTACTTTCTGTGGATAGGCACCTTAGTTGCAGGCCTGGTTAGCAATCGTAGACAGCAGTGGTAATAATTTTGGTGAAAATTAGATGCAAGTAGAAGGGGGGAAATGGTGAGTTCTGTTGGAAACCATCATGTGTAGTTTTGAGAAACTCATTTTTAAAAAACGGTCACCCTATATGCACTTGTAGAATAAATCTTGGGTGGCTACAAAAGAATATGCATTGTTGCCTCACATCCTGTGTGACATATGGTGCACTAGAATTATAAAAATGATTCAAACAGTCACATAAATATTTTATTATATACGAAGATTTAGATATTGTATGGGTATATGAATTCCCCTTCCACAAATTAAATTATATTTGGTGTATTGTATTCCTCCTGGAAAGCTACAGAGAAGGTGCAGACATGCAGCTGTGTGATTTCCCACTCTGTGTTTGCTTTGCAATGAAGGAAAATAAGCTATTTCTTAAGGAACAGGTGTATTGTTAGTTAGTCAAGAGAATAGCAAACAGCAATGGGCTGCTGTCCTGGAAACAGCCTGGTGTCCTAGCAACAACCCCATTCATTTGCCTGGCCTGCCCTGTGGAGTTCTGTCAACACAGGTAAAGGGCCTACCTACAGCACTTAAGTGACAGCCTTTCTGTTTCAGAGAAAAGCGAGGCCCATATATGTAAACCTGGCAGTGAAAGAGAAAACAGATTATTCTCTTAAGCAATCAGTGATTTGGAAGGTAAGATAACAGCAATGTAGGAGTTAAATTTATTCACATTTACTTTTCTTCTAGATGGGCTGGAATTAAGTTTCTTTAACTGTTGGCTCTTCTAAAGGAAGGATCAAAACTTTGATGGAAGTAGCTAATGTTATGACCTATGGCTCTGCTCTTGCTGCCTTCTTTGGGTTAAATAGTGCAGTATTTTCCCAAAACTTTAGTTGACCTCTGCCTCCATGAGTAGCCACAAGGAGTAGGAGAAAGAGGACAGGACATATCCTGGTGGTGATTTGAAAGTTATAGCTTCCATTTTCCCACATATTTTAATTGTAATACCTAAATTTTATGAGAACACTTAAGACCTTTGATTGGAAAATGTTCAAAATATCTTCTGAGACTCACAGGAAATTTCACATGATTGGAACTAGCTGTGGTATAGCATCCAGGGTGAATTTTCTGAGGCCAGAGCAGAAACTCGATAGGATTTGTAACTGTGCTGAGAACAAAGTCTGATGCAAGGCTTGATCTCATGTCCCTGGGATTATGACCTGAAGGGAAATCAAGAGTCAGATCTCTATTGACTGAGCCACCCAGCTGCCCTAAGAAATCAAATATTTAAATAAAACTTCTATTCCTTTAGAATGGTTCGACACTTTTATTGTTGGTGTCATAGTCTAGAAAGTCATACACACACACACACAAAATATTTTTAAGTTTTTCATTACTAAATCACCAGAAGCAAAAAAAAAAAAAAATTATCATTTTAATAATGAATCTCAGGTCTTAGTTTCATTCCTAAAGGAGGTTCAGTTTTTCATTTTAACTTAAAATGATGATACAAATTTCTAGGAATTGGTAAAAACTAACACAGGAGGGTAATGAAACAAATCAGAGAATTAGTTTAGAAATTCAAGTGGATGCCTGAAAAATGTCTTTAGTAACTGTGGAAATATTTTTTTGTAACAAAGAACATGTTGAGTAACTATATTGTTATCATTATGACAACATAGGCTTTTATAATGAAGTCTTACACAGAGGGAAATAATTTCCTACTTCCAAGTTGGTGACAAACCAACCAATTTAGAGATTAAAACTATACATGAATTATATTGTATTTCACCTGATTACATTTAATTAATTAGTAAAAGCAAAGCACAGATGAAGGAACTTTTTTGTAGTATGGTTGATAAGGAAAGAACAAATAATGTGGAGTGAAGGTATGAGGCAACTTTGAGCAGAGCACACAGAGAAAGGAGGAAATAATCATAGATAAAGCCAGTCAATATAAAGACAGAGAGTCTTGAAAAAGACAACAAGAACATTTTTGTTAAAAGTGAATACAGGGGGAAAAAAGTGAATTTAATGAAATTAATACAGTATTATATGTCCAATATGCTTCAATAAAAAAAGTGAATATAGAGAAAGTTATAAATGTGCATGTTGCTAATAGCTTTAAGAAACACCCAAATATATTTTATTTTAGCAATGCCTTTAATTAAATATAAACAGCAAATTCAGTAGTTATGTCAACTTCTATTTTAGTAACATGTTTAAAACAGATTACAAATCTCCTAGTAACAATGGAGTCACAGTTCTTTGTGAAAAAAAAAAAATTGTTTTTCTGCAGCAGTTTGTTCTAAAAGGCAATGTATTTGTAGAGACAGACTTTAACACCAAAGAGGTATTATTTTGAGGCAAAGTATGTGAATTTCAACTTGGAGTATGCTCCTTGAAGTGCATTTAATTTTCTAAAGGATGTTTTTTGCACAAAGTTAAACAAAAGGTTTGACAAGGGTTTTAAAGTCCTGTTAAAGATTTCCTAAGAGTTCTCATCTCACTTGCCTCCATTTTACTTCTGCTTCTCTGTGGTCACTACTGCTGCGCAAGAAGCAATTTTGTAAGCATTTATATGGCTGTGAGCCACGTATGAGTCAATTAGATTGCCTATTTTTTAAATCTCTCTAACAGTTTATAGAACAGACTAACCCCTTCTCTCACACTGTACCAGGCCTGGATTCTGCCCTTTTGAGGAAGAATACATTAGAACCAAAAAAAAAAAAAAAAAAAAAAAAAGCACTCAATGAGATAAGAGCAGAAAGAGTATTAAATTTTTCTTTCCCTTCTCCTCTGAAAAATGATACACAGGGCACTTGGGTGGCTCAGATGGTTAAAGTGTCTGCCTTGGCTCAGGTCATGATTTCCAGGTCCTGGGATCGAGCCCGTGTCCGGCTCCAGGCTCAGCAGGGAGTCTGCTTCTCCCCCTGCTCATGCTCTCTCTCTGTATCTCTCTGTCTCAAAAGAATAAATAAAATCTTTTTAAAAAGTGATATACAAACTCCTCTTGAGATCTATTTGAAACACACATGTGCAATGCTTAGAAAAGAGTAACTCATTAGTAACAGGGTTCAACAGATTCCCCCTCCCCAAATACCCTCAACCCAGTCCCTTATTCTTCTATATTTGTTTGTTTTAGATTCACTAAGCCATGTTGTTTACCAAAATTGCAAATAACTTCCCATGAGAAATCCATTTACTATGAATACAGGTCTCTGTAGATAGAAGAGAAAGTCAGCAATGGGAAACGTATTCTGTTCAACATCACTCTAGGCCAGTATTCAACAGAGCTAAACATAATGGACTAATAAAAAGAGTAGCATGGATAATACGTAGAAAACAAGAGATAGAAAAAAATGTGTTTAATTGCCTCTGGGGGCACAAGACTTGCCTTCTTTCCTCTTTTCTTCCTTTTGCCCTTCACTTCTATGTCTGATGAAACCAATATTAACATTAGTTTGCATTCCCTGAGCACAGGGCAGATGTTTAGGCCACTAGTGATGAGAAGTGGGTTAATAGTGTGCTGAAAAAGAATTCAACCTGGAATTGCTGCTTCATGTGTTTGCATCTTAAGAATTACTTGGCATGCCTTGATAAGATAATCGGATGCTATTTTATTTGACACATACATTCTACATTAGACAATACAGCACTTGATGTTGGCCATTAGCTACATAGGATCAGGGACTGGACCTCCTTGTGCTCATCACTAGAGCCCAAGAGTCTAGCAGAGCATGGCACAGATTAGACATTCAATAAATACTGAAGAATAAAGTTGCTTTGGTTTACTTTTTCTAAACACTTGCAAATGCTAAAACTATTCACATTTACCCAAACACACCATGATCTCCATATCTCCCTGTATATTGACCCATGAAAATCAGTGTAGAATTTCTCTTAAATTAGCCTTTTGTCTATAGATTCCTACATAGTCCTCAGGTTTTAGATGGAAGAATGATGCTCCTGTGATTCTTGGGTGAACTCAAGTAAAATGAGCCCTATGATGGCCCCAGCTTAGCCAGAGGGAGTTTCCAGGCCACAGCTCAGGCAGAAGGAACCTCCCTGAGCCAGGACTCTTAGGTGACCAGGGTGCCTATTGTCTACAAGGAAAAGTACTGGAGCTTCAAAGAGAAAGAACTCCAGAGACTGAAGAGATTTCTCTCTTTTGAGAGTCTTCCGCTGAGTACTGATTAACATTTACACATAAGACACTACCTGAGGCTGGGGGAAAGAACAATGAAAAGGTTTAAAAGAAATAATCCCTGGAGTTAATCCATTGATGGGAATGATACCTGTTCCCTATCTAGAGTAGAAATCCTCCTAATTCACAGAATGTTGGCCAGAAAGGTTTTGCCTCAGTAGAGGGACAAAAATGGCCATAGACTCAAAGCTGCTCTAGTTCCACCTACCCCAACTCAAAAGCAAGAATTGTGTACTAGTTTTCTATCCCTGTGTAACAAACTGCAACAAGTTGTTGGCAGAATTCACTTTCTTGCAGTTGTAAGACAGAGATTCCCACTTTCTTGCTAGGTGTTGGTACAGGACCACTTTCCGCTCCCCAAGGGCCCTCATGGACAACAGAGTAGTGGGAATGTGGTCTCTAATGTTTCTTTTAAAGTCTTCTCTGATTTGGTCAGGACCACCCTGGATGATGTCTCAATGCCTGCTGTGGTTCTAACTGTATGTAAAGGCAATATTTAAGACAATTACATTAAAAATGGGAGGTTAAAGGGATATAAAGATAAACACGGTTTATTTGAACTGGTAAATCATCAACAACACTAAACTGTGATAGGTTGTACATATATGAAATGTAATACCTAGAATGATGACTAAAAATCTATTCAAAGAGATAAATGCAAATGTACCATACATAAAAATGGAACTATAAAAATTGATCAGGTAAACTATTAGGAAGCAGAAAAAGGAACACAGAAGAGCAAAAAAGACAATAAACACAAAACAAAAAAATAAAATGGCACATTTAAGTCCTAAAATAACTATTACATTGAATGTAAATGATCTAAAACACCAATTAAAACTTACTGTGGATCTAATATAATCAAGATCGTTTGGTATTGGTAGAAGAATAGATAAATGGACCGATGGAATGGAATGAAAAGCCTAGAAACAGACTTACAATGATATAGTCAACAGATCTTTGACAAGGGAGCGAAGGCAATAAAATGGAGCCATGATTGTCTTTTCAACAAATGCTACTGGAACAACTGGGCATCCATACACACACACAAAATGAATCTGGACACCTTACAGTCTTCACAAAAATGAACTCAAAAGGAATCTCATGTAAATATAAAATGTAAAACAATAACTATAAAATTCCTGGAAGAGAACATAAGAGAAATTCCATGATCTCGGTATGGTGATGAGCTTTTACATACAACATTGAAAGGCATGATCCATGAAATGAATAACTGATAACTTGGGCTTCATTGAAATTAAAAACTTCTACTCTGAAAAACACGAGGACAGCAGAATGAGCAGACATGTTGCAGAATGGGGGAAAATATTTGTAAATATTTTGCACAATATCTGATAAAGGACACTTATCCAAAGTATACGGAGAATCCTTAAAACTCAACAGCAAGAAAGTGAACAATCCAATTTAAAAGTGAACAAAAGACCTAAACAGACACCTCACCAAAGAAGATGTACAGGTGGCAAATAAGTATATGAAAAGATGCTCAACAGCATATGTCAGTAGGGAACTGAAAATCGAAGGAATCACCATCATGCACCTGTGAGAATGGCTAAAATGTGAAACATTGGCAACATTAAATGCTGACAGAGAATATAGATCAATAGCAGCTTCCCTTCACTGCTGGTCGAATGCAAAATAGTACAGCCGCTTTGGAAGACAGTTTGGCACTTTCCTATAAAATTAAACATATTCTTACCATACAATCCAGTAATTGCATGCCATAGTATTTGCCCAAAGGAGTTGAAAACTTATGTCCACACAAAAACCTGCACATAGATGTTTATAGCAGATTTATTTATAGTTGTCAAAACTTGGAGCAACCAATATGTCTTTTAGTGGGTGAATAGATTAACTTTAGTACAACCAGACATTGGAATTTTATTCAGCACTTAAAAAGAGCTATACAGGGAGCCTGGGTGGCTCAGGCAGTTAAGCATCCCACTCTTGGTTTTGGCTCAGGGTCATGAGATCAAGTCCCACCTGGGGCTCCACGCTTGGGACTCTTTCCCTCTTCCTCTCCTTCCCTTTCTGTCCCTCCCCTCGCATCCACGCAGGCACACACGCTTGCTCGCTTTCTCAAATAAATAAATATAATCTTTTTAAAAAGCGCTATTAAGCCATGGAAAGATACAGAGGAAAATTAAATGCATATTACTAAGTGAAAGAAGCCAATCCGAAAAGGTTACACACTACATGACTCCAGCCATATGACATTCTGGAAAAGGCAAAACTATAGAAACAGTAAAAATGTTAGTGATGTCAGTGGTTGTGGGGAGAAAAGCATGAACAGGTACAGCACAGAGGATTTGGAGGGCAATGAAACTACTCAGTATGACACTATTATGGTGATGACTACATGTCATTATATATTGGTCCATGCCCATAGAATGTAAAACACTAAGACTGAACCCTAACGTAAACTATGGACTTTGAATGATAATGATCCATCATTGTTGGGCCATCAGTTATAACAAATGTGTCACTTAGGTACAGGATGTTAAGTAGAAGAGCCTTTGCATTTCAGAGGCAGGGATATATGGGAACGTTCTGTGCTTCCCACTCAACTTTGCTAAACCCAAAATCATTCTAAAAAATAAAGTCTATTAAAATTCTTTTCAAAAATGGAAATATTTAGGGGTCCTTGGGTGGCTCAGTGGGGTAGGCCTCTGCCTTCAGCTCAGGTCATGATCTCGGGGTCCTGAAATAGAGTCCTGCATCAGGCTCTCTGCTCAGCGGGGAGTCTGCTACTCCCTCTCCCTCAGCCCCTCCCTACCTCATGAGCACATGCTCTCTCTCAAATCAATAAATAAAATCTTTTTTTTAAATATAGATATTTAGAACTCCTCTTTGTGAGTTATTTAGTATTTTTTTAAGGATTTTTTTTATTTATTTGAGAGAGAGAGAGCATGAGAGGGGAGAAGGTCAGAGGGAGAAGCAGACTACCCATGGAGCTTGGAGCCTGATATGGGATTTGATCCTGGGACTCCAGAATCATGACCTGAGCTGAAAGCAGGTCAGTCACCCAACCAACAGAGCCAGCCAGGCACCCCAAGTTATTTAGTATGTTTTACAGCACATCTAAACTTGGCTTCTCAGCCTCTCGAATGGTTTGGTTTTTCAAAATTTTCATACTTTTATAATGTTTATAAAGTAGTTTAATGTTTAATTTTTATAATGTTAAAACTATGTTATAATGTCAAAACTTTATAATGTTAAAAAACCTTTTTTTAAAAAGATTTTATTTATTTGAGCCAGGGTGGGGGGAGGAGCAGAGGGAGAGGGAGAAGCAGACTCCCTGCTGAACAGGGAGCCTGATGTGGGGCTCCATCCCAGGAGCCTGGGATCATGACCTGAGCCAGAGGCAGATGCTTAACCAACTAAGCCATCCAGATGCCCCAAGGATACCATACTTCTATTAAAATATCAGATAAGAATATTCCTTCAAGGTCAAAGAATATAAAAAACATAAGTGTACTCATAAGATATGCAATGTAACTATACACACCATATTTTTGAAAAACCTTAAAAATTGTATAAATATTTGGTCCTTCATACTAGGTACTAGAAAAAGGAAAAATTTTTAGCTTCCTTTTTTAATGCAACTGAAAATAGTACAGAGTCTTTACTTGTATATTAAAACAAACACACATACACAAATATATTCAAACACATGCAAATTCACAGACTATGAAGTCAGACATCTTATTCAAATTATATTTCTATCTTATACTGGCTTCCTGACATGTATAAGTGAATTCATATTCTGAGGCTTAATGTCTTTATCTATAAAATGGAGATATGTCAGAGGGTTATGATAATCAGATAAAAATCTACAAATAGGGCGCCTGGGTGGCTCAGTGGGTTAAGCTGCTGCCTTCGGCTCACGTCATGATCTCAGGGTCCTGGGATCGAGTCCCGCATCTGGCTCTCTGCTCAGCAGAGAGCCTGCTTCCTCATCTCTCTCTCTCTCTCTGCCTGCCTCTCTGCCTGCTTGTGATCTCTCTCTGTCAAATAAATAAATAAAATCTTTAAAAAAAAAATCTACAAATACATAGGCACATAATAAGGGCTTAATAAACATTGGTAAATATAACAAATATTTATTAAATTATAAATATTGACTATTAATACATTCACCCAACACCTTTCTGATATTTTATTCCATGTAATTTATAAACTTTTAAAATAAATAGTATATCTTAGTGAAAAAACTGTATTTGTCTCCTTATGAAAAAACTTAAAAAGTGTTTATAATTAAAATTTTTAATCTTTTGGTATGCTTCTATTTAGAAATCTGATCATTATATAGTAATAGTGAGAAACTGAATAATGAAATGAACAATCCACTTATAAATAATTGTTTTTTTACTTTTCATGAGTGCCAATTCTTAGTCATTATGAATACATTTTCCCTTTCCCAATTGCCAATTCAGTGAAAAATGCATTAAACTCCAATTAATTTAGAGTACAAGCAGTTGAGTTAATCAAGTAATTGAAAAAAATTTTAAATTCCAAATTTGTACAGAAAATCCCAGTCAAAATTAATTCCAAACAAGCAACCTAATTTGGAGAACTTTTAAAAAAATATTTTTATTTCTTTGTAACTATATTCTTTAAGGCTGTGTTGATTTCAATTTTTATTTTATTTTAAGTTTTCATTTAAATTCTAGTTAGTTAACATATAATAATGTAATATTGGTTTCAGGAGTAGAATTTAGTGATACATCACTTACATATAACACCCAGTGCTCATCATAAGTCAAAACTTTTTTAGATTATGCTTTCAATTGTTTCTTATAGTTTCCATGAACAAAGTTTATGTCAATACATGGTGTTCAAAAAGATGGTGCTGAACCCACTAATTCTGAATAATGTAAGCAATTCATTATAATTTGTGCTCAATAAATTATTTTAAAATGTAATTTTTTGTACTTTAATTTTTTTCATCAACCTCACATATTTCAAAACCCACATATATTTTATGTGCAGAGACTTTAAAACTATGCTTTGCAAGGGGGCATCTGTGTAGCTCAGTTGGTTAAGCAGCAGACTCTTGATTTAGGCTCAGATCATGATTTCAGGGTCCTGGGATTGAGCCCCACATCCAGGCTTTGGCTCCATGCTCAGCAGGAAGTTTGCTTGAGGATTCTCTCTTCCTCTCCCACTGTCTGCCCCCCCCTGCTCACACACTCTTCCTTTCTCTCTCAAACAAACAAATAAATCTTCAAAAAAAAAAAAAGTAACTGTGCTTTGCAGGGTAAAATAGGTGAAGAGGATTAAGATGTACAAACTTCCAGTAATAAATTAAGGAACTCATGGGGATATAATATACAGCATAGGGAATATAGTCAATAATATTTCAATAACTTTGTATGGTGACAGATAATAACTAGACTCATCATGGAAATAATTTTGTAATGTATAAAAATATTGAGTCATTATGATATACACTTGAAACTAACAGGATACTGTATGTCAATTATACTTCCATAGGAAAAAAAATACTATGTTTTGCACAGTCTAAAAATCCTGATTACACAGTAAGACTATTCCAGCTGACCTCATCTGAAACAGAAGTTATGTATATATATATATCTTGAGATGTAGTGATGATTGAATATGAATTCTGAGAACGTGAAGACTGGTATTTAGGGGTGATATATTTTAGAAATAGCTGAAGAAAGATTTCTAGCTTTTCAAATTTAGTCTTTTAAAGATAAGATGTACCATGTGTATTCATAGAAATATTTTGTTTTCTTAAAATACCTTTAAGTGAACATGGATTCATTGAAAAGAATACAGACAGATTGAATCATCTCATTAAAAATAGAAAGCAGAGGAATTGCTATAAAGGATAAAAGACTTTTAAACATAATTTGCGTGTGGGGTGCCTGGGTGGTGCAGCTGGTTAAGTGTAGGACTCTTTGTTTTGGCTCAAGTCATAGTATGTGGGTCTTGAGATTGAGCCCCATGTTAGGCTCCACACTCAGTGCTAAGTGTGCTTCAGATTTTCTCTCCCTCTCCCTCTGCCCCTCCCACTCATGCTCTCTCTCTCTCTCTCGAATAAATAAATACATCTTTAAAAATATTAATTTACTTGCAATATATGTAAGTCAAATCATCATGCTATTTGCTCAAATATACAGTGCTGTATATCAATTATATTTCAATAAAACTGAAAGAAAAAAATTTGTTGAAATACCAGTTGTTTCTCTCCATAAAGCAAGAAAGGAATCTGAAAGAAATATAAGCCAAATAAAGGCATCATCTTTCCCAGCTAAAACTGAATTATTAAGATGATAAGTCTTATAGGTACTATAACCAGCAATATTAATAACTAATATTAGAGTTCTACAGTTCATTAAATTATTTCTTATCAATTATCTTATTTGTTTCTCACAGAAACATCTGATGCAGGCATTATCATAATTCTCATATTCCAGGCAAAAAATTTTAGACTCAGAAAGGATACTCCCCATTTTCATCATTTGATTTTTCTGCCAAATCACGGCAAAGATAGTTTTCCCTTTCTCTAGGCAGAGTTATTTTCTGGTTTATAGTGATTTTTTTTTTTAAAAGCCCCATGCGGTGGAAATAATGGTCAAGAATAGATGGCAAGGTGGGCGCCTGGGTGGCTCAGTGGGTTAAGTCGCTGCCTTCGGTTCAGGTCATGATCTCAGGGTCCTGGGATGGAGTCCCGCATCGGGCTCTCTGCTCAGCAGGGAGCCTGCTTCCCCCTCTCTCTCTTTGCCTGCCTCTCTGCCTACTTGTGATCTCTGTCAAATAAATAAATAAAATCTTAAAAAAAAAAAAAAGAATAGGTGGCAAGGGATTACTATTTCCTCTACCATTGACACAGCAAGCTCTGATGGCCAATGCTGCCTTGTTAGGACTAAAAACAACCTAACAGAACTCTCCACTATTTTGAGATCCAGAAATAGATATCAAGCCAATCCTGGCTCCCTCAGGAATTTAGGTTGGCATTTAGGGAGTGGGAGTGTGTATACTTTGGCATTAGGGGTCACTCTGATGCTCAGTCCCTCTGATGTTTACTAGAACACAATTTCGGGGAAAACAGGACAAGGAACAGGCTAGAGATCCCGAAATGTAAGAAAAATAAAGTGTTCCATACAGAACTTCAATTTTTTCAAGCTATTATGTCAACTAACCTCCACAGAATGCTTTCTAAAATTTTTCTCTTTTGCTACTGTGAGATCGCCTTAAATTTGGAGGGCATGTGTTTCAGTCACTACACAGCTCTCAACTTGTTCTGAAAGCCAAATAGTTCTGTATTTAGAAACATGTAAACTACGTAGTTATCTGACAAAAGTAGATTAAGATATGTGAGAGTGTAAGAGGGAGAAGTTCCAGTTTGTGAATCTGGAGAGCTTATATTGAAAAAGATTTGGAAAAAGAAGTATTAGCATGGACAAAGAGAGATATTACATAACTATAAATGGAGAACTCATCAAAAAGATGTAACAATCCTAAATGTGTATGAACCTAAAAATAGGGTTTCAAAATATATGAAGCAAAAACTTATAGAACTAAAGGGAAATTTATACATGGAGGTATCAGTACTTCTTTCTCAGAAATCAATAGAACAATATAATAAAAAATCAATAGAGTATGAAAAAATGATACTTTCGACCAACTTGATCATTTATAAAATATTCTGCCATCAGTAGAATATAAATTTTTTAAAATGCACATGGAACATTTATTAAGAAAGACCACAGTCTGGATCATAAAGCAAATCTTAACAAATTTAAAGACTTAAAACCATATTAGAGGGGCGCCTGGGTGGCTCAGTGGGTTAAAGCCTCTGCCTTCGGCTCGGGTCATGATCCCAGAGTCCTGGGATCGAGCCCCACATCGGGCTCTCTGCTCAGCAGGGAGCCTGCTTCCTCTCTCTCTCTGCCTGCCTCTCTGCCTACTTGTGATCTCTGTCTGTCAAATAAATAAATAAATAATCTTTAAAAAAAAAAAACCATATTAGAATAGGCAAATTCATAGAGACAGAAAGTAGGATACAGATGCAAGGGGCTGGAGAGAAGGAAGAATTTTTGTTTAATAAGTGCCGAGTTTCTATTAGAAATAATTAAAAAGTTCTAGAAGCAGATCGTGGTAATAGTTACACAGCATTGTGAATGTGTGAAAAGCCATAGAACTATACACTTAAAAAGATTAAAATGATAGATTTCATATTATGTATCATTTACCACAGTGGATAAAATCAATTAGGGAAAAAATTATTATTAAACATATTAAAACTATGTTATCTAACAAAACAAAATTAAACAAGAAAATAATAGAAAAGTATCAGGAAAATCCTCAAATATTTAGAAATTAAACAATGCATTTCTAAATAAACCAGGTGCCAAAGAGGAAATTTTAAGAGGAGTTAGAAAATATTTAAAACTGAATGAAAATATAGCATATAAAAATTTGTGGAATGTAGCCAGTACTTAAAGGGAAATTTATAGAAACAATGCTTGTATTAGACAAAGATCTAAAATCAGTAGCCTAAGATTGCAGCTTAAGAATCTAGAATATTGGGACGCCTGGGTGGCTCAGTTGGTTAAGCAGCTGTCTTCAGCTCAGGTCATGATCCCAGTGTCCTGGGATCGAGTCCCACATCGGGCTCCTTGCTCTGCAGGGGAGCCTGCTTCTCCCTCTGCCTCTGCCTGCCTCTCTGTCTGCCTGTGCTCGCTCGCTCTCTCTCCCTCTATCCCTGACAAATAAATAAATAAAATCTTAAAAAAAAAAAAAAGAATCTAGAATAAAGGGGCGCCTGGTTGGCTCAGTGGGTTAAGCTTGTGCCTTCGGCTCAGGTCATGATCCCAGTTTCCTAGGATTGAGCCCCACATCAGGCTTTCTGCTCAGTAGTGAGCCTGCTTCCTCCTCTCTCTGCCTGCCTCTCTGCCTACTTGTGATCTCTCTCTCTCTCTGTGTCAAATAAATAAATAAAATATTTTTAAAAAAATAGAATCTAGATGGGGCGCCTGGGTGGCTCAGTGGTTTGGGCTACTGCCTTCGGCTCGGGTCATGATCTCAGGGTCCTGGGATCGAGCCCCGCATCGGGCTCTCTGCTCCGCAGGAAGCCTGCTTCCCTCTCTCTCTCTCTCTCTCTGCCTGCCTCTCTGCCTACTTGTGATCTCTGTCTGTCAAATAAATAAATAAAATCTTTTAAAAAAAATAGAATCTAGAATAAAGGGATGAGGACTGCCTGGTGGCTTAGTCAGTTAAGCAGCTGACTCTTGATTTTGGCTCCAGTCATGATCTCAGAGTTGCTTGGGATTCTCTTTCTACCTCTTCTTTTGCCCCTCCCCTCCTCAAAAAAAAAAAAAGAATCTAGAAAAAGGGAAGCAAATTAAATGCAAAGGAAGGAAGGAAATAATAAAGGTAAGAATAGAAATCAATACATTTGAAAACAGAAAAATAATAAAGAAAACAAAAAAAATCCAAATGACCTTGAAAAAAACAATAGAATTTAGAAACATCCTGCCAAACTGACTAAGAAAAAAGAGAAGATACCAACTACCCTGATATTAAGAATGAAATAGGGTCCATCACTACAAACACTACAAACATTATGAGGGCAATAGAGGAATATGATGAAAAAAATTGATTTCCAGAAATAAAATAACTTAGATGAAATAGAGCAATTCTTTGAAAAACAAAGATTAATAAAACTCCTTCAAGAAGAAATGGATAACCTAAATATCTACTAAAGAAATGAAATTTACAGCTTAAAAATTCCAACAAACAACACTCTAATACAAAATATTTAGAAATATATCAATTCCATACAAACTCTACCAGAAAATGGTAGGGGAAGGAACCTTTCCCAATTTATTTTATGAGTCTAGCATTGCCATGATAATACAACAAGCAAAAAAGAAAAAGAAAGAAAGAAATGTAATATAAACACAGTCGCAACAAAACCTTCAAAATTTTAGTAAATTGAATCCAGCAATACATAGAAAGGATAAAACATCATGATAAGTTTGGGTTTATCCAAGAAATGGAATGTTGGTTTAACATTTACAAATCTGTTTTTTTGGGGGGGTGCCTGGGTGGCTCAGTGGATTGGGTCAGTATCAGGAAAATCCTCAAATATTTGGTCATGATCCCAGGGTCCTGGGATAGAGCCCCGAATCAGGCTCTCTGCTTGGTGGGGAGCCTGCTTCCCCCTCTCTCTCTGCCTGCCTTTCTATCTACTAGTGATCTCTGTCTGTCAAATAAATAAACAAACAAAATCTTTTTTTAAAAATCTGTTTTTTTGGTAAATCTATAATTTACCATACCAACAAAATACAAAAGGAAAACCACATAATCATCTCAAGAGGTGCGGAAAAAACATCTATACTTGAATTTTTAGAAAGCTTATCAAACTAAGAATAAAAAGAAACTTCCCCTATTTTAGTAGAGAACATCTGTAACTAACATAATGGTGAAAGACTGAATGCTTTTCTTTATGATCAGGCAAAGAAAGGATGTCCACCCTCATTGCTTTTATCTAACACTGTACTAGAGGGACAACCCAGTGCAAAAAGACAAGAAAACGAAATGTAAACACAGACTGAAAAGAAAGAAACCTCTCTTTATTGATTGATAACAAATAGAGAACCCCAAAGAATGTATAAGAAGCTATTGGAGATAGTAAGTGAATTTAGGAGAGTCATAAGATTCAAGGTCAATATACAAACATCAATTCTACTTTAATAAAGTAGCAAAAACTATTAGAAATTGAAATTCGAAAACTCTATGATAGTGGGGCGCCTGGGTGGCTCAGTTGGTTAAGCATTGTCTTTGGCTCATTTTTGAGCTCATTTATGATCTCAGGGTTCTGGGATCAAGCCCCATTTTGGGCTCCCCACTCAGTGGGGAGTCTGCTTGTCCCTCTCTCTCTGCATCTCCACCCTGCTCATGCTTGCTCACACTCTCTCTCAAATAAAATCTTTTTAAAAAAAGAAAACTATGATAACATAAAAATATGAAATATTTAGGTATAATCTAGCAACATATATGCTAAAAATTGTAAATTATTGATGTAAGAAATAGAAGAAGACCCAAACAAATGGAGAGTATACTATATTAATGGATTGGAAGGCTTATTAGAATATTAATTTGCCCAAATTGATCTATAATTTTAATGTAATGTCCATTGAAATCTCAACAGAGTATTAGCAAGTTGATTCTAAAATTTCATAAAGGACCTACAATAGCCAAAACAATTTTGAAATGGGAAAACACACTACCTGATTTAAACTTACTATAAATCTATGGTTATCAGGACAGTATAGCACTAGTAAAGGATAAACATATAGACCCACTGAATAAAACAGAGTTTAGTTTCATACAAATTGGTCAACTGGCTTTTTATAGGTTTGTCAAAGAACTCAGTGGTGAAAAATTAGTTTTTCAGCAACTGTGATCAATTTGACACCCATATGCAAAACTAAGAGAATGATCTTTCTGTTGTTGATTTATAATATTTAATTATGTTCAATTAAAATACTTTGTATTGTTTTAATTTACTTGAATTTGTCAAGATGTGTTCTTGCTGGGGTGCCTGGGTGGCTCAGTCATTAAGCACCTGCTTTCCGCTTAGGTCATGGTCCCAGGGTCCTGGGATCAAGCCCTACACTGGGCTCCCTGCTTAGCAGGAAGCCTGTTTCTCCCTCTCCCACTCCCCCAGCTTGTGTTTCCGCTCTCGCTGTCTCTTTGTCAAATAAATAAATAAAAATCTTAAAAAAAATTTTTGTTTTTGCTTCCAGGTATTTTGTGTGTACCCACTTAATATTCTTATGTCTTCTTGGTAAGTGACCATCTTACAATTCTCTAATGTCATTTTTTTTTATCCTAATAATATTCTTTGTTTGGCAGTTTACCTTGTCTAATATTAAAATACCCACTCCAGGGGCACCTGGATGCCTCAGTCGGTTAAACATCTGCCTTTGGCTTAGGTCATGATCTTAGGGTCTTGGGATCAAACCCCAAGTAGGGATCCCTACTCAGTGGGGATTCTGCTTCTCCCTCTCTCACTGCCCTCCCTCAACTCATGTGTGGGAGAAAGAATCTCTCTCTCTCAAATAAATAAATAAATAAATAAATAAAATCTTTTAAAAAAAACTAGCTACTCTGAATTCCTTTTGATCATTGTTTGCATAATACATCTTTTCCATCCATTCATTTTTTACTTTTTTTAATATTTAAACTAGGTTTCCTGAGAAGAACATGTAGATTTTTTAAATCCAATTTATCTACTTTTATCTTTTAATTGGTGTGTTTACCATATACATTTAAAATAATTATTTAATATAATTATAATATAATTGGTGTGGTTGGTTTTAGGCCTACTATTTTTCTACATATTTTTTGTTTGCATTTTTCCTCTTTCCTACCTGTTTTTGGATAGTTAAACGGCTTTACTTTTATATTATATTTTATCTATTTATATTCTATTTTATATTTTAAACACTGCTCTTGATAGTACAGTAGAATATTTAACATTTTAGAGTCTACTTAGAGTAATGCTTTAATTTTTAAGTAATATGTAGAAGTTTACAACTACATAAATCCCATACTCTTTTCCCTTTATGCTATAGCTGTCATGTGTTTTAAATTAACATGCATTCATTTTTTAAATTTATTTTTTAAGAATTTATTTGTTTATTAAAGAGAGAGGGAGGAAGGGAAGGAAGGAGGGAGGGAGGGAGCACACAAGCAGGGGAACAGCAGCAGGAGAGGGAGAGAGAGAATCTCCAGCAGACTCCCTGCTGGGCATGGAACCCAACTCAGGGCTCCATCCCATGACACTGAGAGCAGGACCTGAGCCAAAATCAAGAGTTGGATGCTTAACTGACTGAGTCACCCAGGTGCCCCTAAATTAACGTGCATTTAAAACCCCATCAGGTGCACCTGGGTAGCTCAGTTGGTTGAGTGTCTGCCTTCAGCTCAGGGTCCTGGGATTGAGTCCCATGTTGGGCTCTCTGCTCAGTAGGAAGCCTGCTTCTCCCACTCCTTCTGACCTTTCCCATTGCTTGTTCTGTCTCTCTTTCTCAAATAAATAAAAAATTAAAAATAAAACCCTATCAGACAATGTGAAAATTTTTCTTCCAATAATTACACATATTTTGGGGGTAACTGGCTGGCTCAGTAGAGTCTGCAACTCTTGATCTCAGGGTCATGAGTTAAAGCCCCACATTGAGTGTGGAGCCTACTTCAAAAAATGTTAAAAAAATAATTACACATATTTTAAGGAACTTTTAAAAAAGTATTCTAAATTTACTCAGATATTACAGTTTTTATTTTTCTTTCATTCCTAAAGTTCCAAGTTTCTTCTAGTATTTTTTTCCTTCAGTCTGAAGAATTTTATCATTTCTTTTAGTTACCATGTGTTCTTTTAGTTCATCTTCATCTAAGAAGGTCTTTATGTTTCCTTCATTCCTGAAGGATAGTTTTGCTGGATATAGAATGTTGGGTTAATAGTTCTTTCCTATCATTTAAAAAATGTTGTTCTACTATTTTCTGTTCTCCATGGTTTCTGATGAGAATTCCACCATCATTATTAACATCATTGTTTTCCTATATTTGTCATTTTTTCCTTAGCTGCCTTCAAGATTTTTTTTCTTTACATTTAATTTTCAGTAATTTGATTATAATGTGTCTGGGTGTGATTTTCTTTGAGTTTATTCTGTTTTATGTTAACTTCTTAAATATACAAGTTAATGTTTCTCACAAAATTTAGGAAGTTTTCAGCCATTGTTTCCTTAAAAATTTTTTCTGCATCAGTTTCTTTATAGGACTCCACTATTATAAATGTCAGATTTTTTTTATATAGTCCCATGACTTCCTGAAGTTCTATTCATCTCTTCCCAATTTTTTCCTCTTTGTTCTTCAGACTGAAGGATTTCCATTAATCTACAAGTTCACTGACCCTTTTCTCTGTCATCTTCATTCTCCTATTGAGTTCAGCCAGTAAATTTCAGAGATTGGATGTTTTAAAGATATTTTGTTCTTTTTTTATAATTTAAATTTTTTGCTGAGTACTTTTATCTTTCTATGCATTTTATTTAGTGTGTGTTTACCTTTATCTCATGGAGCTTATTATGGTACCTATTGTTTTAAAGTCTTTAAATTTCAGCATCTGTGTTATCTTAGAGTTTGTACCTGTTCATTGTCTTTTCCCTTAATAATTCCCAAAGAACCACATTTCTTAGTTATTTGCTTATCAGGTAATTTTGAATTGTATTCTGGACTTTTTGATTATTAAATTGTGTAGATATGAATCCTATTAAAATTCTCTAAGGGGTATTATTAGTAGTAGTATCACCATCATAATCATCATCATTACTGTTTTAGCAGGTGGTCAACTCAGCTTCAGACTGCAAGTTTTCAAAACCATTTTTTAGACAGCAAGCAAAACAGCTGGGTGAACAGCATCCTGGAACCCTCCTTCAAGTGTGCAGATCCTTCGAGTCTCTAGGAACTCCAGGTCTCGCCATGGTGGAGTCTGAGCGCACCTCAGCCCGTGGCTGCTGTACTACCTTCACCAATTTCTTGTGCACCAGAAAGGGAACTCTCCTATTTGCTGAGACTATATTGTGCCTGGTGATTCTAATCTGGTTCAGCATCTCAACACCAGGATACTCCACTCTGTCAGTGGTTGAGATGATCCTTGCTGAGATCTTCTTTGTCATCTACATGTGTGACCTACCCACCAAGATACAATCCATCAACTGGCCTTGGATTGATTTCTTCCGGTCCCTCATTGCCGTCACCCTCTACCTAATCACCTCCATTGTTGTCCTTGTCAACAGAGGAAATCGCTCCATAATCATTGCAGGGGCACTGGGCCTTGCTGCTGCATGCCTCTTTGGCTATGATGCCTACATCACCTACCCCTTGAGGTAATAAAGATATACAGCAGTCCTGACTGATTGTGCAGTGATCCATGTTGGTGGACTCCCTTTATTTCCCTCTGAGACGGGTGGGAGGTTTAAATCTTAGTTCAATTCTCAAAGCATTTTCTAGGCAGCGTTGGGTCTGTCCTGTGAATATCCAGCTCAAGAAACTATACACTGGTATAGTTTCTTACACAGTATTAAGGAATTCTCTTCTCAACCTCACTTCCTTCCAGGTTTCCTCTTCTGTTCTCTGTCCCCGCAGAGGTCCCTTTTCCCAATTCTTCTGTGCAGAAAGGGGAGGTTTCTTTTTAGAGTTTTACCTGCTCATATCACTGCTGCTGAACAGTTCTGCAGGATGGGCCTGCCCTTGGGGCAAAGCCAAGAAAAAAAAAAGGGGTAACAACAGAACACTCATTCTCAAATGTGTTGTTTCTTCAAGTTTTGACTCCACAATCTGCCTGCTTTCATAGACTTTTTAAGAGTCCTCAGGTCATTGTTTTTGTGTATTTTGTCCAGAGTTTTTAGTTGTAATCAGAGAGATAAGCCATACCGGAAGTGCTCTAATTTGATCAGAATTGGAAGTCACATTTTGAGAGTAGACATAAGGAAAACATTTTCCAAGGATGTCTGTTAAGATATACAAAACTAATATAATGGAAGAGGAAGGTCTTAGAGATCATACAGCCCAGTGGAACTCCCTCTGTAGTTGCCTGGGGTAGGAACGGGTAAGAGTGCTAAGTATAGACAATACCAATCAAGTGTATTCTTAAAATAACTGACCAAAGTCAGACCTCAAGCATTCTAGTTATGCTGAGATATCTCGATGCCCTTTCTCATACTCTTCTTCAGTGAGTAGCTTACGCAAACATCCTTTAGTGATGTCTAGAATAGTGATTTAGCATTATGCTATTCCATGGAGCCCATTCGGGACCAAAAGTAGTGCAGAGAAGATATACTCTCTGCCACTACTTCCTGTTTCAATTAGAATAGACCACTTCTTTTTTGTTTGTTTGTTTTATTAGATTTTATGTATTTATTAGAGAGAGAGCACATGCACACACATGCGTGTTGGGGGAGGGACAGAAGGAGAGGGAGTAGTAGGCTCCCTGAGCAGGGAGCCTGATTTTGGCAGAGGGGAGGAGAGATTGATTCCAGGACTCCAGGATCACGACCTGAACAAAGGCAGACAATTAACCAACTGAGCCATCCAGGCGCCCCTAGAGCAGTCCACTTTCATCTGTTTTTCCTAACGGACTATGTCATAACATGTCATAAGAACTAAGATTTACATTGGTAAAACACAAAGAATCACTGGTTTGCAGTAAAGACATAAAGCAGTTGGCCATATATGATGGTGCTTTCCAACTCTTCTCTGATGCTTATAAACTAGTTGGAGATCCTCTGTATAGGAGGTACTGAGGACTTGTCAGGGATTGCCCAGGGGCACTGGGGAAGGATCAGAGCAGTATAAGTGTTTCTGCTTCCCTAATTTAAAGTGGTGGTCTGAGTCCTCTAGAGTACACTAGCTGTCATGAGCTTTTGTGCTTCACTCCCTCACTGCCAGAGCAAACTAGCTTTGCTTGATGACTTTAAGTTATCAAACCAAAATGATGCTGATCTATTTTATCCCTTTGGAGAATCTTTGCATTTCATGAGGCTCCTGACAATGGCAAGTACTTAACACAAATAAATTGTTTTAATATTTGCATTTAAGGTATCAGGCTAGTGGGGGAAGAGACTCTCCCTTGAGTGTCTTATAAAACCTAGATTATACAAAAAATTAAACAATCTTGGAGTCATACTTTAAGGTTAGGATGACAGCTGAGTAGTTAAGGCACTTAATAGTTCTTCTCCCAATTTCTATTAAATATTCACTAAGTACTTCCAAAAGATGAAAATGCACAACAAACTCCAAAATAAAGAATAAAAGTCAGTCATAAGAGAGATTCCTGGAAATATTTCTATTATTAAGTTTTTAATAATGCCAAATTAAGAAACAGAATGGATCTATCAGGTATGCAGCATCTTTTGAATCAGGAAAGCACAGCCAGAAAATAGGTAGAAGGAACTCTGTATCATAACTTGCCCCATGATTCCCCTCATTGCTACCCATAATTTGGGAACAGAGAGCTTCACAAATGAGAAAGGTAGACAGACATGGCCTTCACTGTGTGGAAACAGACTTCTGAACAATCAGAGTGTCCCTTCCTTTCATAACAATGTCTCTTAATTCAATTTCTATAATCCCCAGCACATTATCAGCTAGGACAAAAAGAATGGGACCTTAGTATATGTAGTCCTCTCAAAGGTAAAGAATTTCAGGTGAGGTAGAGGAACATTAAAAGCAGTGAAAACTGAGGGAGGGGTAAAGTTGTCGTGCACCACTCAGTGTCATTAAAGAATAAATACAGTTACATTCTGTAGGTTACACATCCTCTTTCCAATAAAGAATTAGGAAGTGATTCTATTTCATTTCAAAGGAACTACACAAGAAAAATGCCTATTAAACAATAAAAACTGACATAAGGCTGTATATATCAAATCACAGAATATTAGAGGCAAGTCAGTCAGTACCTAAGTTAGATGGTGGAGAACTAAACAGCAAAACTCTATACTTTATCTTTTTTTTCAAACTCTGGGCCTAAATATTTTTCTCCCAACTCCAAGTTGAAAAAAAAAAAAAGGGAGGAAAAAAGTGGGATGTATGAAATACATTTTTGTATGCAGTAAAACACAAGGGAAAGAATCTGTCTTTGAAGTCTTTATCCTCATCTAATACTGATTTATTATAGGAACAGGAAGAAACATTAGAAAGTTAAAAAAAATAATCTACATGTCTGGGGCACCTTGGTGGCTTGGTGGGTTAAATCCTCTGCCTTCAGCTCGGGTCATGATCTCAGGGTTCGAGATTGAGCCCCACATGGCATCGGACTCTCTGCTCAGCAGGGAGCCTGCTTCCTCCTCTCTTTCTGCCTGCCTCTCTGCCTACTTGTGATCTCTCTCTATTTGTCAAATAAATAAATAAAATCTTAAAAAAAATAATCTACATGTCCATTGACAAATGAGTAGATGAATAAATGTAGTATATATGTACAATGAGATAAGATTTAGCCTTAAAAAGGAATGAAATTCTTACACATGGTACAATATAAATGAGCTTGAAGACATTACGCTAAGAGAGATAAGCCAGACACAAAAGGATAGATATTACATGATTCCATTTATATGAGGTACCTAGAATGGTCAAATTCACAGAGACAAAAAGTAGAACATTGGTCACCTAGGGCTGAGGGGAGGAGGGAATGAGAAGTAAGTATTTAATGGATACAGAATTTCAGTTTGAGAGGATGGAAAGTTCTGGAGATGGATGGATGGTGGAACAATAATGTGAGTATACTTAATGTCACTTTACTGTACACTTAAAATAGTTAAAATGGTAAATTTTGTTATATATATATTTTACTATAATAAAAAAGTCACAAAAATCTATAAAAACTAAAGAAGTCAGTCACAAAAGAGTATATACTATATGATACCATTTCTGTGAAATTCTAAAACATATAACCTAATCTAATCATGATATAACCAATTTATGGTGATAGAAATCAGAATATTAATTAAGCTTGGTAAGCGATTTATAGATAAGAAGAATAAGGAAATATTTGGGAGTGCTGAAAGTATTCTATAATTGGGGCAACGTTCACATGAGTGTATTTATATGTACAACTCTATTGAGTGGTACAGTTAAGGTTTATGCATGTTAATAGATATGTTATATCTCAAATCCATGTCTATGAAATACAAGCTATTAAAAAAAGAGAAAGCAGGCTAAATTGAAACAAGAACAGACTGTGAAAAGAAAACAAGCTAGAAAAGCCTTCTAAAATTTAGAAGTGCAGCAACTCAAATAAAAACCATTGGGGGGGCAGTATAGAGCAGACTTCTTGATGCAGAAAATCAAATCAGTGTTTCAGAATACAAATTTGAGATGCTTTCCCAAAATGTAGGAAATAAAAGGACAGAGAGAAATAAAGAGAGATGAGGACAAAGTTGAGAGTCCAAGTATTACCAATACATGTTCCTTTAAAAGAAGATGATGAGATGGGGTGCCTGGGTGGCTCAGTGGGTTAAAGCCTCCGCCTTCAGCTCTGGTCATGATACCAGGGTCCTGGGATTGAGCCATGCATCCGGCTCTCTGTTCAGCGGGGAGCCTGCTTTCTCCTCTCTCTCTCTCTGCCTGTTTGTGATCTCTATCTGTCAAATAAATAAATAATCTTAAAAAAAAAAGGTGATGAGATAAACAGATCATGTGCAATGAACTAATATACATGAAAATTTTACCGAGGTGAAAAAAGACCCAAGCCCTTTAAAGAGTTCCCTTTTTTAGGAAAAAAAAAAATGATAAGAGATGCACCTCTAGGATTATTCCAATGAAGTCCTTAAATTTCAGAAATACACAAAGAGGGGCGCTTGCCTGGGTGGCTCAGTCCGTTAATTGTCTGCCATCAGGGTTCTTGCTCAGCAGGGAGTCTGCTTCTCCCTCTCTCTCTGCCCCTTCCCCTGCTCATGCTCTCTTGTGATCTCTGTCTCTTAAATACATAAATAAAGTCTTAAAAATAAATTACATAAAGAATCCTACAAGAGCTAAGCTAGAAAATGTTGCCAATAAAACAGCAAGACACAGTTTGGTCTTTTAATTTCCTCAGTAGAAGTAAGTCTAAAAAAGATAATGGAGGAAATTTAATGAATTTTTAGGGCAAAAATTTGTGGACCCAAAAAACCTTGCCTATCCATGTTTTCATTGATGTGTGAGGACAACAGATGTTCTTAGAGATCTCAACTAAGTGTTCTTTATTTTAAAATTATTTAAGGTTTGGGGCACCTGGGTGGCTCAGTGGGTTAAAGCCTCTGTCTTCAGCTCAGGTCATGATCTCAGGGTCTTGGGATCAAGCCCCACATCAGGCTCTCTGCTCAGCAGGGAATCTGCTTCCTCCTCTCTCTCTGCCTGCCTCTCTGCCTACTTGTCATCTCTGTCTGTCAAATAAATAAATAAAATATTTTTTAAAAATTATTTAAGGTTTTATTTTAGACTACCAAAAAATGAGTAAAGCTTAAAATGTGAGAAAACAGATTCTCTACAAGGACTGGAAGCAAATATAGAAATTAAACGTACAGAAAGAAATTTAATTTGTAATTTAGTTACGAACCTGAAGGTAATATAGTCAAACATAAAAGATTATAGTGTTTTTTAAAAAGGAGGAGTGTACGCCTGACGATTCACAGACCTGTACCCCTGCGGCAAATAATACATTATATGTTAATAAAAATAATTAATAATAAAATAAAAACAAAAAAAAGAAGAAGGAAAGATAAAATTGGGCAGAAAATGTGCTTTCTTGTCTAAATGGTAAGGTCTCAAAAGTTATAGTTTTATTCTTAAAATTTATAATCATAAAAATGCATATTTGACATTGTTTCTGTTTTTTTTTTTTTTTAAGATTTATTTATTTATTTGACAGAGAGAGAGAGAAGATCACAGGCAGGCAGAGAGGCAGGCAGATGGAAAGGGGGAAGCAGGCTCCCTGCTGAGCAGAAAGCCCAATTTGGGGCTGGATCCCAGACCCCCTGAGACCACGACCTGAGCGAAAGGCAGAGGCTTAACCCACTGAGCCACCCAAGCACCCTGTTTATGGTTTTTAAAAAAGATTTTATTTATTTATTTGAGAGACAGAGTGTGCACAAACAGTAGAGAGAAAAAGGGAGGAAGAGGAAAAGGGAGGAGGAAAAGGGAGAAGCAGGCTCACTGCCACACAGGGAGCCAGATGAGGGGTCCGATGCAGGGCTTGATGGGGGGCTTGATGGCAGCTACATGCAGCACTCCATCCCACAATGCGGGGATCATTCCCTGAGCCTAATGCAGATGCTTAACCAGATGAGCCACTCAGGGACCCCTCAACATTGTTTATGTTTAAGGATAACTATTAGTAGACTAAAAACAAGAAATCTTTATCCCTAAATCAAAATCATTTTGAAGCAAAAGGAAACATTAGTTCAAAGTTATATAGAAAAATATAGAAAGCAAAAACCATGACTAAGTAGGAATTTTAAAAAAAGAAAAAAATAACGAAAACCATAGAACTATGAGAACTTTAAAAAAAATAATGACAAAATCATTTAATTGCAAGACAAATCAAAACAAATAAGTGAGGAGAGACTTGCGCATAAAAGTATTCATTACAGCATTGTTTGGAATAGCAAAAGGTTGGAATCAACATAAATGTCCATTAGTAAGGTATTGGTTAACTAAATGGTGCATGTAAAAATGAACTACCCTATATTTGTTAAAACGAATGAGACAGTTTTATAGTTACTGATATAGAACAATCTCTAAGGTACATTGTCAAAACAAGGAGAAAAAACATCATTGAGAGAAAAGTCTATGTAACAAATACAAATGATTGTGTACTTAGGGAAAGAATACAAGAAACCAAACAACCATTCCCTTTTGTGTGGGGGAACTAGTGGCTTGTGGACAGAGGTGGGAGGAAGAATTACTTTTCATTATGTATCATACTGTATCTTTTGGATTTATATGTCATATGCATGTATTAACTATATAAAAATAATTATGTAAAATTTTACAGAACATGGATTGGAACTAGAACTACTTCATGACCTCTGTAAGGACTTATATTCACTATATGTGTATGATGCTGAAGTTGATAATATTTGGCTTTTGCACAGGGAGGAGTAGAAAGAATCAGTTCAATGACAGAGTAAGAAGAATAAAATAGACCCACAGGAAGCTGAGATGAGAACCATTTTGGCCTGGAAAGACTGAGAGAGTATCATTGGTTCCTCAGAATTTCTCAACTCTTTTGTTCTGTTTTACTTCTTCATATTTTCCAAAATCTTAAAAATAAGTGTGTACTATTTTTGTAATGAAAAGAAAAACATGATTATTGCTTTTAAAGTCCTAGCCTATTCCCTAGGGAGTGTATAAGACAGCAGTGACAAGAACACATAAACAAAGCAAATGTATAAATTCAACTAGCAGATTATTTACACTGTCTCCAAAAAAAAAAAAAAATATGGGGGGGGGGGCTAAAGTGCAAAAAGTGTCATGGTTATTAAAAAAGAATATATAGAGTATATGTGGGTAATGTTTCTATGTTGATGGGTGAATATGAAGAATCAGTGCCTCTCTTCAAGTTACAGAAACTTTAGGAAAGATGCTATATTTTGGGAAGTCTTTGAATGATGGAAGGGAGATCAAAATAGTGCAACGTTGAAAGCAGACACTTTTCTGTTTTCAGGTATGGAAGTCCTAAATTTGGGACTGAGATGATTGACAAAAGTTGTGATGAATAAAAAAGGGAAGTAGATACTGGGTGATGAGCCTGTTGCTGCCAAAAAAGGCAATTCTTCTATGAAAGGGCCTTAAAGAGGAAGATGTAAGAACCTAAAAAGCAGTGGGTCAGAAAGCACACTTAGTCTTGGGACTTAGTGGAGTGGTGCTAGGTAGGAAGGGAAAAATTGGATGGAAGGCTGTTGCAAAAAATGGGAAACAGTATGAGACCATCTGTGTATATCTGTTATAATCTCCTTGATCTGGGCTTCCCTCTCTAATTGTGGTCATGTACCCACCATCTCAGGGGTTCCATAAACATAACAGTCCTCGTCCTTGGAAAAAATTGTACTGTCAGTGATTTGCATGCTTGGGCTTGTGTGACATTTGTAGGGTCCCCGAGATGGTAATGACATAGAGCGAGAAAATAATTGTTTTACAGAAATCTGTTTCTTTCTATTTCTCCATTCTGTTTCTAGGGTCAATGCAAGTATTTTGCAGTTGAATGGAATAGCAGCTTCTAAGAAATAAAAAACAGATGTTGGAGGAAGGCATTCAGGGTGAGTCAGGAGAAGCCCTTAAGGCACTCTCCTCACTGTGTGCTCTACACTTTTTCTTGCTTTAATCTTGATAGATGCTGAAATTCCCAACTATGCCTAGGCAGTACCCAGGCTGTAATGGATCTAAAAATGACCAACTACACTGACTCCCAAGCCTGACTGTCCTGTGGAAAGAAAAGAATAGCTTGGCTGATCTCATAAGGAGTCCTCTCAGGTAAAGGAATATGGTCTTCCTGATTCACTTCTCAGATCTAGAAAAAAAAGTACATATATACTATATTGGGGTAAATATTAATCATATAAAACCAAGCTCTTAAAACAGAACCTCAATTTTTTACAACTGTCTGTTCATTAAAGTTGTTCAGAATCAAGTGAAGCTGTTCTACATTAAAAAAATTTTTTACTGCCCTTTTGGAAAGCTGTGTTAAATATAATAAGTATCATACTTTCTTGGAAATGTTAGCTAAAGTTTCTATAGGAACTTAGCCACATCACATTCTTAGCACATTTGTGGTATGCATTTTTGAAATTGCATGCAATTTATGGTAATGAATTACAACTGATATGCAATTTACAGTATGTACCTGAAATTTTAGTATTTATTTTTAAACAGGATAGGCATGATTATGCACAAAATTGAGAAAATATAAAAGTACAGGTAAAAATGTGTTTTTTAAACTTTATTTTTTAAGATTTTACTTATTTTCTTGAGAGAGAGAGATAGCAAGTGAGGGAGAGAGTATGAGGTGGGGGGGACAGGGACAGAGGAAAAGGGAGAAAGAGAGCCCCCACTGAGCAGGGAGACTGATGTGGGGTTCCATCTCAGGACCCTGGAATCATGACCTGAGCCGAAGGCAAAAGTTTAACTGAGTGAGCCACTCAGGTGCCCTAAAAATGTGTTTATATGGGAGCATAAATTCATAATACCTTTTTTAAAAAAAAAAAGATTTATTTATTTATTTGACAGACAGAGATCACAAGTCGGCAGAGAGGCAGGCAGAGAGAGAGAGGGAAGCCGACTCCCTGCTGAGCGGAGAGGCCAATGCGGGGCTCAATTCCGGGACCCTGGGACCATGACCCAAGCCAAACGCAGAGGCTTTAACCCACTGAGCCACCCAGGTGCCCTTCATAATACTTTTTTAAAATCTGGAAGTATTTGTTTAAAAAGCTTTTATAATTCTTTTGAATAAAGGTTTTGTTGAAGACAGTAAACATTGACAATGTTTGACATTGACAGTAATTGACAGTAAACAATGACAGTGAATTTGTCATTCTTTTACAACACTCCATTATGGGCAGCTTCCTTATATAGTGGATAATACTAAAAAGCATGAAATATATATTTATCTATATACATATTTATGAATGATTCTTTCCCTGAAATCCAGGCATTTGGATTCATTTATTGCTGAGAAACTACCCCAAAACTTAGTGGCTCAAAGTAGTGATCACTTCATTATTTCTTCATGATTCTACTGTGTGCTTGGAGGGATTAACTTGTTTCTGTTCCATGTAGCATCATCTGGGGGTTTCAGATGCCCAGGGGCTGCTGGAATGGCTTGACTTGGGTCTTAAGTCTGGAGTCTCTGTTCTGAGGGTCTGCTGGACTCCTCCGTTGTCCTCCATGTGATTTCTTGTGGTTAGTAATCGTGAATTTCCTCACACCATGGTGACCTCAGTTTAGTTGGATATCCCAGAGCACTAAATTGTTGGTTGCCAGGCAAACTGTCAAAGTTGGGCCTGATATTGGCACAGTGCCATTTTTGCTGCATTCTATTGGTTAGAACAGCTCACAAGGCCCCAGCCTCGATTCAGTGTAGGAGGGAACTCCAGGAGGCCATGCATCCTGGGAGACACAGTTCACTGGGGGCCATCTTTGGAAGCTAGCTACCACATCAGTGTTTATGAAAGAAATTCCATACACATTAAACTGAGTCTATTTCCTACCAAATAACCAAAACTAAAGAATGCTGAACTTAATTGTCTTTCACTATTCACAAGTCTACACCCAAATCTTTTTGATTTTTCCATGATCTTTCCCAAATATGCCTCATTCAAATTCTTTCAGCACTACAGTCTCTCTATTGGGTCCTAGCATGAGTCTCATCTAAACTAAATGTTTCCAGATGTTTGAATTCCCAAAGCCAGAAAAATTAAGATATAATTAACTTAACCTATGTATTTGCATAGAATTGCTAACTCTGTAAGTTTAAATTTCCAAGTAAGAACATTAAAAACTATACCATTTACTATTACTTTTGTTTCTAAAAGGTACATTAAAAAAAAAAGTAGTAAAAATAATTTCAGACTGAACAGCAGCTTTAAATAGAACTGCTTACTTTATAAAAATATGTAATAATTATTCTCATTTTGCTGTAGTTCAGGAAAACTCCACCAAGGAGTATCACTGGTTCTGGACCCAGTGTTTGGAAACCTCTAGTCAAGCCACTATTGTTGAACATTGTCAAGGTCCTCTTTATTCTGAACCTTGCTAAATCATTTTCACATCTTTCCCTAGGGACTATAATTATACTGAGAATATTGCAAATTTTATAATTCCCTCTTTTACATAGAATCATTTAAATCTGTGCTAATGTAAA
Source organism: Mustela nigripes (assembly GCF_022355385.1). Classification (NCBI taxonomy): domain Eukaryota; kingdom Metazoa; phylum Chordata; class Mammalia; order Carnivora; family Mustelidae; genus Mustela; species Mustela nigripes. Next base: position 42,417,808 of record NC_081564.1, on the reverse strand, counting down.
TAGGACAGTTATGATACACTTATTGTACTAGGATTGGATAGCATTAGCATATTCAACTGTTAAGAATGGGGACTCTGGAGTCTGACTGTCTCTATTCCAATCTGGATCTGTCATGACCTCACAAGTAACATATCTTTCTCCACTTCAGTTTCCCCATCCATAATGTAGGTATCAGCAGAATTCTTTTGAAGTTTTAATTGGATTCTATGTATAAAATGCATATAGTAATGCCTAGCATATGGTAAACGTTCAGTATGTATAATTAATGGTACATTCTATTGCACTTAGAATCTTAATATATACTTTAAAGGTGATCGCAAATATCCACAATGTTGTTGAAGAGATTAGCCATAACTAGACAACAGAATTTAAAAGTTGCAAAGGAACTTAAATGTCATGATTATACCTTATGACAGGTGAGGACTTTTTTATTTAAAAGAAAATTGATATGGAGTCCATCTTTCTTATGGTAAAAGACAACTATTTGGGAGTTACAATCACCAGATTAATCTTATAAAAAAGCAAAATACATAGGCCTCACATATATTTCCAGTAGCTTTGCCACATTGGTTTTCAATCCACTTATATTTATCAGTGTCACTCATATATTGTCTTAGCTACCTGCACTTTTTCATATGTGTTCAATGGAAAGCAACATAATGCTCACAGTTCTCTGAGAAACAACAAAATTCCAAAGAATACCTAAAAATGGTAATAAAAAAGGACAAGCAGAGTTTAGGAAATTTACTTTAGGGCAACTGCCAGATTTATTTTAAGCCCTATGCTTAAAAATAAATTTAATTCACATGACCAGCTTTAAATACTGGAGCCAAGAAAAGTCACTGCAAAAGCATTTAATAAAATACCTGAGTTTTGTCTAGTTGTCGCTTTGCTATGATTTTTGTGATGACTTACTTCCTATTGTGATTTATACAGTGGTTTTTGTATCTAAATATTTCCTGTATATAATAAAGTGAAAATAGAAAAGTCATTTTTCAAACAATAAAACATTTTCCTAACTTCTGACTCACACCATGAAGTTAGTGGACTGTTCAGAGGCCATGCAATGTTTTTTTACAGAGGAAGAAAACTGGTTCATCCATAGCATTTTCCAGTGTGGGGAAACATATTCGTGTTTTCTATTTTTTTTTTCTTTTTTAAAAAAGATTTTATTAATTTGATGGAGAGCTAGAAAGCCAAGCAGGCAGAGCAGCAGGCAGAGGGCAGGCTTCCTGACATACATGGGCTCGATTCCTAGACTCTGCGATCATGACCCCAGCCGAAGCAGACGCCTAACCGACTGAGCCACTCGGGCTCCCTCCCTGCTTTCTATTTCTAGCAATCTTTAATTTGACCTATGAGCCAAACTAAAGATTGACCAGGAACAAATTAAGGTAGATTTCCCGCGGACAGCCCTAAAGATTATCAGCAGATTGAGTAACATGTCTTTCAACCCTCACACCACAGTCAATGAAGCAATTGACTTAAGAGGAAATGCCCATAATTTTCATATTCTACATTGGTTCTGTTCAAATCACAATTTTAAGTGGCACTGAGCTTTCTTTTTTGAAATTGAAACAGGCAGGATCACACATCAAAGAGAACTATAACTGGAGTGATAATGGTGTGGCAGAAGTCGTATGAGTAACTTAAAAATATTATTTTAATGAGGTTCTTTTCTTTTTTAAACAAACTGAACTTGACTTCTATGGACTACATCTTCCGGAGTTAGTATTTTAGTGCTCCCCTGATACACACGCTCGGCTGAGGAGGGTTCAGTACTGCACTGCTTCGTAATTTTCCCATGGAATCGCAGACCGTTTAAACGCTGGTGTTCCCGGGAGGCCGACGATGAAGTACTACCGAAAAACAAACTCCGTTGGTGCTAAAATGCTGCTGCCTGCCGGCGAAAAGGCCTCTTGCCTAGAAAAGAATCTATTAGCAAAATAACAATATCAAGCACTCCTTTCTCGTCAGAAAGCTCCGGACGGCTGCAGCCTAGAGGAAGCAGAGCTGAGGCAGCAGCTTAGGATGCGACCAGAGGCACAGCCCCGCCCCTCTACTCGGCACCCCCTCGCCAAACCTACCCCGACCTCCTCCCCATCTCAAGAGCTCTACTTCGCTCCCCGCAGCCCGCTGGGGCGAGGGCGGTGACGCCCGTCGCACCCTGTCGGCTCCTCCCAGCTACCAGCCTTCGGCGTCGGACCGCGAGGCCCCGTGCGTGCCCCGCCTTCCGCCCCGCCCGTCCCGGCCCGTCCCGGCCCAGCCCCGCCCTGCGGAGACGACGGCTTGTGCGCGCGCGCGCGCGCGCGCGCGCGCAGCGCGGGACCGATTCTCCTTCCGAGCGTCCGCGCCCCGCATGCGCAGTCTGCGCCGGCGGTCTCCGTTTGTTTGAACAGGAAGGCGGACATATTAGTCCCTCTCGGCCCCTATCGCCCCACCCCCCCAGGCTTTCGCCGCCGCGACTCGCCCTCTCCCGGGCAGGGGACGCAGCCCTTCCCAGAAGCTCCCCGATCAGCCGCCGCCGGGACCCGACTCTCGTCTTCCTCACCGCCCGCTCTCCAGTCTTTACTAAGTTTCCATCGGGCACCGACCTCGCCCTGCCCCGCAGAACAGCGCGGCAGCAGCCCTAGTAGCGACGGTACAAAATGGGAGAGTGAGCCTATCCCGCGGGAACCAGCTCTTGGCAGAGTCGGATTGGTGCGTCGGGTCGCGCCAAGGAAAGCCGGGGATGCGGGGCTAGACCGCCTAGAGAGCCTCTGAGCGGAACGGGTCGGGCCCGTGGCCCAAGCGGCGGCTGCAGCTGGCACAGCTCCGCACCCGCCCTTCGCTTTCGCCTTTCCTCTTCTCCCTCCCCTGCTGCCCGGAGCAGTCTCCACCCTGCTTCTCTTTCTCTCCCACCTCCTGCCCATCTCGGGACGGGGAACCCTCCAAGGCGAAGGCGGCTGGGGCCCGCTAGGCTGAAGCACCTCGCCGGAGCAACGAGGCTGGTGGCGACGGCGCTTTCGGCTGTCGTGAGGGGCTACCGGGTGGGATGCGACTTTGGGCGCCCGAGCGGCTGTGGGTCGCCGTTGCCCCCGGCCGGGGGTCTGGAGAGCGGAGATCCCCTCAGTGAGGGGGAAGAGGGGGAACCGGGCGCACCTGGTGACCCTGAGGTTCCGGCTTCACCGCCCAGCGGCCGCGAACCCACCGCCGGAGGAAGTTGGTTGAAATTGCTTTCCGCTGCTGGTGCTGGTGCGAGGGTATTGTCACAGTAGCAGCAACATGTCGACTGGGGACAGTTTTGAGACTCGATTTGAAAAAATCGACAACCTGCTGCGGGATCCCAAATCGGAAGTGAATTCGGATTGTTTGCTGGTGAGTAGCAGTTGTCTTTTGCTTCTCTGGGCTTCTGTATATGCCGTCCTCTTGCTTTCAGTCTAGTTACTTGCAAAAGAAAGTTTCAGGTGTGCATAATCTTGGAAAACACCAGAATCTGCTGGTTTTCCTGAACAGTCCGCTGTCTAAAATCTCATACCGTGGCCTTATTTATCTTTGGACTGGCCCTGTACTAACTACTCTCTGAACTTTTAGCTCTGACTCAGTTCATTACTCTACAAAAGATATTTATAAACTTCTGTTGCAGGCATCACGTAAAAAGTTACCACGTCAGTTATTTCTGCATGTATAGTTTGTTGAATGACGGTCTTAGTAGTATTAATCTTTTTGATCGGTTTGACAGTAATACTGGAAAGACTACTTTCCACCTAGAGCGATTTAGCTCCCGAGGGTTTAGTTTTTAGACTTGGCAGTGATAATGGAGAATCGATATTGAGGAAGTGATTTTTAAGCCAAAATGTCATAGGTGATTTGAGTAGTGGAGGAACTTTTTGCTGGACTGTTAAGTGTTAAGACCTAAGATAACTCGTAGGTCACCACATTATTAACTCTTTTACAGTATAGTTGATTACAAGAGTAGCGCACATATATTTTATCATAACTGCCCTTTTTGGTGCTGGTGGGCTTACCATTATCATTTTTAAAACATTCTGAGGAGGTTTTTATGAAATGAAAGGCCAAATTCTTAAAGATCTTTAATTGATTACACTTCTGTTAATAATTATAGTTTTTAGGTTTTATCGACTTTCCCTGATACTAATAGTTGCAAACTCTGTAAGCGAGTTTCTCCTTTTACTTTACTGAACAACTAAAAGTTGTATAATAATTCTGTTTTGTCCAAACGAAACCACATAATCTCTAAGGTTACGGGGGTATGTATACGAATAATTATTTACAGCCTCCTCAGAAAATTAATGTTAGATGTATACAATATATGGGATTAAGTGAACAAAACAATGCCATTAAGAGAAATCATATTTAAAAATCTCATCTTGAATCAGGAATATTAATCATTTAAAGTTAACATGCCTTTTAGTTACTGTAAATATCTGTGTATATTTTTAAATGTGTACTCTTTTACCAGAAAATTTCTTTCCAACGCTTTCAGAATTACTTTTAGCATCCTTGATGGTGAAAGGAGAGTCTTGTGGGTTATGTATTTGAAATGTCTCACCTGCGTTATGCATGCTTTTCATACTGAGAAACAGGATGGTGGATGCTTAATACAATATCTTATTGAATGAGAGAAGTGGAAGGAATTAGAACACATCTTTCTACTAAGAATTTGTTTCAAGACGCCCAATTCTTTTAATGTTTTCCCAGTTTCCATGTATCTTTGATTCTGTTTTGCTTTTTGATCTCCTCATTCCATGAAATAGTGGTATAGGGAGGGGTTTTTTGGTTTTTCTTTTTAAGTTGTTGGATAGCCTCTGCCTTAGTTTCATTGGTGGGAACCTCAGAGATTTGTTGAAATGTGGAAGATACGAAGAAATATAAGGCATGGATTCTTTTTTTTTTTTTTTTAAAGATTTTATTTTATTTATTTGTCATAGAGAAGCGAGAGCAAGCGCAGGCAGACAGAGTGGCAGGCAGAGGCAGAGGGAGAAGCAGGCTCCCTGCCAAGCAAGGAGCCCGATGTGGGACTCGATCCCAGGACGCTGGGATCATGACCTGAGCCGAAGGCAGCCGCTTAACCAACTGAGCCACCCAGGCGTCCCTATAAGGCATGGATTCTTGAAAGTCCAGTCTATCTAGGAAAACTAGACTTAATCTTGCATTTATACACAGAAATAGAGCAGAACACCTTGCAGACTGAAAAAAAATGTGTGACAGAATTCAAATAATTGGTGTAGATGATACATGCTCTTGGTTATTGAAAGGAAGAGTGTGTTGTGAGGGCCAGAGTGTGCTTTATGTTAGTGGATAGGATCTATATAGAGGGCATTCAGAGGGTGAGTAGAGGATAGCATGAATAGAGGATGTGATTGGCTGTGACATGGTTAGGGAATGAGCTTGGAAACATAGACTAGGGCTAGAATGTGGAGGATTTGATTGCTGGGCTATAGGAGTTTAGGTTTTCTTCATTATGTTGTGGCTATTAAATATTTGTAAACAAGACTGTGCCAGGATGAATGAAGATGAATCTGGTAGTTGTATGCAGGATGGAGTGTGTAAAAAGAGATCAGAGATAGAGTTAAGATTGGGGACTTTTTAACAAATTAATAGCACAGAAATTATTGAAGTCCCAAATTGGGGCATTAAAATAGGAAAAGAAGAATTGGTAGAACTTGATTTTCCGGGTTGGGGAGAAGAGGGAACCAAAGTGAGAGAAAACAGTTAGATGATGCTAAAAAAACTTTGAGGCTAGGTTATAGGGAGACTGTTGAAAACAAGAAGTGTCAGGTTTGGAAATCTCTTGGGAAGAAAAGGCAACAGTTTGATTGCAGGTTGTGTTTCAAAGGATAGTGGTGGGACAGCCACAGGGAAATGACCTGGAGGCTATTGGAGATAGGAAACTGAGCTCATAATTAAAGATAACAATTTAGAAATCATTTGCACAGAGTTGCAAGTTGAAGTTAATATGATGATAAACGGTTAAAGATGAAAGTTGAACAAAGAGGAAGAGTCAAGAAAGTCAGCAGTCTGGGCCTTTTCAGAGTTAGGACAGCCAGGTATCTTGGAACCTAAGACTTGTGAAAGAACATTTG
>NC_081564.1:42355924-42411622 GCF_022355385.1 Mustela nigripes | reverse complement strand
CCCCCCCCCCCCCCCCCCCCCCCGCCAAGCCCCTTGTAGTCTTACAGTCTTGATTCTCTTTTCTGTTTGGTTCCATAACTGTTTATTGATACGTGTTGAAATTTTGTTACTCTATTAATCTGGACTTGATAAAGATTGAATTTTTTCTTTGGAGACAAATCCTTTTTTCAGTTTTATAGTGTCTAGCCTGATTTTTCTTTGCATGGTATTTTGTTTGTCATTAAGTATTCATTCATTCTACCATTCAGAATGACCTATCAGATACCTTTTCCTTTTTTTAGTGAGTCTGTTTTTACTCTTTCCTATCTGGACTTTGGACATCTTTTGTAGGGATGATACCACTTTTAAGTTGATTGCCTTTCTTTATTATTTTGGCCATTGTTGATTTATTTAATTGATACTTATTGAGTATGTATTAACGGGCTATGTGCAGCATTCAATTTCTAGGGTTGTGTGTGTGTGTGTGTGATATCAAGAAATTGTTCTTCACTTGAGTACATCCACTCTTCAAATGAAAGTTCCCAAAACTTGGTTTCAGAAGAGTCTGCTGGCGGATCTCTCTCCCTTTTTAAAAGTTTTTATTTCCTTATTTTTTGAGAGAGAGAGGAGAGTGTGTGAGCAGGGGGAGGGGCAGAAGGAGAAAGAGAATCTCAAGTGGGCTCCTTGGTGAGCGGTTGAGATCCTAATGTTGAGTATTAGTAGTTATAAAGTAATATAGCTGGAAGAAGCCCTGGTAAGTGGCTGACCAATCTTTTCTCATATAATATATATACCTGCCTGCCTCTCACCCTGCTTATTTTCTTTCTCTGTGTCTCTGACAAATAAAATATTTAAACAAAAAAATCCTAAATATCTGATTAAAAAAATCCTAATATCTGACTGCCCACCAGGCATCTGTCCTCGGATATCATGTTACCACTTAAATTTCTCATATACTAAAAGAGCTTTCTTCCATATACTTCCTTATCATTGATACCGCTACTCTACCTGTCACTCACCTGGAATTTTTGTTGTGAACTTTAACAAGTCTTTGCTACATGTTAGATTATTTCAACTGATTTTGGCTAGCATTCCTGATACTAGATTATTGCTGTTTAATCCCTCTGTGTATTGTACTAGTTAAATTGATCACATTTGGGGTTATATTAGTGAAATGAAAAGACCCGAGGTCATTAAATCTTTGAACCTAAAGCTGTATGCCTGCCAGTGTTCATAATTTATGAGTTAATGGGTGTTAACCAGTACCAATTGCATACCTGGTTAATTTGGGTATCAGTATGTAATTTTTTTAAACAAATTATTCCATTCATTCATTCAATGAATCTTTATGTAGGCTTTAAACTTGGATTCAAATGTAGTCTCTGCCATGTACTTGCTAGATAATTTTAGATGAGTTACTTTAACCTGTCAAGAGTTTATTTCCTCTTAAGGAAAGTGAGGGAATAATACTACTAGATTGTTGTAAGGACAAAATATTATAGACAAAGCAGTTATCACAGCATATGGCATTTAGTAAGCATTTGTTAATTGGTAATTACTATCTTTGTCATATTTATAGTATTCCTATTTATGCTAGTGACTGTTTAGGTTGGAAGTTGATATTTATTTTCTTCTGTGAGTGCAGAATAATACTGGCACCTCAAGCCATGCCCATAAATTAATAATCCAGCTGTATTTTACTGAACTGTCCAAACCAGTTGTAACTAAAAACGGAGACATTTAGTTGGGATTGAGTAGAATGGGGAGGGACTTTTGGAGACTATTAAGTCACGATTTATAACATACATACTTTGTGCCAGGGGTTTATAAGAGAGGCAGTTGGGAGCTGGTTTGCAGATATTTAGTTGTTATCTTGTCCTCTTTCTTTGTGTATCTTTTGTACTTTTCAGTATGCATTCTGTAAATAGGCCCTCTTGCACTACAAGTATCCTGTGGGTGTATAGAGAGGTGGCTCAGAGTAACAGCTGAGACATGAATTGGACCATTCATTAATCTCTTGAGTCAGAAATGTTTTTAATTCAGAAGAAGGAACCACATAAAAAAATTTGTAATGAACAAAGAGTAAATTCTCAATTTTAGATTAGTTTTTGCACAACTTTACAGTTTAGTTTTATAATTGTAAGTTTTGCTATGTGTACATACGGTAAAAATGAGATTCTGTTTTCATATATGGCTGAAAACTCCACATGTCAGAAGATGTACATATGGAGTTCTGTTGCTGAAGTAGTCAGTTGGCTCTACTTCCCCATTCCCATCCTCACTAAAAAAGAGGTACATCCATTTAGTTTAAGTACAGAGCATAGCTGATGGGTGCCACACTTGTGTGTACAAGGTAAATGGTGCATTTCACAATGGAAAATATTTTTTGAAATATGCCATTTGCATGGTATACTAAAAAAAAAAGACAACAAAAAAACTTCTGGATTGAAAATTGAGAGCATTGGCATAAACTTGTTTTGCTGTTAATTTCTTTCTGTGACCAAGAGAGGGCTTCAGTTTCCCCCTTTGTAGAATGAAGGGTTGGGCCATATAGTTGCTGATGTCCATTGTGTCTCTAAAAATTCTGTGAGTCTTTGTTTATTATACTTCTTTAAAAACTTAAAAAGTTGTGTCATTGATTCATTACTTAATAGAATTTAAAAGTTAAATGGTGTTGGGGTAGAAATATAAAAATAGGAATGATCTTTGGTAATCACTATTTTTAGAACTAGTTCTGTATAGCCTTGCAAGATCATCTTAAACTAATTGTTAATTGTTATATTTGGCACTTTTTTATTTTTGCATTTGTGACTTGTGTCCATAACACTTTTTCAACAGAGAAGGTAGTAATTGAGTTACTTATTTGCATATCCATTACAGTGTATACACGTAGTTTACTTCTCTAATACACCTGGCCTGCCTGTTGGAGATTGTGAAATTTAGGAGTACATTTTCATTGCAGTTTCTAAACAGTGAGACATAGATGTTCAAATTTGAAAATCCAAAGTTGATATCTCAGAGGGTGAGAGGTTGTCTTAAACTTGTGTCTTCTTTTAAAAGGTATACTAACCTGTGCTGCCTCTTTATTCCTCGTTTATTTTTATTGTACTGTTTTATTCCCATACTTTATAGACTTTATTCCATACTCCTGTATTGACTTTCGGAAAGAAATTGAAAGTTTATCTCAGAGGAACTAATTTTGAAATAGTGGACCTCATTTAACTCTTCCTTTTTCTCTTTGCTGTTATTCATTAATTCATTCATTCATTCAGCAAATGTTTATCTGGTGTGTATTGGGTACTGGGCACTCTGATAGGCTCTGGGGACACTGTGTGAGTACAAACAAACATGGGTCTTGGTTTGTAGAATTGGTAGTCTCAGGAAAAGGGTAAATTTTGAGCAGACAGGAGTGGGGTAAGGCTTACAGGGGAGGTAAGATATGATCATGCCTTTCCTTTAAGGTTTGGGATATATTTAAAGACTTGTGGTAAAGTAGTCTAAGTGTATAATTTTCAGCTATGTGTCTGTAGATTCTCTGTATCAGATTCACTTGAGGACTTGTTAAAAATGGAATCTGGACCCATGCCCAGACAAACAAAATCAGAATTTTTTGGGATGAGTCCTAGGATTCTTTGGGATGAGTTGTGGATTCTTAGACATACTCAAGTTTGAAAACTATAGGAAAGAATATTTTTGTTTAGTTTGATAATTTTGTAAATGAAAAATTTCAAACATACATAGAAGTAGGGAAAATAGTATTATGAACTCCCATTACCTAGATTCTGAAATTTTCAAAATTTTATTAAACTTGCTTTATTTATCACCATTTTTCTTACCAAAATATTTTAAAGTAAATTCCAGATATTATCATTTCACCCCTACATACATCAGTAAGTATCTCTAAAAAAGAACAGAAAACATTTTCTTCATTCTCACCATAGCCGTTATCACGTCTAACAAAATTAAAGTTGCTTTTTAAAAATCTGGATCCAAAGTCTACATCTTTCGTTTGTGAGGTCTCTTTTAAGTCTCTTTTTAGTATAGTGCAGTCTTCTCCCTGTATCTTATCTGCCCTTACATTGTTTTGTTGAAAAAACTAGGTTGTTGGTACTATATAGTGTGTCACATCCTGGATTTTTGTTGTTATTTCCTGGTGAAGTCATTTAATTTACTCCTGTATCTTCCATATTTCTTATAATTGGTAGTAAGATCTAAAAGCTTGATTTAATTGCTTCACATTTTTAGTCATAGATTGTGTTTTCTTATTTCATGTCAGGAAGCCTATAATACCTGGCTAGCCCACCCTCAGTGATGTTAAGGTTGATCAGTGCCTTTGGGTGGTAATTGCCTGTAATCATTTGCTTTGTAAAATCCTTCTTCATCCTTTCATCCATCCACTTATAATCTTCATTGAATCAATCATTTCATTAGGGATAGCAAAATAATGACTTTCTAATTCTATTATTCCTTTTACATTTATTAACTATAATTCTTCTATTAAGAGAACTTAAGAATTTAAGAACTTTCACTCAGTCTGTAGGGCTGTTTGCTTACCATGAAATACAGGATGGATGTTTTAGTTTTTCTCCTTTACTGCCACTTCTCCAAGTAAGGTAATTTGGAGCCTTAGTGTGATAGATGTGGCACAAACGGGTATTTGAGAGAACTTTAAGGAAGGGACTATTTACAAAGATATAGACAATAATCAAGGAAATCAGTACATTCCCATCTAATTTGTATATGACTGTAATAATCTTTGATAGAGCTTCCTTGTTTGTTTTTTTGTTTGTTTGTTTTGGGTTTGTTTGTTTTTTTTTTTTTTTTAATAAAAGATGCCCAGGCTCATCTTGTACATTTCTTGCCCCATTGGAAGCCAGCCATTCCTTTCCTTTTAGTGGGGAATGATTGTCTGAGACCACAATATGAATTCTAGGGATATTCATCGTTGCTGAGATGAAATTGCTTCTTGTTCTTGTTTAATGAATAGAACAATGAGTTTTTATTTTTGGGAAGAAGAAAAAATACATTGATAATTCCAATTTCAGTTTATCATCATTTTGAGTTTATATTTCTTTTACATGAAAAATCTTAGTTCTAACAACACTCAGAGATTACACTTTTGATTTCTAAGAACGTGGGTATGATATAGTTAAAGAAAAACTGAGCTGATTGGAATGGGGTTGGGGGATCTGAGGCCTTGAATATACTCATCTGATTGACTCTGTAAATTGTAAATTGAAAAATTATATGGCCTTTTACAGATAATATCCACTTTCTGAACTTTGGTTTTCTTTAGAAATATAATACAAAGTTCACTAATTAACCATCTTTAGATTAATTTGTCTTTGGATACAAATTTACATTTCCAACCTTACCAAGAAATTCTGTCTATACATCACCTGTTCTGTCATTAATTGCTTAAATTTTACTACTTCAGCAGGAGTACAAAGAAAATGTTTCTCTGATTTTTATCATCTACTCTAAAAGTGTTTACTCATATCAGCCTAATTTTATTTCCTTTGCTTATTTCTAGTAATCTGTAATCATAGAGGCAGTATAGTATAGTGGTTACGAACATGCTGTGGAGTATGACTGTCTGATTTTGAACCTTACCCAGGTCAGCTGTTTATAAGCCTGGTGGCTTTTTTTTTTCTTTTTTTTTTTAATTTGAGCACAGCTGACGCATAATGTTACATTAGTTTCAGGTGTACAACTTAGTGATTATTGGGTAAAGTTCTTAGTTTTGTTTTGTTTTGTTTTTTTAAGACTCAACACATCATCCTCAAATAAGATTAATCATAGACTTTTACAGGGCTGTTAGGAGTATTAACTGCGATAATGCATGTAACGTGCTTTGCATAGTTCCCAGCATTTAGTGGATGTTAGCTATCATTATCATCCTCATTGTCATCATTATATATCTTCGTAATTTGTCCTGGGAAAAAGGACTTTTGTGCTGACCAAGTGTGTTATTATCCACCTCCCCACACCATAGGCCAGCTTTTTATTTAGTTGCGTGATCTTGGGCAAGTTATCTAACTTCTTTGACCCTGAATATATTTAATCTGCCAAATGAGAATCATTATAATATTTACTTCATAGGTTTTAATTATGAGGATAAATGAAATAATTTATATGCAGGTGCTGTAGTTTCATCCAGATAGTGATAGTTACTATTTTCTTTACCTTTATATTACAGATTTGATGAAGGTTCCTCTGTATTTAGCAATACTGCTTAAAAACTTGGGAAAAGAGTAGAATGGGATTCTTCTTTTGAAATATGTTTTTAAACTCTTTTCTTTGTTTTCTGTTATTGCTGCTCTGCCCAAGTCCAAATTTTTAACCCAACATTCTTGAATTAGTGGGACATCCTAGCAGTTTGCCAATATAATCCATACTGTGTGTTTCTTTTTCTTAACTTTAGTGCTTTTTGTCAGGTGGTCTTACCTTCCCTATTTACTTAGCCTTACTTCCTGTTGCTCTCCAAGGTAGAGTGGTCCAGGTGGTTTTTTCAGTTTCTACTTCATGTTGCCTGCTTTTCCTTACCTTTGCTCCTTTGCTCTCACAGTTCCAGGCCTTATTTTTTTTTCCTCTCTCTCTTTCTGAGTTTTCTTCTGTATTCGCCTCACCAATTTCCTTTTTCATCTGTATATTCTTTTTTTTTTTTTTTTTTTTCAGATTTTATTTGTTTATTTGAGAGACAGGCAGTGAGAGAGAGAGCATGAGCGAGGAGAAGGTCAGAGGGAGAAGCAGACTCCCTGTGGAGCTGGGAGCCCGATGCGGGTCTCGATCCTGGGACTCCGGGATCATGACCTGAGCCAAAAGCAGTCATCCAACCAACTGAGCCACCCAGGCATCCCTCCTCTGTATATTCTTAAGTCACAACTGTGTTATACTTTTATTTACTTTTTTGAACTCCTATAATATTTGTAATTGTCTTCTGTAGTTCAGAACTTACCACCGCTATCTTGTATGAGTCTGTCTTGAGTGTTGTTCTTACCTCTCTAATGAGAATTCCTTGAGGGCTTATTACAGTTTTGGACTTTATTGTTCAAAAATACTTGTCAGTTGTTGTGAATGATTATCACCTCATCCTATATCCCCGTTCTTTTCCTCCAAATTAGTTCGGATTCTTGACAGTTACAGATGATAGAACTCAACTTGAATTTTCCTAGGCAAAAAGAATTTATCGATTCAGGGAAACCTGATCTCAGATTCAGTTGAACTTCAGTAAGAACTAGAGCTTGGGCCTCCAGTGCAAACAAGGCTCTCTCCCTTTATTTTCTTATTCTTTCTTTTCTTTCTTTTATTATCTTATGTTAGTCACCATACAGTACATCATTAGTTTTTGATATATTTGTGTTACTCTCTCTCATTGTAGACTGGTTTTAGTCACTTGTGGAAAATATGGCTGCTCAGAGCAGTGGAGCTTTTGTATCTAATAGCTTCAGCTTCAGCCACTGATTTTCAAGTCTTTGAGTCTCAAATTCAGGGAGCTCTGGGGCAAAAGAGTCATTGGTTTGGCTTGGGTCAGGGGCCCATCCTTAATCACTTGTAATCAGGAGGGCAGGATCCCTTGAGAACTATGAGAATGGGGAGGCAGTTTCTGGGAAAACAAGGGCAGTGGGACACGGCAAGCAGTTAAGACATGTTCATTATTCCACCCCTTCTTCCTTTCTTCCTTCTTCCTTTCTTCTTTTCTTTGACCTTGGATAAATCACTTAAACTTTTACAACAACTCTTTCTTCAAACTATAAAATGGAGTTCAAAATAATTAATAAGGTAGTGATGAACATTAAATGTGATGATCTGTAAAACAGAGGTTGAAATCTCACAAAAACAATACTGTAAGCTGATGATAAATGGCTTCCCCTTGGTTCCTTTTGATCTCATGCCCTGTGCTCATCTGGCCTGGCCCCAAAGCTTTTTTGTCTGTAGGTGGGTGTCTTGCCACTCCGGGTTGCTAATTGGCTCTTTTGGTATACCCATATTTAGGTGCATCCCACAAAGCTTCTACTATCTTCCTAGTAGAAGGAGGAAGAAGTTATTAACCTCATGTGGGTTTTCTTGGATAGTTTTAGAATAAATTATTTATTATAACTAAATGAATTATAATTATAATCTAAGTAAAAGCAGCTTATTTTGTAATTGTAGCATTCAAGCTCAGTCCCTGCCTCTTTCTTCCTTATAATAGTTGGGGAATAGCCATTAGATTTAGTGACGTGAAGGCTAATGCCTGTAAAGGTTTGTATTCCTTTGGGGCACCTGAGGTGGCTCAGTGGGTTAAGCCTCTGCCTTTGGCTCAGGTCACTATCTCAGCGTCCTGGGATGGAGCCTCAAATCGGGCTCTCTGCTCAGCCGGGAGTCTGTTTCCCCCCCCCCCCCCCCCCCCGCTTGCCTCCCTGTCTACTTGTAATCTCTGTCTATCAAATAAATAAATAAAATCTTTTAAAAAAAAAGATTTGTATTCCTTTTTACCTGTATTAACTAGGAGTCTTTAGGTTGTAAAGGACTAAAAACCCAAACCAAATTAGCTTAAGCAATAAAGAACATTTATTGTATCTGAATACTTTATATATAGGTAGATTCTAGCTTTGGGAATGTCTTTTTTTTTTTTTTTCAGGGCTTTAAATGATGTGGTTCGTTTCGTTGCTGGTTTTCCAGATCTGCTTCTTTAGTATTGTCTTTCATCTCAAATAACTTACTCTGATTGTAGGATGATTGCCAGTTTAGCTTCCAACTTGACTTGTTCAGGTACAATGGAAAGAAAAAGCCTTTTCTTCTAACCTTCAAATGAAGTCTCTAACCGATTTGGCCAGCTCAAGTCATGTGCCCATACTTGAACCAATCACGGTAGTTAGAATATGCTTTACTAATAAGGTTTTGCCTTCATCATGTACTCCACTCTCAATACTGAGGGTGAGACACCTTGTGCCAAGATATATTAGAGTTGTGTAATGCAGGGGTAGAAATTGGAGTTCAGTTACCACAAGAAAGGGAAATGACATGCTGACAGTTCCAAACAACAAGTATCTACCACATTAGGTAGAGACTCCTCATCAGGAGGATCCCAGGTAATGGTAGTTTATTCTTTTTTTTTTTTTTTTTTTTTTGGAAATGAACTTTTTTTTTTTACCGAAATTAAGTTACCTGACACTAGAATTAGAGTAAGTATTGTCAGCTAGTTTCCAAAGACTGCCAACTCAAGACTATAGCTGGGATAACATCTGATCCTTTAATGGAGGGATGTCTGTGTGGTGCTTTGCCTTTTTTTTTTTTTCTTTTTTTCCTTAAAGATTTTATTTATTTGTCAGAGAGAGAGAGAGCGAGCAAGAGAGTGAGCACAAGCAGGGAGAACAGCAGGCAGACGCAGAAGTAGGCTCCTTCCTGAGCAAGGTGTCTGCTGTCGGATCTTGTGAGACTCCATCCCAGCACCCTGCGATCATGATCTGAGCCAAAGGCAGACACTTAACCAACTGAGCCATCCCAGCATCCTGGTGCTTTTCCTGTAATGATAAATCTTCGGGTGACACACTGAAAATTTTCCAAGTGCCTATTCATGAATCAGATACATCAAAACCAAATACAGATTCTTGTAGGCTTAACCACAGCCCTACTATATGAGAATTGGAGTTAAGAGATACAAGTATGCTGAAATATGTATTTTCAACAGGGCTTAGGTGATTGCATAGCCAGGTTTGGGAAGGACCGAATAATTGCCAAGTAGCTAGATATTATGCCTCCTCCATATATCTCATTTTGGAATCTGCTGTGAGGAAAACAAAATCAAGTAGGATTAGGTGGAAAAACAACCTCCAATTTAAGAAATTCTTTTCTTTTCTTTCTTTCTTTCTTTCTCCCTCCCTCTCTTCGTTTCTTCCTCTCTCCATCCCTCCTTCCCTTCCTTTCTTCTCTCCTCTCCTTTCCTTCCTTCCTTTCTTTCTTTCTCTCTTTCTCTCTTTCTTCCTTCCTTTCTCTCTCTCTCTCTCTTCCTTCCTTCCTTCCTTTCTTCTATTTCTTAAAGATTTTATTTGAGAGAAAGAGAAAGCGTGACCAGAGGGAGAAGCAGACTCCCCACCATTCACAGAGCCCAACCCTGGGCTCAGTCCAGGATCCTGAGATCATGACCTGGGCTGAAGGCAGACACTTAACTGACTGAGCCACCCAGGTGCCCCTGTTTTCTCTTTTTTAAAGTAAAGTTTAAGGAAAAACAGGTCATATGATAGCATTTTCTGAGAAAGCTGGTTTTGTTTTATTTTGTTTGAGCTGATTTTTGGGGGGTGGGGAGGAGAGTCAAATTTGATAAAGAATCAAATCATCGTTGTACTCCCAGTACCTTGTTCCTTTGCCTGCCAAAAGGAAAGGTCCTGCTGTTTTCTTAGGAACTTATGAAGAAATTGTTTAGATGTGCAGAGGCTA
Source organism: Mustela nigripes (assembly GCF_022355385.1). NCBI lineage: Eukaryota > Metazoa > Chordata > Mammalia > Carnivora > Mustelidae > Mustela > Mustela nigripes. Next base: position 42,401,224 of record NC_081564.1, on the reverse strand, counting down.
TAAAAGAATCATTTACCATATAAAATACAGAATTTTTCTTTTTTACAAATTCAGAAGAGATTGTAAATTTACTGTTCTTATGAGATTAAAAATTTTTTTCCTAAATGAAAACACATTTTGATTTGTGAAAACAAATTTGACTTGATTACTTTTGATTTGATTTGATTACTATTTGATTACTTAAATAGCTCTTGGGCTTCAGAGCTATTATATTTTGAGACAGGGATGCTCAACATGTTAGCTCTGTGAGACCTGGCACCTGATTGTCTTGTTCATTGATGTGTCACTAGTTCTTGGAAGAGTACCTGGCATATTTTAAGTTTTCAATAAATATTTGTTTATTGTTGAATTACTAGAAAATGTTTCTGTGACAAAAGTCAAGAATGACTGACATGATGTTAAGAGATACGGTATAATTGGTAATTTATTTAAATCTAAGCTGTGTCTGTTCTCGGGGCATAACATTTTAAAAACTACAAGTGGTCTGTATAAGATATAGGTGTGTTTTTCCCCTTGATATATGAATTTTGGACGAGGGACCAAAAGCCTGTAATAACTATTTTTTTTTTTTTTAAAGATTTTATTTATTTATTTGACAGAGAGAAATCACAAGTAGTCGGAGAGGCAGGCAGAGAGAGAGAGGGAAGCAGGCTCCCCGCCGCGCAGAGAGCCCGATGCGGGACTTGATCCCAGGACCCTGAGATCATGACCTGAGCCGAAGGCAGCGGCTTAACCCACTGAGCCACCCAGGCGCCCCTGTAATAACTATTTTTATAAGACTTTACAAATTCATAATTTAATGTTTACAGCAATCTCATGTGCTGGGTGAGGCATATATTATTGTCACTGTGTAAATGAAATTAAACCTTAGAAAAGGTAAATGAATTTGCTTAACAGCATATAGCCACTAAGTGGCAGACTTTCTGATACTTAGTCTATAGTATAGTGGAAACACCAGGATTGTAGATGTTGTGCTGCAGAGAGAAGTGTTTCCATAGTCTTAAGAGGGTGCTTTGTACACAAAATACACTAAATGAAAAATATTTAAACTGACCGAAAAGTATGGGGATTGGTAAATAATGAAGTGGGGAAAATGAGACATGAAATAGGAGGGGAAATATCTTAATGTGTTAAGTGGGTTGAATGGTAAAGTAAGTCCTATAATATTTTATCTGAGAAGCAGTGATCTGGAACTTGACAGAATGAGGGGTGGGAGCCATTTCTTTGATAGAAGCTGCAGTGGATTGCAAGATTCAAATAGTTGCCTGCTAAAATATATCTTTGTGGAATTTGACATGTTTGGAAAGTGAGTGTTGGTAGGCAGTCTGAGCTACGAAATATTGGTGAGCTGAAGTAGAATTAAATGTGTAGTAACAAAACAACATTGTGCACATGATTAGCCGTAGACAATAGTAATATTTTCCTGTATTGGTATGAAATAACATTTGGGATGACTTTGGGAAAATGTTAAAAAGGTTAATATCCTTGTATTTGGATTACTGTCCTGTAGAAGAACTGAACATTGTTCAGGGGCTAGGGATAAAATAGGGGAGGTATGAGAGAATATTTAGGGTGATGCAAGTGTTCGCTATCTTGATTGTGATGATGGTCATGGCAGTTATAGAACTGTGTTTGTCAAGATTCATAGAACTGTAAAGCTGAAAAGGATGAATTTTACTTTACATACATTATACCTCAATAAAACTGACTTTTAAAAAAGGAAAAAAAAAACTTAATTGGTAAAGGGATTAACCCATGTCAGAACCGAACATATACTTGGCACTTTCAGTAATATGGTCTTTGAATATGACGGATGTGTCTTTGTGTGGCTTTACTTACGTGTATGTATGTGTTACTGGGGAAGAACCTCTGCTAACTGGATTTTGAAGTATGATGGCTAGAAAACAACTAATAATATTTGTGGCCAGTGATAAAATTAGAGCTTTTAGGTGAAAATTAGAATTTTGGAAAAGTTGTATCTGCCACCCTGACCTCGACAGCTTCCCAGGGCCTAAAGACTTCTTTGTGAGGTTGGTGATGACATTAACAAATGTGATTTTTCAATATTGTATGATGAAATATGTCAGTATTTGGAAGAGCTCATAATTCAATGAGCCAGTATATTCTAAATGACTGATATGTGATGTTGTAAAATCATTCATGAGAAAAGATCTACTCAAAGTGCAAGATAGACCAGTACATTTTAATATTGCAAAGAGAGTCCAAAAGATCCCGTATTGAAACTAACCTTTAAGAAATACTACTTGTCGGAAAAAATGAAACAGGATGGGATTGGGTGGGAGACAAACCATAAGAGACTCTTAATCTCACAAAACAAACTGAGGCAGGGTAGCGGCTGGGTTATGGTCATTGGGGAGGGTGTGTGCTATGGTGAGTGCTGTGAAATGTATAAGCCTGATGATTCACACACCTGTACCCCTGGGGCAAATAATACATTATGTGTTAATAAAAATAATTTTTTAAAATGCAGGGAAAAAGAAATACCACTTGTCAAATTTTGTGTTATAGTGAAGAATCTTCACAATTATCTGAAAATGCTATTAAAATACTCTTAGGGAGTCTGGCTGGCTCAGTTGGTAGAGCGTGACTCTTGATGTCAAGATTGTGAGTTTGAGTCCCATGTTGGGTATGGAGATTTTTTTTTTTCTTTAAAGATATTTATTTATTTATTTGTCAGAGAGAGAGAGAATGAGAGAGCATGCAAGCAGGGGGACAGCAGGCAGAGGGAGATGCAGTTTCCCCACTGAGCAGGGAGCCCGATGCCGGACTCGATCCCAGGATTCTGGGATCATGACCTGAGCCGAAAGCAGATGCCCAAACTACTGAGCCACCCAGGCATCCCTGGGTGTGGAGATTACTTAAAAATAAACTCTTTAAAAAAAAAAAATACTCTTTTCCAGCTTAATAGCTACATGAACCCTAACCAAAATAATGTATTGCAACAGATTAAATGCAGAAGTAGATGAGAGCTGTCTTCTTGTAAGCCAGACAAAAGGGATTTGTAAACAATATAAAACAATGCTATTTTTCTTATCAATTAAAAGTTTTCACAAAAATATTTATACTAACATGTAGTGGATTTATTTTAAAAAATCCATTCTGATGATCTTTTAATGCATGTTAAGTGTGTTAAGAATATTGATATTTAATGTAATTATTAATGCATTGGGACTTAAGTCATTCGTTTTATAATTTGTTTTGTGCTTCTTCCCTTTGTGTCTGTTCTTGTTTTCTTCTTGCTTTCTTTCGGGTTATTTATACACTTTTTAGTATTCCATTTTATCTTTTGTGTTTTTGATATCTTTTGTGTAGTTTTTTTAGTGGCTGCTGTTCTGGGGATTTGAATATATGTACTTAACTTTTCACCGTCTACGTGGAATCAGTATCCAACCACTTCATGTTAATATAAAAATCTTACCCACTACATAGGCCCCTTTATCCTTTATTGCAGTTGTCTTATGCTATTGCAGCTTTAAACATTGAAAACTCCAACAGAAAATGTTATAATTTTTGCTTTCAAAAAACAGTTTAAATAGTTCAATAGGAGAAAAACAGATACCTATCATTTCTGTTGCTCTTCTTTCTTTGCTCATGTTCCGAGTTTCCTTCTATCCTTTTCTTTCTGCCTAAATAATTTCCTTTAGGACTTTATTTTCCTCCAAGTGTAGCTTTTTTTACAGCAGGCAGGTCAGCTGACTATGAATTCTATTTTTCTTCCTGTCAAAATTTTATTTCATTCTTAACAGGAGTTTTTCAGTGGCTGTAGAATTCTGGGTTGACAGTTCTTTCAACACTTTAAAAATGGTGTTCCACTTTTTTTGTTGTTACTATGTTTCACATAGTTTCTGGTGTTAAATCTAGTCATCCAGCTCATTCTTCTTCTGTAAGTAATGAGCCATTTTCCTCTGACTGCTCTCAAGGTGTTTTCTTTGTCTTTAGTTTTCAGCAGTTTGATTATAATGTGTCTGGAAGTGGATTCATTTGTATTTATACTGTTGTGGTTTGTTGACCTTCTTGAATTTGTAGGTTTATGCCTTTCTGACAATATGGGAAGTTTTCAACATTTGTTTCCTCAAATATTTTTCCTGCACCATGCTTTCTTCTGTTCTTTTAGGACTCTGATTACATGAATGTTCCCTGTTTTGGTGTCATCACCCAGGTTCTAAAGGCTCTGTTCATTTAAAAAATTTCTTTTACTCGTTGTCGTGGTTAATCAGTCTTCAGGTATAGGGAGTCATCTCCATGTTGCTATCAAGTTTTCAGGTGTGTTTTTTATTTTGGTTATTATATTTTTCCAATCCAAAGTTTCCATTTAGTTCTTTTTGGTTTTTTTTTAAAGATTTTATTCATTTATTTGAAAGAGAGAGAACATGTGCACACAAGCGCAGGGAGGGTGAGAGGGAGAAACAGACTCCCAGTTGAACAGGGAGCCTGATGTGGGGCTCAATCCGGGGAATCTGGGATTATGACCTAAGCCAGAGGAGGCTACTTAACCAACTGAGCCACCCAGGTATCCTCCATTTAGTTCTTTATTGACTATACTATCTTCATTAATTCTAATAGTGTTTGCCCTTATTTTTTGGAGCGTTTTAATAATAGCTGCTCTGAAAATCATTGTGAGATCATTTTAACCTGTGTGTTACTTTGGCATTGGCAACTGTTGTTTGTATTTTTTTTTTTTTTTAACTTTTGTCTTGAAATAATTACAGATTCATAGGAAGTTGCAGTGGGGTCCAGCATACTCTTCACCTAGTTTCCCACAGTGGTTACATTTTAGATATCTGTAGTACAGTATCAAAACCAGGAAATTGCAACTGATTCAGTGTGCAGTGTATGGTTCTGTGTCATTTTTCACATGTGTAGATTTCTATAGCCATGGCTACAGTCAAGGTACAGAACTATTCCATTACTGCAAAGATCTCCTTTACACCCTCAGTATTACCCCCCCCCCCCCAGCCACAAACACATCCCTAAACCCTGGCAACTGTTAATCTCTTGTTTTAGAGATGGGGATCCCTAATTTTATTCTTTGACAAATGCTATTAGAATGAAATCATAAGGTATGTGACCTTCGGAGACGAGTATTTTTCACTCATCATAATGCCCCTGTCATACATTCAAGTTGTTGCATCCTTCAGTTCATTATTTTTAATAATAGTATTATTCCATGGTATGGATAACTATGGCTTGTTTTCTTATTCACCTATTGAAAACACTTTTGTCATTCCTCTTCATTGGCTATTAGAGATAACACTGAGCATTTATATACAGGTTTTTGCATGGACAGTGTTTTCATTTTTCTAGGATAAATGCCCATGAGTGCAAATGCCAGGTCATATAATACTTCCTGTGAAACAGTTTTTCAGAGTGGCCCTGCTATTTTAAATAGCCACTTGCAGTGTATGAGAGTTCCAGATGCATCTTCATCAACATTGGAATTGTAATTCTTTTTCCTTTTTTTAAATTTTTAAAATTTATTTTATTTTAATTTTTTAAAAGATTTTATTTATTTATTTGGCATTTCATCTCTGTGGTGAAATGTCTGTTCATATATTTTGCTCATTTCTTTTTTTTTTTTTTTAAGATTTTATGTATTTATTTGAAAGAGAGAGGGAGTATGGGAAAGAGAGCATGAGCAGGTGGGGGGAACAGAGGGAGAGGGAGAAGCGACTCCCTGCTGAGCAGGGGAGCCTGCCATGGGACTCAGTCCCAGGACCCGGGATCATGACCTGGGCTGAAGGCAGATGCTTAACCGACTGAGCCACCCAGGGACCCTTTTTTGCCTTTCTTTCTTTCTTTTTTTAAAAATATTTTATTTGTCTATTTGAAAGAGATCACAAGTAGGCATAGAGGCAGGCAGAGAGAAGGGGTGGGGGATGCAGACTCCCTGCTGAGCAGAGAGCCCTGTGCATAGAGGCTCAATCCCAGGACCCTGAGACCATGACCTGAGCTGAAGGCAGAGGCCTAACCTACTGAGCCACCAGCACCCCACTTCTGCCCATTTCTGATCAGACTGTTTTTATTGATGAGCTTCAAGAGTTCTTTAAGTGTTCTAGTATATGTGGTTTTCAAATATTTTTTCCCAGTATTTGACTTGTCTTTTTATCCTCTTACCTGGACCTTTTGCAGAGCAAAAGCTGTTAAATTTGGTTAAGTCCAATTTATCAATTTTTTTTAATGGATCATGCTTTTTCTGTCCCGTCTCAGAAGTCTTCAGTAATCTGTGGGTCTCCCACTATTTCACCATGTTTTGTTTTTTTCCCTAAATGTTACCTTATAAATCAAAAAGATACATGCACTCCTATGTTCATTGCAGCATTATTTACAGTAGTCAGAATATTGAAGCAACTCAGTATCCATCAGTGGATGGATGAAGAAGATGCATGTTTGTGTGTGTGTGTGTGTGTGTGTGTGTATTATGTGTAAGGTATATATAACATGTATCCATTTATGTCTATATACATACATACCAGATGGACACATACATATATATACATGCACACAACGCATATATATATACACATGTATTTACCATATATACCATACGTATACACACAGTGGAATGCTATTCAGCCTTAAGAAGAATGAAATTTTGCTTTTTTGCAACAATATGGATGTAGAGGGGATAATGCTGAGTGAAATAAGTTAGTCGTGGAAAGACAAATGCCATATGATTTCACTTATATGTGGAGTTTAAGGAACAGAACAAATGAGCAACAACAAAAAAACAAGAGACAAACCGAAAAATAGATTTTATCTATAAAGAACAAACTGAGGGTTACCAGGGAGTAGGTGGGTGGGGGGATAGTGGAATAGGTGAAGGGGATTAAGAGTATGCTTATCATGATGAGCACTGAATAATGCATAGAATCGTTGAATCACTGTATCGTTCACCTGAGATTAATATAACATTGTATATTAGTATACTGGAATGGAAATAAAATAAATTGGAAAAAACCTTACTCTTTATTGTTTAAAATCAGTGATCCAGTTTGAGTTAGTTTTTGTATGAGGTAATGAAATTTAGATGGAGGTTCGTTTTTATGGATATCCAGTTCTTCAGCAAGATTTGTTGAAAAGGCTCCTTTTCTTTTCTTTTCTTTTTTTTAAAGATTTATTTATTTGACAGATCACAAGTAGGCAGAGAGGCAGGCAGAGAGAGAGGAGGAAGCAGGCTCCCCGCTGAGCAGAGAGCCTGATACGGGGCTTGATCCCAGTACCCTGGGATCATGACCTGAGCTGAAGGCAGAGGCTTTAACCCACTGAGCCACCCAGGCGCCCCGAAAAGGCTCCTTTTCAAAAAAAAAAAAAAAAAGTACTTTCTTCCACTGAATTGCTTTTGGCTATACTTGTGTGAATCTATTTCTGGTCTTTCTGTTCTGTTCCATTGATCTACAGGTCTGTCCTTCTGTGAATAGCACATTGTTTTTATTATAGCTGTATAAGTCTTAAACTTGGATGTAGTTGTTCTTCCACATTATTCTTCCTAAAAATTTGTTTTAGCTTTTCTAATAAAAAGAAAAATCATAGAAAAATTTTGCTTATATCTACAAAACTTGCTGGGATTTGATAGGAATTGTGTTAAACCTATGTGTCAGCTTGAGGAAGTTAGATGTCGTAGGATACTGAATTTCCCAACCCATGTCTCTTCATTTCTTTAGATCTTTTTTTATTTCTTTCATCAGTGTTTCTTGGTTTTCAGTTAAGTCCTATACATGTTTTGTTAGATTTATACTTAAATATTCCCTTTTTTATTTAACTAAATGTAAATGGAGTTATATTTTAGTTTTGGTTTCATGTTCATTGTTAATAGATAGAAACGTTAATTTTTGTATGTTGATGTTATGACCTTGTAGAACTTACTTATTAGTTCTAGGCGTTTTTTTTTGTTTTTGTTTTGTTGTATCTTGAGACTTTAATGCATAGGTAATCATATTATCTGTAAATATGGACACTTATTTTTTTCCTTTCTCATTTGTATGCCTTTTATTTCCCTTATTTGCTTTATTGAACTGGCTATGAGTTTGAGTGCTCTATTGAATAAGAGTGGTAAGATAGGACATCCTTGCCTTGTTCTTGATTTTTGAGGGGAAACATAGTCTTTCACTATTAGGTTTGATATTAGTTTTAAGGGTTTTTTTGTAGATTTTAAAAAATATATAACTTGAGGTATTCCTAGTTTTCTGAGAGTTTTTCTCATCAGCAAGTATTGGATTTTCTCCAGTACATTTTCTGCATTTGTTGATACATATTTTTCTTTAGTTTTTCATGTGAATTATATTGATTTAAAAAGTTTTTTTAAGTTTGTAATTGACATACATCATTGTTAGTTTGAAGTGCATAACATAATAATTCAATATTTGCCTCCATTGTGAAATGATCACAGTAAGTCTAGTCAACATTCATTACCACATGCAGAATTTTTTTTCTTATGATTAGAATATTTAATTAAGATTTACTCTCTGAACAACTTTCAAATATACAATACAGTATTATTAATTGTGGTTACCATGCTATATATATTATATCCCCATGACTTATTTCATAACTGGAATTTGTATTATTATTATTATTATTATTATTTTTGCCGCCTTCACCCATTTTGTCCACCCCCTATCTCTTGCCTGTGGCAACCACTGTTTTCTTATCTGTGGGGTCTTGTTTTTTTAGATTCCACACATATGTGAGATCATATGGTATTTCTCTTTCTCTGAACTTATTTGACTTAACATAATGCCCTCAAGGTCCATCTATGTTGTCACAAATGGTAAGATTCTGTCCTTTTTTATGGCTGAATTATATTCCTCTGTGTTTGTGTATACATATACCACATTTTCCTCGTCCACTCATTCATTGATGGACACTTAGGTTGCTTCCATGTCTTGGCTATTGTAAATAATGCTGATTGATTTTTGAATACTGAATAATTCTTGTTTCTTTGGGATAAGCCTTTGTTGGTTATGGTGTATGATTTTATATATTACTGAATATATTCATATTCATAAAAGATAATTGGTCTGTATTTTTTGTTCTTCATACTTTGTCTCATTTGGGAGCAGGGTACTATTAGCTGCATAAAATAAGTTTGAAAGTGTTTTCTCCTTTTCTTTTTTCTGAAGGAGACTGCATAGAATTGGTGGTAATTCTCTAAACATTTGGTAGACCTCTCCAGTGAAACCACCTGGCTCTGGAGATTTCTTCTTTGGTTGCTGTTACATTATTGAAACTAATGGTACTATTTAAATTATCTTATTGATATTGGGTTAGTTGGGGTAGTTTGTGTTGTTTAAGGAATTGTCTATTTTATTGAAGTCAGATTTGTATGTGGAGTTGTTCATAATATTTCCTTATTACTCTTTGTATAGCTGCAGGATCTGTATGATAGTGCCTATTGGTACTTTGTGTCTTGTCATTCTTGCTAGAGGGTTGTCAGTTAATTGATCTTGTCAAAGAACTGGCTTTTTGTTTTATTGAATTTTCACTTTTGTTTTTCTATGTTCGGTTTAATTGGTTTTTGTTTTTATCTTTATTGCTTCCTTTTTTATATTTGCTTTAATTCTTTTGTGCTCTTCCAGTTTTTTGAGAAAGGAGCTCAGGTGATTCAAATTCATGCTTTTCTAATGAATGAGTATTTAGTGACAGACATTTTTTTTTTTCAGCACTCCTTTAGCTGTGTTCCACAAATTTTGGTATGTTGTACTTTTATTTTCATTCAGTTCAGTGTATATTGTTATTTCCCTTGAGACTTTCTTTTGACCATGGATTATTTAGAAACATGTTACTTAGTTTGCAAGTGCTTTGGACTTTCCCTACTATCTTTCTATTGTTTGCTCTAGTTTGATTACATTTTGGTCAGAGAACACACTATATGATTTTAATTCTTAAAAATTTGTTGAGGAGGGGTGCCTGGGTCGCTCAATGGTTTAAAGCCTCTGCCTTCAGCTCAGGTTATGATCCCAGGGTCCTGGGCTCTTTGCTCAGTGGGGAGCCTTCTTCCCCCTCTCTCTGCCTGCCTCTCTGCCTACTTGTGATCTCTGTCTGTCAAATAAATAAAATCTTTAAAAAAAATTTGTTGAGGATTGAGGTATGGTACAGGATTTGGCCTAACTTGGTAGGTTCTGTGACCACTTATAAGGAATGTGTATTTTGCCATTGTTGGATGGAATATTCTGTAAACGTTAATTAGACCCTGTTAGTTCATTGGCGTTGTTGAGTTCTTGCTGATTTTCTGTCTAGTTCTAACAATTGCTGAGAGAGGAGTGTGGTGTTCTCCAATTAAAATTGTGGATTTATATATTTCTTTTCATTTCTATCCATTTTTGCTTCACATATTTTGTACTTCTCTTGTCTAGAACATGCTCATTTAATTTCCTGTGCCTTCTTAATGGAGTCACTCTTTTATCATCACATGATTTCCCATTCTGTTCCCGGTAATTCTCTTTGTTCTGAAGTCTGTTTTGTTTCAGAATAATATATCAACTCCAGCTTATTTTTGATTATTGTTTGCATGGTATATTGCTTCTTACCCCTTTATTTTTAATCTACCTATATTGTTACATTTGAGGTAAGTTTCCTTTCTGTAGATTGGTCATGTTTTATTTATCAGCTCTGATAATCTGTCTTTTAACTTGAATTTTGCTTCAGACTATTTACATTTAATGTAATTGTAATTTTAGGGCTTAAACATGCTGTTCTGTTTTTTGTTTAACTTCCCATTTTTTTGTTTTTCTGGCTCCCTATTCACCTACTTGAACATTTATTATTATTCTGTTTTGATTTATCTACAGTGCTTTTGTGTGTATATACTTCTTTGTATAGCTTTCTCATTGGTTACTCTGGGTATTAAATTAGACATTTGTAACATCACATTTGATTGGTGTTGACATTTTACTAGTTTGAGTGAAGGGTAGAAATCTTACCTAGTTTATGTTAATTTATCCTCCTGTTCATAGTCCTCTTTAATATCACCTTATATACATTGAGAAACAACTAGAGAACATTATCATTTTTGCTTCAGCTTTTAAGAAAATGACAGTGTATTGTATTTTCTCATATTTTTACTCTTTTCATTTGTTCTTTCTTGTATCTTAAGATTCTTTCATTCATCATTTTCTTTTTATTTAGAGAATTTCCTTTAACCGTTATTTTAGGTCTGCTCATAACAAATTTCTTAGTTTTCTGTCATCTGACTATATATATATATATATATATATATTTTTTTTTTTTTTTTTTTAAAGATTTTATTTATTTGTGAGAGAGCACATGTGCACAAGAACAGAGGAGGGGGCAGAGGGAGAGGGAGAAGCAGGCTACCTGCTGAGCAGGGATCCCATCTTGGGCTCCATCTCAGAACACTGGGATCATGACCTGAGCCAAAGACAGATATTTAATCCTCTGAGCCTCCTGGGCACCCCTCTTTTTTTTTCCTTCAAGATTTTTTTTATTTTTTAGAGAGAGAGTAACGCAAGTGTGTGCAAGCTGGGGGAGGGGCAGAGGGAGAGAAGCAGACTCTCCACTAAGGTAGAGCCCCATGTGGGGTTCAATTTCATGATCCTGAGATCATGACCTGAATCGAAATCAAGAGTTAGATGCTTAACCGTCAGAGCCATCCAGTCACCCCAACGTTATCTCATTTTTTATACATTTTATTAATTGAAGTATAGTTGTCTTGCAATGTTAAATTAGTTTCAGGTGTACAGCCCAAGTGGTTAGACATTTATTACCATTTATTACCATACATTACTTTTTTTTTTACCATGCAATACTATTACAATACCATTTGACTATATTCCTTATGCTTTACCTTTTATCCCCATGACTTATTCATCCTATTACTGAAAGCCCATGCTTCCTGCTCCCCTTCTTTGATTTCTCTTTTTGCTGGGTACAGAATTCTAGTCTGACAGTTTTTTATTTGTTTGGATTTATTTGGATCAGTCTTGTTAGTTTCTTCAGTATGTAGGTTTATGTCTTTTGCCAAATTTTTAGCCTTCATTTATTTTAATCCTTTTTATATTCTCTTTCTTTTCTGTGATACAAATGTTAAATCTTTTGTTACGATTCCACAGGTCTGAGTCTCAGTTCTTTTTTTCCTCTTATTATTTTTTTAAGATTTATTCATTTATCTATTTTAGAAAGAGAGACAGAAAGAGCAAGTGCACAAGCATGGGTAGGGACAGAGGGAAAGAGAGAGAGAGAGAGAGAGAATCTACAAGCAGACTCCCTGCTAAGTGTGGAGCCCGATGTGGAGCTTGATCTCAGGACCCTAAGATCATGATCTGAGCTGAATCCAAGAGTCGGCTGCTTAACTGACTGAGCCACCCAGGTGTCCCCATTTATCCCCAAATTATCAAGATCTGGATGGGGTGCCTGGGTGGCTCATTTGCTTAAGTCTCCAACTCTTGATCTCAGCTCAGGTCTTAATCTCAGAATTGTGAATTCAAGCCCTGTTTTGGGCTCCATGCTGAGCATGGAGCCTTCTTAAAGGAAAAAAAATCTGATTTTATGAAAATTTTCATAGGAACTTTAAGAAGATAACATTTGCTTTTTTAAAAATATTGTTGTACTGCTGCTAACTAAAGAACATATGACATCCATTTATTATTCCCTAAAGAAAAAAATACCCAGTCATTTGAAAGAGTACTTTGAAAAACAACAAACACTCTTTCCCAGAGTAAGATCAAATCATAAGAACTTTTTCATTTATTCATACCAAGAGAAAGTCTAGCTTATGTTCATCTGTGTCTATACACCTATAAAGTTATAGGGAGGAAAATCAAATTACCTGTGAGTATGCTTCTGTGATTTACTAGGGATATATCAGATTTTTGTAACAGCCCTGTATAATAGTTACTGTAGTTATCTTTGCTTTACAAATGAGAGCATTGAGGCTGTGTGGGGCTAATAACTTGCTATTAAGTGTTCTAGATTAGAATATGACTCCTTTTCCTTTTGAGAGGATAATATTTACATAGAAATATTTTTCTATTTTTCTTTTTTACAAGGTTAATGTCTCATCTTTGTTTCATCATTCTATACTCCTTAATATTGCTTGGATCCTCAGTCATTTATCTTCTATCAATCTTTATCTCTTCTACGTACCAGTATTCCATCAAGTTTTAGGTTCTAATCATGCAAGCTTCTAATCTTTCTCCTTTCTTTTGGCCATTATTTGTTCATTTTCCATTATTTATTTATTTATTTAGGGAGAGAGTGTGTACACTTAGGGAGAGTGCAGGGGGTTGAACAGGCTCCATGGCCAGGGTGGAGGCCCAGTCTCAGCACCCTGAGATCATCACCTGAGCCAAAATCTGACTGAGTCACCCAGGCCACCCCTCCATTAATTTTTCTGCCCACTAGAAGCTGGTTTATGCCATTCTATTTAAGACTGATAGTGACCTTTTCTTTTTAAATTTCCAGGGAGTTTCATCCCAGTTTCTCTTCCGGGTCTAGACAGTCTGTTGTGCATTTCTACTATAATCTCTTGTCACAGGTATCTGTGGTTTATTGTAGTTGTACAGCTTTTATGATTTTATGAGAGTGCCCACTTTTTTTTTTTTTTTTTTTTGCCTGTGTTCCAAGTTATGCAAAACAGATGATGTTCTTGCCTTAGTCTTTCAGGCATTCCCCAGACAGTTCAGAACAGATATATATGGTAACTTACCAATATGGTTTTACTCTGCTTCCTTTGATTGAAGATAAGGGAAGTGGGAACCAATCTGCAGCCTGCTCAAGACTAAGCTCGCTCCCATTCGGCGGAAGTGGGACAAGAGTGACTAAAAATGTCACAAAACTTTCTACCATTTGAAGATTGCTTTTATACTTAATTGGGCATTTGCTTGACTGCTCTAAACCTTTGATTGTTTTTCTAAGTCGCAGAAAAGTTAGTTCAGAGAGCTTCTGGGTGTTTTTTTCATTCTATTTTGTTTCAGTGGGGAATGACAGTTTGGAGCTTACTAGTCCACCATTTTGTTGATGTTCAATAGGACTTTTAAAAAAATTGTAGTAAAATATATATAACATGAAACTTAGCATTTAAATTATTTGTGAGTTTATACTTCAGTGACATTAAGTATATTCACATTACTATGCAACCATGTAACCATCTTAAATCATATTTAATTACAAATTACTTGGCTTCTATTGCTTATTTCATTCTGTTTGACTTCTTTTTGGCATTTCAGTCTGCTTTTAAGTTATAGAATTATCTCAGGTTTCGTGATGCTATTATGTTCCTTTCACCTTTCTGACTGCTTGTTAACCATATTTGCCTGCTTACCTCTCAGAAGCTAATGTTCCCCAGGGTGCTATTCTTTACTCTTTTTCCATTCTCCCATTGTTTATACTCACTGGGTAATTGCATCTGTTTTCATGGATTTAAGTGTGTTCTCATTACACACAAATTTGTATCAGTCCAATCACTCTGTTGAACTCCTACTCATTTTCAACTTCCATATCATTTTCCATAAAATGATACTCTACAGGAACCTCAAATTTGTATATCTAAAATATTTATCTTTCCAAAATATATTATCTGCCTCGTTTAATAAAGTCACTACTCACCTAAAATAGAAGATGTAAATAGTTGTTTTTCTAATCACATAATCACTCTTAACCCTTCCTTTTTCTCTTTTGGTCACTCACCAGGTTCTTTTGTTTCTAATGCTCCATACTTTTTGCTCCAACTTATTTTTTTATGATTTAAAAAATTTTTTTTAAGATTTTATTTTTTCATTTTAGAGAGAGTGCGAGAAAGAGTGCATATGTGTAGGAAGGGGCAGAGGGAGAGAGAACCTGAAGCAGACTTTGCACTGAAGATCCCATGACCCTGAGGTCCTGACATGAGCCACATCCAAGAGCCAGATGGTCAACTGACTGAACCACCCAGGCACTCCTTTGTAAATTTTTTTTAAAAGATTTTATTTATTTATGAGAGAGTGAGAGCAAGAGTGGGGTGAAGGCAGTGGGAAAGAGAGAAGTAGGCTCCCCCCTGAGCTGGGAGCCCAGTGTGGGGTTAGATCCCAGAACATTGCGATCATGACCGGTGCTGAAGGTGGATGCGTAACCAACTGAGCCACCCAGGCTCCCCCTTGTTGCTCAAGTTTAGTTCAGACTTTCATTTTCTTGTGCTTTTGTTACCATAGTATCCTCCTTATTCCTCATTTCTATACCTGTCTCTTCCTGTTCAAATTTATCATCTTTATCCTTGCCAGGCTTTAGTAAAATAAAAACCAGTCATGTCACTCACTCTCTTTACCCTCAAAATTCCTGTGGTTCCAAATGGATATCAGAAGATAAATACTCAGATTCTTAGCCTGGTATGTTATACCTTTAATGTACATTCTGTAACCCATCTTCACAGCTTTGTGTCCTGCATTTCCTTCTTTTCACCCTTTTGGGTCCAGAGTATTCTGTTCTCATTTTCTAAATTCTCCTTGCCTTTCCTCTCTCCTAGATTGCCTTGCTTACCTCTGTCTGATTCTTCCTTAATTCTGTTTTTAAGGATCAGCTCAAATTTCATCTCTGCCTTGAAGCCCAGTTTGGTTAAACTGTCCTTTCTCAGTTCATGTAGTACCTAGTTATGACACTGAGGATCCTGTAATACTTACTTTTTCTACCTAACCAGTGAACTCCCGGATACAGGAAGTATTTATTATTATTGCTGTTATCACTATTACGTCTGTTTTCCTATAGAATAGAAGGGAGGCCTATACATAATTATAACAAATACAACAATTCCTATAATAGGAAGCACATAAGAGGTGATTATTAATATTTTCTTAGCATGTTGGGGAAAGAGCACAAGGTAAGCAACATTTGAGACAGTTTGAATATAAGTACTGTTCACATTCCAGCTGGAGAAAAGAGTAACCATAAAAGCAGTGGGGTAGAAGGAGCGTGACCTATTTGGGAAATAGCTGGAGCACACTGGGCCAAACCTAGATGCTTGCATACAGAGAAAATGAGGCTGGAAAGGTATACCTGAAGACTGATTGGAAAGAACCATTGTATGTTTTACTGAGTATTTAGAATACATACTTTTTTTGCACTGTAAATGTTCTAGAAAATATTGGCATGGATGTAGTCATGTCAGACAAGTTAAAAAGATTTTAATTGGGGCGCCTGGGTGGTTCAGTGGGTTAAGCCGCTGCCTTCGGTTCAGGTCATGATCTCGGGGTCCTGGGATCGAGTCCTGCATTGGGCTCTCTGCTCGGCAGGGAGCCTGCTTCCTCCTGCCTACTTGTGATTTCTCTCCGTCAAATAAATAATAAAATCTTTAAAAAAAAAGATTTTAATCACATTTAATATCAGAAGTTGTTAAAATTTTCTGAGGAAATTCTGTTTTCATTTTCGTATCAGTGCTTAATTTTTGAGAAATTCCTTCCCTCTTTACCTAGTTGAAGACATCAAAATATGCTCATTTTCTTTAAATGGTATATTGTCTATTATCAAAACAGCTTTCCATCAAACAAATGGAAAGATATACCATGTTCATGGAATGGAAGAATTAGTATTGTTAAAGTATTCACACTACCTGAAGTGATCTATAGATTCAGTGCAATCCCTTTCAAAATAGCAATAGCATGGGGCGCCTGGGTGGCTCAGTGGGTTAAAGTCTCTGCCTTCGGCTCAGGTCATGATCTCAGGGTCCTGGGATCGAGCCCCACATCGGGCTCTCTGCTCAGCGGGGAGCCTGCTTCCCCCTTCCCTCTCTGCCTGCCTCTCCGCCTACTTGTGATCTCTGTCAAATAAATAAATAAATAATCTTTTTAAAAAAAATAATAGCAATAGCAATTTTTTTTTTCCAGAATTGGTATAAACAATCCAAAAATTTGTATGGAACCACAAAAGACCTCAAATTGCCAAAGCAGTCTTGAGGAAGAAAAACAAAGCTGGAGGTAGTATAATCCTAAATTGCAAGATACTACAAAGCTGTAGTGATCAAAACAGTATGGTACTGGAACAAAAATAGAAAGATCAGTGGAACAGATAGAGAACTCAGAAGTAAGGCCATGCCTGTGTGGTCAGTTAATCAACAACTGAGGAGGCAAGAATATACACTGGGGGAAAAGAAATTCTTTTTAATAAATTGTGCTGGGGAAACTGGACAGCTAAGGCAAAAGAATGAAACTGTACTTTTCCCTCACACTATACACAAAAATAAATTCAAAATGCATTAAAGACCTAAATGTGAGACATGAAACTATAAAACTCCTAGAAGAAAATATAGGCAGTAATCTCTTGGACATTAGCCTTAGAGTACATTTATGGATATGTCTCCTCAGGCGAGGGAAATAAAAGTAAAAATAAACTATTGGGACTACACCAAAATAAAAAGGAAAGGAAACCATCAGCAAAACAAAAAAGCAAGCTAGTGAATGGGAGAAGACATTCGCAAATGATATATTCAATAAGGAGTTAATATCAAAGAACATAAAACCCAATTTGATTTAAAAGGGGGCATAGGGAGGCGCCTGGGTGGCTCAGTGTGTTAAAGCCTCTGCCTTAGGCTCAGGTCGTGATCTCAAGGTCCTGGGATTGAGCCCCGAATCAGGCTCTCTGCTCAGCAGGGAGCCTGCTTCCTCCTCTCTCTCTGCCTGCCTCTCTGCCACTTGTGATCTTTGTCTGTCAAATAAATAAATAAAACCTTTAAAAGAAAATAAAAAGGGGCATAGGATATGAATAAACATTCTTTCAAAGAACCCATCCAGATAACCAATAGTCACTAATCATCAGGGAAGTGCAAACCAAAACCACAATGAGATACCACCTCACACTAGTCAGAAGAGCTAGTATCAAATAAAAGAGGAAAAGTAAGTGTTGGCAAGGATGTGGAGAAAAGTGCTCCAACCTGTACTGTTGGTGGGAATGTAAATTGGTGTAGCCACTGTGGAAAATAGTGTGGAAATTCCTCAAAAAATTAAAAATAGAATTACATATGGTCCAGTATTTCTACTACTGGATATTTACCTAAAGAAAATGAGGGTCACCTGGATGGCTCAGTCAGTTGAGCATCTGACTCTTGATCTCAGCTCAGGTCTTGATCTCAGGGTCATGAGTTCAAATCCCATGTTGGGCTCTATGCTGGGCATGGAGCCTACTTAAAAAAGAAAAAAGAAAATGAAGACATTGTTTTGAAAAGATAAATGTACTCCTGTGTTTATTGCATCATTATTTGTAGTAGGCGTGATATGTTTCCATTGGTAGATGAATGGGTAAAGAAGATATGATCATACACACACAGGCACACATACAGACAACACACACTAGCACATTACTCAACCATGAAAAAGAATGAGATGTAGCCATGTGTGACAACATGGATGGACTTGGAGGATATTATGCTAAGCAAAATAGGTCAAAGACAAATACCTCATGATTTCACTTCTATGTGGAATCTGAAAAATAAAGTAAGTGAAAAAACAAACTCAAATATACAGGACAAACTACTGCGTGTCAGAGGGAATGCGTGTGGGGCAGTGGGTGAGACAGATGAAGGGGATTAAGAGGCAAAGATTTCCAGTTATAAATAAGTCACAGTGATAAAAATTTTTTTTTAAAAGATAAGAATTTTTTTTTAAAAGATTTTATTTATTTATTTGACAGACAGCGATCACAAGTAGACAGAGAGGCAGACAGAGAAATGGGGGGAAGCAGGCTCCCTGCCAAGCAGAGAGCCCGATGTGGGGCTCTATCTCAGGATCCCAGGATCATGACCCGAGCCGAAGGCAGAGGCTTTAACCCACTGATCCACCCAGGTGCCCCAGCATAGGAAATTTTTTTAAAAAAGGGTTTGACGTCAGTCTTTTAGTACCAGGGATAGCCTGTTTTAGAAGTAGTTTGGTTTTCAGAGACCCCTGGTTTTACTGCAATCGTTTTCATGGTGTTTTTGGTAGTTTCTTAAAAAACAAAAAAAAACAAAACAAAGAAGTAGATTTAGAACAGTAACCAGTTAGATTTTGAAATTTAACATAAAAATGAGTGTTTTTACATGTAGTATATCTTGCTTTCCTCCTGCCATTATATTCTCCTAGCTTATAACAAATGAATAATACTAATGGACTTGATCCTAAATGATACTTTACATAGAAGAAATAATATTTTATTTACATAGAATTTTGTAATTCAAAATTATCCAGAGAACTAAAGTTTGTAACAGTGTTTAGTTGAGTAATTTTCTCCTACTGGTTCTTTTGCTTAAGTTGTTGTGAGATCTTTTCCTCTTAATATCAGTGCTTCTTAGGAAATGTGAAATGTTTGGTCCTTAGATATTAAATTTGTAATTTGTAATTACAAATTTGTTAAATCTGTAATTAATTATGCTTTCCTTTATGTGTTTATGTGAAAGTACTTCTCCAATGTGACTAGTCTCATTCAAAATGATGGTAGACCAGCTATAACTGGTCTATTCTCATTGTTCAACTATGAGTAGTAAAGAATTTAATTATTGTAATTCTTTGACTTTGGTTCCTCTCTATGTATCCTTCTTCTTCAGTTCTTAAATCGATGATAAAACTATAAAACAGGCATGTTGTGAAAGTAGAGGGTAGCTTTCCTTCAGCCTAAATAATACAGTTAAGTGAAGGAGCAGTAGGACTACATGCTTTGTAAATTGTTTTTGCCACCTGGAGGAATGTTAATTTCTGTTAAGATCCTGAGTTCTGGTACTAGAATATGGACTTTAGGAAGTGGGGAAGTCTTACTCATTACTAAAGGAACTTTAGAGTGTTGAATAAAGTCAGAATTCTTTGCCCCAATTTATGGTTGGAAGTAGACATACCTTGTATAATTTATCCACTACTTGATAGTGGAAACCTGTGTCCTTCTCCTCCATCACAGTTTCTTGACTCCCCATAGCCTCTGTTTTGTACATGCTTTAGATTACACTGGATACCTTTTTGTCCTTATTTCTCTGATAAAAGACATAAATTTTGCTTATGGATGATCCTGAAAGCCATACACTATGTCATACTACTATAAATTTAAAGTGTGTGGTTATAGGTCCAGACACCTACTCACCATATACAATTAGTGGAGACATCTGGTTTTCCATTAACAAATGTGTGATTAAATTCTGTAGCCAAGCAAAAGTCAGATACCTGATGTTTAAAAAAAAAAAAATCATAGATGGGGATTACTGTGTTGGAGAAGGGTTTATATAGCATAGCGACCTGAGATTTACTCTTAGAATTTTATGACTGCGTGACTAAGATGTCTATTTTTCTCTTTATGTCATTTCTAGCCATAGTGAAACTAATTTTTAAAACCTGCAGATGTCAGAGAAATAAAGGGAAATGGGACCATTAAGGGTCACTTTACTTACTTCACTCATTTAATTCTCACTAATCCATTATGAGTTGTAGGTAGTTATCCTTATTTTACAAAAGAGAAAACCTCAGAAAGGTTATTTGACTTGTCCTCCCAAAAGTAGCATGCAGGTATACTCTGTTTTTTTCTTTAAAATGTTTTTCCTTTATATCTTCATGGTTGAATTCTTTCAACCCATCTGGAATTCATTTTATTATTAAGCATGACTCAAAAATCATTCATCTCCATACTTATGTCCAGTTATACAAACAACATTTACCAAAGAGTGACACTCTTTTTAGCCCCATCTTGCCCCTGTAATTACTATTGAATGGGCAATTCTCTCACCTTTTCTTTCAGTGCGACAAATCGCTATAACTTATGCATTGGTTAATGCTGTTTCAGTTCAGTGACATTTATGTATTTTAGTTAGGATGCTTTAAGTTATAAGAAACAGAAAAACCAATGCAGGGGCACCTGGGTGGCTCACTCATTAACTGTCTGCTTTCAGCTCAGGTTATGATCCCAGGGTCCTGGGATCGAGCCCCACATTAGGCTTCCTGCTCAGTGGGAAGCCTGCTTCTCCCTCTCCCACTCCCCCTGTTTATATTCCCCCTCTCACTGTCTTTCTCTGTGTCAAATAAATAGATAAATAAAATCTTTAGAAAAAAAATCCAGTGCAATCGAATCAGACAAATCATTATCTCAGGAATGGGTGGAATTAATTCAGTTATTGAATGAACATCATCAGGGACCCAGGTTCCCTCCATCCTTGGCTCTATTGCCCTCCTTGTGCTTGGCTTTGTCTTCTACCAACTTCTTTGAGGCTGCAAGATGGCAGCTGTTGTTTTAGGTGTCACATACAGACATGACAATTTCTCTTGAAAGGAAGATATTTCTTACATGTATTACTTTTTAAGAGAGAAGAAACTTTCCCCCACAATCCTTCTGTAGGTTTTCCCTCATGTCTTCTGTGACGGATTATTACCATGTTCCTGTATTTAAAGTAAACACTGGCAAGAGTAATGGGCCATGATGTTGGGTTTAGATTAGACTATTAAGAACCAGCTCTTGAAGCCGAGGAAGGTCTTCCCACTCGTTGGAAACTCATGGAGGAAGTTGGGTGGCTTGAACAAAATCACAGTTAAATTAGGAAGGTGGAAGGGGGAATAATTGTCGAAGTAGGAGAGCCAGCAGTCTTACTACTATATTACAAGTAAAATGTGATGCTCAGTTCTGGGGCTTACCTTACTCAAGGCATTTAAAATCTAGCTTGAAGATTGAAGTAAAAAGTAGCTGTAAGACAGGGGAACTGTTAGTTTTTATAGGGTAATTTAAGGAAGGTCATTCACAGGAGTGAGTAGTGGTGTAATAAAGCAAACAGGTTTGGGTCCTAGCCAGTGTCCTTTCTAGTTATAATTAGAAGAATGACTTGTGTATTGTTTTGTTTTGTTTTGTTTTTTTGAATAGACATACTTATTTTCAATTCCTAACTTCATTTTTAAGAGGTTCAGGATTTTTTCAATCATCTTTTCATCATGGTCATATTATATCTTTAACTACTGAAGTAAGAGTTAGCATTTTGATTTTGATACAACTTGCTAGCTAGTATTGGGACAAGTCAGTTAATATTTCTAATTGCTATTTGGTAAAGTTGTTTAACAAGGTAATTTTTTGAGGTTCTTTTGTGCTTAACATTTATAATTAAAAAGAAACTTACATGGGATAAGATTGGAAGCAGTTGTTCCCGATATGTTTACCAAAGAGAGCATGTAAGTAAAATTTAATATGTGTTTCTCTTGCTTTTAATGTTTCATTTGATATTAGAAAACAGTTTAAGCTATTATAATTTAATTCTGAATCTTTTAAAATTTGCGTGTGTCTTTGGAAGTAGATGTTTCCTAGGAACTCTTAAAATAACAGTTGTTATAAAATGTAATAACATTGAGATTATTTTCCAGACAACTTTATAGTACCAAAATTTTACCTAAAATTTTTCTTGTGTCGTCAGTAGTACTTGGACTACTCTGTAGTCTAATTTTGGGGAGGGACCTGATGCACTGAAGCTTTAAGAAAAAGATTTCTTAGATAATGTAATGCCATTGCTATTGAGCATAAAAATCACTGGCTTAATGTAAATGTTATACCTTCTTGTCAGTCCTTCTGCAAGGTGCTGTAGGAAAAATTGAGATTTTAACTGTGGTTTCTGCCTTAAAGAATTTAAAGTTCTTTTTTAAAAAATCATATTTAATTTGTCTTTTACTAGAAAATAGTTCACATGTTTATTGGTTTGATTTTCCTTTTTTTTTTTTTTTTTTTTTTTTTTTTTTAGTTTATTTGAGAGAGAGTGAAAGAGAGCACAAGAGATGGGAGGGAGCCTTATTTGGGATTTGATCTTGGGACTCCAGGATCATGACCTGAGCTGCAGGCAGTCGCTTAACCAACTGAGCCAACCAGGCACCCTGGGTTTGGTTTTCCCTTTTGAATAGAGCAAGTATCAGCTGGTCTTTCTAAAAATAGTGTTTTTGTAAAAAGGTTTTATCTTTTTTCCCGTAAAAAGTATTACCAGAAATACTCAAATTGCTTAGATGACTCTAGGAAATGTATCTTCTTTTTTTTTAAAAGATTTTATTTATTTATTTGACAGAGATCATAAGTAGGCAGAGAGGCAGGCAGAGAGAAAGAGGGGGAAACAGGCTCCCTGCTGAGCAGAGAGCCCAATGTGGGGCTCCATCCCAGGATCCTGGGATCATGACCTGAGCCAAAGGCAGAGACTTTAACTCGCTGAGCCACCCAGGCGCCCCTAGGAAATGCGTCTTAAAGAAAGATAAATTTGTAGTAACCGAGGAGCTTTTTCTTTAGATCTGTGCAAACTGAATTTTGAAAAACCAGTTATTGGGTGAGTTGGTCTCTTCAGGCAGTCAACAGCATTAGTATTATTACCTATTTTTCCATGTTCAGTTTCCAACTCATGCAATTAAAAGTTAAAGCATATGTTCTACTCTTTACTCATAAAAAAGGGAAGTGTTCATAGTGTGATCCAAAAAACTAACTGTTTGTTTGTTTATTTGTTTAGGATGGATTGGATGCTTTGGTATATGATTTGGATTTTCCTGCCTTAAGAAAAAACAAAAATATTGACAACTTTTTAAGCAGATGTAAGTAATATTTTTGTGGAGGTTAATGACAGACTGTATATAACAAAATCTTCACTTAAATAATTCAAGCCCATCTTTTTAAAATTTTTTTCTTCTGTCTACTCTCGTTATTTCATCTAAAATTCCTATGTAAAGTGAGCAGGAAATAGGAAAGAAACGTTATTAATTAGTTTATTAATTTGAGTTCCTAGCAGGAGAATATTTTATAAAATATTTTGCAGAAAAGGGAATGAAAAGTAATAGCTAAAGTAAGTATGTTCAAATAATAATATACATACATGCACATTGAATTTCAATAGTGTTATATTTATCCTCTATTTTTCTTTTGTAAATTATTAGCCATTATGTTTTAATACCGGCAGTTAAGAACAGATTGCACATGAAAAACTCTCCTGCCACTGAGAGATACCATTGTTTCTCCATGAAAGCTGGTATATATTTAGGCTTTACAGTTTCTTTTCTAAAAACCTTTTTAGATTTTGATATTTAGATTTTATCACTTAAAATTTGATTAGAGAATTTATTAAGATAGTTTCAAACTTTTTATCTTAAAAAATAATAAAATTTAAATCATAAAATCTTTCCATTCTATTTCTTTATTTTTGTTCCTAAACTGTACATATTGATATATTTGGGTTGGGCTGGTTTTAGTGTTATCATTCAATTTTGGTCGCATATGTTTTGTTAGAAAAATTTCTTTTTCTAGTCAGATCTTTTTACTTTGTTATGTTTATCATTTTTATATTTTGAAATCTTGCCTCAGAATTTTACCTATCAATTTAATTTTTTTAAGTATCTGTTTTTTATAAAAATAATTATTCAGCTGAATTTTGATTTGGAATTGGTGCCGGAACCTGAATTGGGAACTTTTTAACTATAAATTTCTTAATTTCTCACATCTTACTGAAATTACAGGAGAATTTTATTACTGTTTACATTTGTTTACCTTCTACTTAAATATAGAGCAAAGGAATTAAAAAGGTGGAGACGTCTTCTTGACCATTTCTTATTTGATGAGAGGCAAGGAATAAATGTTCATTGGTACAAAGGAGGGGCTGTGTGATTTTGTAAAGTAGGCAACAAGGATTGGAACACGTTTTCTTAATTTATTACTCATTTTACTGTGCACCATTTCTGCTTTCATAATATGCCTTTATATTATTACATTTTAAAATAGAAATATCAATAGCCACAGTAGAAATAAGTAAAATAAAATGGAAGTATAAAGCCTAAAGTAAACTTTTAACTGATAAACCTATCTAGTTTTTAAATTGGAGAAAAGTAAAGAGAGTAACGTGACAAAATTTTAGCAAATTATATCTAACCATTATGTAAAAATTGTGACGAAAGAGGGCTATACTAGGATTGCATTGTAAAATTAGTTCAAGTTTCAAAAATCAATTAGTGTAATTTACCACATTAACATAATAAAAAAGAAAATCCATAATATCACCGCAGGAAATAAAAAACATTTGATAAAATTCAGTATCCATTTTTGATTAAAAAATACATCTCTGCAAACTAGGAATTGAAGGAAACTTTCTTGTAGTGATTAAGAGAATCTACAAAAAACAAGCAGTTAGATTGTATTTAATTGTGTATGACTAAATTCTTTGCCCCTAAGATCAGGAAGAGGCAAATCTGTCTTCTCTTATTACCACATTCATTCAACATTGTTGTGGAGGTTCTAGCTAGTGCAATAAGGTAAAATAAAGAAAAATCATGAAGTAAAAAAATTTGTTTTCAGACACCATGTTTTGTATATACAAAAATCTTAAGATTCTACCCAAAAAGCTTTAGTAAGACTGTAAATTAGAAGATTAATATGCAGAAAGCAATTGTCTTTCTATATATTAGCGACAACCAGTTTGAAGTTGATGTAACAAATGTAGTACCATTTACAAGAGAAGCAAAAACAGGACAAATTTAGGGATAAATTTGACAAAAATATGTGTAACACTTACAGGCTGAAAACTACACAATATTACTGAGAAATTACAGAAGACCTGAAAGGAAAAGTGGATATTCAATGTTCATGGATTGGACAGTTCAGTAAAAAAATATTGAGAGTTCCCATATTAACTTATAAATAGAATCCATGTATTCTCATAACGTAAGCAGGTTTTTTTGTTTTGTTTTGTTTTTTTGTATAAAGTGACTGGGAATTCTAAAATTCATATGAGAATGTGAAGGATCTAGAATACTAGCCAAAGCAATTTTGGAAAGTAAGAGCAAAGCTGGAGAACTAACACTATAGAATTTTCAAGATGAAGACAATATAATATTAATGAAAGAATAAACATAAATAAATGGAACAAAATAGAGAATCCAGAAATAGACCCATACATATAGTCAACTTATTTTCAGCAGAGGTGACAAGGTAATTCAGAATTTGGACCTTACTTCATGCCATACAAAAAGTACCTCAAAATTTTTCATAGGCTAGACTTAAGAGCAAAAGTAGGACTTCTAGAAAAAAACACAGAAAATATTTGTGACCATTTAGGCAAGACTTTCTTAGATGGGACACAAATAACACAAACCACTTTTAAAAGAAGATAGATTAGGCTTCAAAATTAAAAAAAAAGATTTTTTTAGAAGATACTGCTAGGAAAATGAAAATATGAGCCATAGATTGGGAGAAAATAGTTGCAAAACACATGAAAGGAGAAAGAATAGTCTTTCAACAAATGGTGCTCAGACAACTGGGTATCTATATGTAAAAGAATGAAGTTGGATTCCTATCTTACACCATATGCAAAATTCAGAATGTTAGAACCAAGCTATAAAACTTTTAGAAGAAAATGTTGGCATAAATCTTCATGCCCTTGAATTATTCAGTTTCTTAGATATAATACTGAAGGTACAAGCAACAAAAGAAAAGCAAATAAAATGGACATCATAAAATTAAAAACTTTTGTACTTCAAAGGACACTGTCAAGGGAATGAAAAGACAACCCACAATGGGAGAAAATGTTGACATATTGTATACCTGATAAAGGAGTGTATATAGAATATGTAAGTAAGTCTTACAAGTCAACATTAGAAAGGTAACCCAATTTAAAAATGAACATTTTTGAGTAGACATTTCTCCAAAGAAGATGCACAGTTGGCCAATATACAACATGTTTAGTCATTGGATAATTTCAAATTATGGCCACAATGAGATACTGTTACATATCTATTAAAATAACAAAAATTTTTAAAAAACTGACAGTATCAAGTATATGTGAAAATGTGGAGCAGCTGAACTCTAGGATATTGCTGGGTGGTTTGTAAAATGGTAAGGCACTCAGGCAAACAATTTGGCGTTTCTCCGATAGAGTTATACATACATTTACCTTATGATCCAGGAATCCCACTTTTGGGTTTTTATCCAAGAGAAACGGAAGTATGTGTCTACACAAATTGCTCTATGAGAATGTTAAAGGTGGCTTTATTCAAAATTGCTATAGACTGGAAGCTACTTAAATGCCCATCAGTTGGTAGTGGATAAACAAATTTTGGTACATTCATATAATGGAATATTTAACAGTTAAAAGGAATAAATTAACTGATATGTACAAAACATCAATAAATTTCAGAAGCAGGGTGATAAGTGGAAAAAGCCAGGCATAAAAGAGTATATACTATATGATTCTGTTTATATGACATAACATTCCCCTTCAGCTCAAGTTGTATTTATGTAATACTTAACACAGAGTAATAGATCTTCATAGAATGATAGGATTTTATATTCTGAAATTCAATTATTTGGGTATTTATTGCTTTCATTAGTAAGTACATCAGAGTTTTTTTTACTGAGGGTGAATGTTTGCTTTGAATTGCTTTTTGTTGACAGATATCAGATATAGTGATATAAGGATACACCTGGAATATGGGATAAAATCTTTCTCTTTAGTAATCCAACTGAAGTCGCACTAGGGTATAACAGCTTTAAAGTATAGCAGTTTGAAATATTTTAAACTTCAGGCCTAACTATATTACAGGTTGTTAATTTTCATCTCTTTGTGTTGAAGAATGTTTACAGACTGTAAGGGAAATGGGAAACTGTGACCATTTACTGAATAAATAGTTAAATATAAAGATTTGCTTTTCTGGACTCTGGTGTATGATACCCGAATAATAAGGAATACAGAGAAAATGTTTATCATCCTCACATAACTAATAAAGATTTTAAGGTGAATTTTAAGTAGGCACTAGAGAGAGATCCAGATAAAATGGTGGGAATTAGTTACATTTTAGAAGAAACGTGTTTGGGGAGTGCATCAGAAGAAAGAGAAAGGGAGTATTTGGAAACTGATTATGACTTTATATGTTTGTAAACCATTACACTGAGATTTGAGGCATAGGATTTATAATTATGTTAGTAGAAAGGCAAACTTATTAAACAAATCTAACCAGTCTAAAAGAAGATAATAGAGAGGGAAGAGCATTGTATGAGAAATTCCATGAACCTGAGAGTAAAAATGTGGTAGAGAGCATTTGTTTGTATAAAAAAAATAACCTGGATATGTTTTTTTATGGTTGCGTACTATAGCATTCCTCATAGATTACAGAAGTAGCATATTAGCTCTGGTAGTGATGGTGTAGCAGCTGTCTACTTATAAAAGCATATTAACAGTAGATAGACTTTTTATTTTCTTTATCAATTATTTATTTATTGAGAAAATATGACAATAATTAGCTATTCAGAGTTGTTCCAAAAAGTCTGAAATGGTAGCATTTGGGATTTGACAGAGACTTTGAGACAAAGCATTCAGTTCATTTTAGACCAGATTTTCTCAGAAATGGCACTGTTGACATTTTGGGTCAGATAACTCTATTGTGAGGAGGGGGCAGGTCCTTTACATTGTAGGGTATTTAGTAGCATCCCTGGCCTCTGCCTTCTAGATGCCAGATGAGCATACTCATCTCCTTCCTTCGGTTGTGATAACCAAAAATGTCTCAAGACTGCCAAATGTCCCCTGGGCATCAAAATTGCTCTCAGTTGAGAACTACTGTCCAAGACTTTATATTAATGAAGGAGAAAATGCTGGACATGGTTAGGCACGTGCTCCAAGCTTAGAGATTTTTTTTTTTCCCTTAAAGATTTTATTTATTGACAGAGATCACAAGGAGACAGAGAGGCAGGCAGAGAAAGAGGAGGAAGCAGGCTCCCTGAGGAGCAGAGAGCCTGATGCAGGGCTCGATCCCAGAACCCTGGGATCATGACCTGAGCTGAAGGCAGAGGCTTTAACCCACTGAGCCACCCAGGCGCCCCTCCAAGCTTAGAGATTTAATCAAACTTACTTAAAAGATATATCCTATTAATAGTGATTCCAGGTGAGGGATGCATTTCAAAAAGGAGTAAATATAAGAAAGTTTTAGCTCAAGAAATCAGGGTTATCCTACAGAAGTTTCTGGGTTTTGTTGTTGTTGTTGTTGTTGTTAGTTGTTTGTTTGTTTTTTAGATTTTTATTTAAGATTTATTTATTTATTTATTTATTTATTTGACACAGAGAGAGAGAGAGATCACAAGTAGACAGAGAGAGAGAGAGAGAGGGAAGCAGGCTCTCCGCTGAGCAGAGAGCCCAATGCGGGACTTGATCCCAAGACCCTGAGATCATGACCTGAGCTGAAGGCAGCGGCTCAACGCACTGAGCCACCCAGGTGCCCCTAGATTTTTATTTATTTACTTGACAGAGGGAGAGAGAGAGATCATAAGTAGGCAGAGAAGCAGGCAGACAGAGAGGGGGAAGCAGGCTCCCCGTTGAGCAGAGAACCTGATTGATCCCAGGACCCTGAGATCATGACCTGAACCAAAGGCAGAGACTTAACCCCCTGAGCCACCCAGTGCCCCTCTACAGAAGTTCTTAGCTCAGATTGATTGGAAACAACCATATCAAGTATGAATACATATCCAGAGATAAATGTGAAAGAGTAGCATAAATCTGTAAAAAAATGGGTTAGACCAAAAGCCTGTGATGAGCCAAGACTTGTGAGAAATTCTTCAGACAACAAAAGTAACTTCCCCTGCTCATCCTTCTCCATTTAGAGTAATGGGTTGAAGATGTATGAGAGAGTGATAAATTTACTACACACCACCACCTTTCTCTCTCTCCCTTCCTCCCACTCTCTCTTCCTTCATTTCTCCCATCCATCTTTCCTTCCTTCCTTCCCTTTCAAGAGAGCTGGGGGTGGTGGGAAGGGGCGGAGGGAGAGGGGGAGAGAGAGAATTTCCAGCAGGCTCCACACCCAGTGTGGATCCCAAAGCAGGGCTCCATCCCACGACTCTGAGATCACCACCAGAGTGGAAACCAAGTGTTGGACACTTGGCAGATTGAGTCACCCCAGCACCCCTGTGACACCATTTATTCTTGAAATTTTTTTTTCATGTCCAGTCACTACAGACATGAAGAATGAGACAGTGTTTTTCTTTAAAACTGTAGATCTTACTATCTTGTGAAGGGAAATACAGGAACAAATAGTAACTTATATATATACTTTTTATAAATGAATTTTGTAGAGAATGTAATGATACACAGATCTTGAGATAGTAAAGAAAGCCTTAATACTACTTAACAAACAAAAGTACTTAATACTACTTAACAAATACTACTTAAGTAGTATTTGAATGGAGTCTTAAAAGACCAGACTAGATTTCTTTTAAAGATTTATTTGAGATACTAAGACCTGAGCCAAACCAAGAGCCTGCTGCCCAACCGTCTGAGTGACCGAGGTGCCCATTGGCTAGATTTCTTAATTGAGGAAGAACAATTCAGGCAGAGAGGGAATAGCATTTGTTAAGTCAGAGAGCCATCTAAAAACATGTTATCTTTGAGGAAGCAGGAATTTGGTATAAATTGAACTTGGTTGATGATAAGTGGGAAGGGTTAAGGAGGACAGCAGAAAAGACTGAAATGGTAGGTTACAGCCCCAGATCTAGGCAGATTACACCCTAGAATAGCGAATGAATGTGCTGATGTGTTGAGGATCTTTAGAAAACCTTTGCAGAATAGTGGAGCTGCCGGAAGATTAAACATAAACAAATGGTCTTATTTATAAACTGAAGAAAACACCCATGAATGTGGATTTCGGTCAATAGCAGTCTTCACACAGAGGCTTGAACTTTATTTTCTGTTACCGCTGTTCTTGTTCAGACTTCATCATCTCCATTGATTGATCTCAGTTAAATCTCTCTGTTCTCAGTTTCTCTGTTTTCCCCATTTACTGTTGGTTTTCTGCGTTGCTGCCAGAGAATTCTTTTTCAACTGCAAATTGCTTAAGTCAAATATCACTCCCAGCCTTTCGTACAACCTTCTGTATGACTTTTCAAGTTACATTCTTACCTGTACAGCTACTCCTTTGTTTTCTTCTGCCTTCACCACACTGCTTATAGTTCGTTTCTATAAAACACTCTTATACCTTCTCCACAATACTTTTAGATGTTGTTTTCCTCTTTCTAAAATTCCTTCTAACCCCATCCAACTTAAAAGAGTTTAAGTTTCAAATAAGCATTCGCTTTCATTTCCTAGCCCCTGGAGCTAGGTCAGATGTACTGTTGCTAGAAATGTACTTTCATGGTCTCTTAGGCACTTATCACAGTTAAGTTATATTTATTTGTGTGATTATCTGATTGATATCCATTGCTCTTCTTTCCTCATCACTAAACTGGAAGTGTCATGAGACCAGGGGCAGTTGTACTTGTGTTGCAAAACCTGGCTAAATATTAGGTACACATTAAATATTTGTTGAATGTATTAGAGGTTAAATGTTGACTTGTTAGAGATGATCTAGAAAGTATTCTATTGTTAATAGAGTTGGGATATGATCATTGTCTTTTTAAATTGTTTTTTATTACCACATATTTCAGATGAATTGATATATATCTGTGTATACATGATCACTGTTAAATTAGTAGTTAATATTTTGCTCTATTTGCTTCTGGTCTTTTGTTCAAAATAAGATGTTAAGTTACAACCTAGGCCTTGGGCCTCATGTCTTCCTCTTCCAGATGTAATCAGTAGCTTAGAGTTGATGATATACATATTTAGTCATTGTTAAACTGTCTCAGAATAGTGATTTCTAAAAAAGCCACCCATGTAAAATTATCAAATCAAGAACAAGCATATAGGTAAATTGACGAATAAGCCACAGTTGGCAAGAACAATATAATTTCATTTGAGATGTGGAAAATAAGTTTTTTTTCTAAAGTTTCTTTTATCATTTTAAAGGGTAAATCATTGTATCATCATATTAAATTATTATATTAAAGGATTACATTTATCATTGTAAAAGGGTTGTAGCTAAAGTTTTTATTTTTCCAAGTAATTATATTTGGTAACCAATCATATAATAATTTAATGTTTTGTAAAATGGAATTTAACCTTTTCTGTAGTGGCTGCTTTCTTAATCTCCTTCCAAAAATGAGATTTCATGGATTACAGATAATTAGGTATTTGTTTTTATGTAAACAGGCAGTAATGGCCATTAGAAAGTTTAGAAAGTTTATTCCTCTTTCCAAGTTTTAATATGTCACTTTGGCAGATTTCAAAACATAAAATGTTTCTTCTCCGTACTTTTAAAATTTGTAAAATCATGAAACCTTTTTACTTATTAAACGATTATGATAGTTGAATGTTACTATTAGCTTTAAATTAGCTGTTCATTGGTTGGTGATTAAAATTAGTAAGCAGGGGGCGCCTGGGTGCCTCAGTGGGTTAAAGCCTCTGCCTTCGGCTCAGGTCATGATCCCAGGGTCCTGGGATGGAGCCCTACATCGGGCTTTCTGCTTGGCGGGGAACCTGCTTCCCCCTCTCTCTCTGCCTGCCTCTGCTTACTTGTAATTTCTGTCTTTCAGTCAAAAATTAAAATAAAAAAAATAAATAAAATTAGTAAGCAGTTATTTTGTATTAAAAATGTAAAGGAGAAATACATTATTTTCAGTTCAGCATATTCTGCTGATTCATCAAAGAATCCATTGTTTATCCAGGGAAGCAAAAACAACTTGACTGTGTTTGCCTTAGCTCCTTGTAGAATTACACAAAAGGTACATATTGCTCAATAGTAAAGGGAAGACTTTTTCTCACTTTAAGATCATGATAATAATTCAAATGAAACATCACAAGACTTTATGACTTAATAGAAGAGCCCTCATTTTAATGTTTGTGACTAGTTTCTCCTAAGATTGTCTCATTACATACTATAATATTGAAGATGTGTATTACATTATCTCTAGTAAAACTAAAGATGGTTTTCACCTGCTTGGAATATAAAGTTTGATATAGCTAGAAGTCTATACTTACTCAGGAATTCTAAGGAGCAACAATTGTAAAAGAATTTATGTACTACCTATATATACTGTTCTACATTTAAAAAGGACAAATTTCGGGGTGTGTGGGTGGCTCAGTCAGTTAAGCATCTGACCTGTGTCAGGCCACTCTCAACAGGAAGTCAGCTTAAAGATTCTCTCCCTCTGCCCCTCCTGCACTCTTGCCTGTATGCTCACTCGTTCTCTCTCTCTCTCAAATAAATAAATAAATCTTAAAACAACAACAACAAGACTCCTCCGCAGCTTAATATTAAGGTACATATAGGAGTCTGCATAATGTGGGACATATTCCAGCCAGAAAGTATTGAAATGTAGTAAGGTTTCGGCAGACTTAATTTTTTTTGCATATTAGGTCATGAATGGCTTGCATAGTTTGGTAACTCTAGCACTTGAATGGCAAATGTATTACTGTTTCTGGGAGTTGGGGACAGGTTTATAGTCATAATATATTGGGATTAATTCTTGAATTCTCTAGTGAAGTGTAAGAATAATAGTACTTTCTTGAAGGACATGAAGATCAATAGATTATCATAGAGGGTGAAGAAGCATACTTTTTTATTATATGAAAATTTGATATAAGCTTAACATGTCATTGGGGAAAAGGTAGCTTATTCAGTAATTCGTATTGGATATCCATATGAAGAGAAAATGAGTTTCATTCTTTATTAGAAATGTAAAGACTAAGGTACTAAATGAAATTAGATAGTCTTCAAGTAGGCATTGTTTTTTTTTAAAAGAAGGGCTCTATGACTAGCAGGAAGGAAACACTGACAGATTTTTGCCTTTCCAAAACTATATATAAGGAAAGACAGATATATAAAGAACATAGATGGGCGCCTGGGTGGCTCAGTGGGTTGGGCCTCTGCCTTCGGCTCGGGTCATGATCTCGGGGTCCTGGGATTGAGTCCCGCATCTGGCTCTCTCCTCAGCGGGGAGCCTGCTTCCTCCTCTCTCTCTCTCTCTCTGTCTGCGTGCCTTTCTGCCTACCTGTGATCTCTCTCTGTCAAATAAATAAATAAAATCTCTTAAAAAATAAATAATGTAGACAAATTGAAAAAAATTATAGTATATTACCAATATAAGAAGAATCAATAAGAGAAACAATTTTTTTAAATGGACAAAGTAGCTGAATATGTAATATGAAGGAGAAAGGTTATAAATGACCATTGAACAGTTAACAGTTGAATAAATATATTACTATCTCAACAAATATGAGTTAAAATAAGAAAAAGACACCCCCCATCTGAATGAGTGAGTGAGAAATGAAAATTAGTGCATTAATTTGAAGGGCAGTTGGGCAGTATATTTTAAAACTGAAAGAGTTCATGAGCGTAACCTAATCTTTTATTTACTTAAAGAAATGTATCCTGCAAAACAGCTCTGCAAATACACAGGAATGTTCATCATAGTAAATATAAATGATTAGATCAAAAAGTTAGAACACAAATATGAATCAGTAGGAGAGATTTGTCAGCTATCCCACAATGTGTTCTGTAAATAGTGAGTTGCAAAATATCTTTATATGTGAATAAGTATAGATAACATAGTTTAAGAAATGAATATATTCCATTTAGTGTACCTTAATTTAAAAAATTTTCTGTAATGGTGGACACTTAAATTCCTTCCAGTTTTTCACTAGTATAAATAAGGCTGTCATGAACATTTCTGTGTATACAGTTTGGTGTATACTTGCTGCTTCTTTCTTTGGAGTGAATCCAGGAATTGCTGAGTCAAAAGTTGTATCCAATTTACATTTGGTATATAGTGCCAAATGCAGTTTATACCAAAAGGTAGTATAAAAGTTGGGATTTTAAAATGAAGCCATAAAATTGAATGAATTATGTAGTATGACCTAGGATATTACAAAAGCTAGTTTGAAGTTATTACTACTAAATTAGATTTTTTAAAAAAGAAATGTTAAGTATCCTATTTATTTTATCGATCTATTTTAAAAAGATTTACTTATTTATGTATTTGAAAGGCAGAGATCACAAGTAGGCAGAGAGGCAGGCAGAGGGGGAGGAGGAGCAGGGAGCCTGATGTGGGACTGGATCCCGGGACTCCAGGATCATGGCCTAAGCTGAAGGCAGTTGCTTAACCAACTGAGCCACCCAGGCACCACCACCCCCCGCCGCCTTTATTTATTTTTAAGATAAATCATATTATAAACTTATAGGGAAGTTGCAAGCATAAAGATTCCTGTATGCCCTGTACACAGGTTTACCGAATGTTAACATTTTATGTAACGTAGCACATTGACAGAACTAACAAATTAAAATTGGCATACTACTGATAACTAATTACATACCTTAGTTTTTCCATTAATCTCTTGTGGTTTTGGTTCCAGAATCCAGTATAGAATACTGCCTTGTATTCAGCTGTCATTTCTCCTTCTCATCTAGTCTATGATAGTTTCTCAGTCTTTGCATATTTTTTTTAATGACCTTGACAGTTTTGAATATTACTGATCAGGTATTTTGTAGAATGTCCCACAGTTTATGTCTGATGTTAAACTGGGTTTATAGGTTTATGATACCATGATTATCAGTGGTAATGTTAACTTTTATCACTTGGTTTAAAATAGTAGTCTGCCAGGCTTCTCTCCTAGAAAGTTATTATTTTCCCTTTCCATACCCTATCGTTTGGAATCTGATCACTAGCTCAGCCTTTGTTTAAGGGCAGGGGGATCAATAAGCTCCACCTCCAGACCCAAAAGGTTGTATATACTGTCTTTCACACAGCAGAATTTTTTTATTTTGATAGCCTAATTTATCAGTTATTTCTGTTACGGATTATGCTTTTGGTGTTAATGTAAAGATCATTGCAAACCCAAGACTGATTTGTTAAATAGCTTTGTTGAGATAGAATTTATGTAATATAGAATTCATCCATTTAAAGTATACAATTCATTGTTTTGTGTGTGTGTGTATATTTTTAGAGTTGTGCAGCCATTACCAGTCACTTTTAGAACATTTCATTACCTCTTAAAAAAACCCCATTTGCATTAGCAGTCACTCCCATTTTATCCCTAAGCTCCCCAAGTCCTAGCCTATGATTAATCTGTTTTATGTCAGTATAGATTTGCCATACATAATGAACATTACCTATAGATGGAATTATGTATGTAGTCTTTTGTGACTGACTTTTTGAACTTAGTATGGTATATTATTCAAGATTTATCTATGTTGTAGCACATATACTTTTTAATTGCCAAGCAATATTCCATTGTGTAGATATACTTACCACATATTGTTCATCTCTTGATAAACATTCATATTTTTTCTACTTTCTGGCTGTCATGCATACTGCTGCTATGAACATTTGTGTGCAAGTTTTTCTGTGGACATATGTTTTCATTTCTCTTGGGTAAATAGCTAGAAGTGGAATTGCTGAGTCATATGGTAATTCTATGTTTAGTGTTTTGAAAAATCCAAGATTGGTTTTTAGATATATACTTTCATTGTTTTGGAGTAAATAAAAGTGACTAGCTTTTCTGTTGTTCCTGAATAGGTAAGAGCTGCATGCAGTTGATTTGTCTCCATTTATAAGTAATATCATTAAATGTTTTTAATGTTTCAGGAAGTAGCATTTAATACCATTAAATGTTTTTAATGTTTCAGTAAATAGCATTGAGCATGTAGGTACATCAAGGACATACCCATGAATGAAGTGTGGTCTCTATCCTTAAGGAAATGGGAATGTACTGTATAATAAAGAAACATAGCTGTATAAACAATTTCAGTCCAGACTGATAGATGAAGTAATAGAGACATTGTGGTATTTCAAAGGAAGAGGGAGTTAGCATGTCTACTTGAGATCAACAATGGCTGAAGAGGAGATAGAGGAGTAGATCTTGTTTGATAGTAAGTTGGTCAAATAACGTGGGGCAAGTCATTTTAGGCTGATGATCAATATGGTATGGAGATATGAAGGTATGGTAAGGTATGGAGATATGAAGCAGTATGGTAAGGTGAACAATTGCAAATAAGTGGGCATTGGTAGCCTGTTGGGGGGAGTATCTAGAAATAAAAGACTGGAGAACCAGATAGTCACAAGGTCTAAAAGCCCGTTTTATGCTATAAGAATTTGGATTCCTCCCCCTCCCCAATCAGTGTCTTAAACTGGATTACTGTGTGTATGTGTGTCTGTGTGTGTGTACACTCGCAAAACATGGCTCATCTTCCTGGAGTTTGAATTTTATTTGAAGATTTGGGCATAAAATAATTTTTGCATTAAAACAGTCAGATTTTTATGGAATTGAATATTACATTGTACATTTTCTAGGTAAGTTTTATGTAATTTTCGTGCTTTTTAGGGATGCTTTGACTACTCTAAAAGTACACACAAGGTACACTAGGTTTCTTTAGGCAAAGAATAGCAGTATTTTGGTCAGTTTATTCATAGCTTTTATTACTGTATTTCATCCTGACATTTAAAAAAACTTACTTAACAATTAGGATGTTTCTCACAGTCTGTAGTGGTACATAAAATTATGGTGCACTTTATATTCTCAGATCTTAGTCTAGGTGGATATGTCTTTTTCTCATTAGAAAGCAATAGTCATTATAGAAAATTTGAAATACATAGAAAGTGTGAGGAATAAAATAACTGAAACCCCACTGCACTTAGAAGTGATTACAGATATTTTGCTATATTTCCTTCTGGTTTTTTTCTGTTCACACATGCCAGTATATACATATATATATATGTTTATATATTTGTGCAGTTTATTCTGTTTATTTCCTCAACATTATATGTTGAGTATCATTCTATGTGATTATTCTTTTTTATTTAAATTCAATTAACATATAATGTATTATTGGTTTCAGAGGCAGAAGTCAGTGATTCATCAGCCTTATATAATACCCAATGCTCATTACATCACGTGCCCTCCTTAATGTCCATCACCCAGTTACCCCATCCTCCCACCCCTCTCTCTTCCAGTAACCCTCAGTTTGTTTCCTAAGATTAAAAGTCTCTTACAGTTTGTCTCCCTTTCTGATTCCGTCTTGTTTTATTTTTTTTAACACAGTTTTAAATGTTGCCTAATACTTCATTATATGTATAGAAAATTATTTAATCTTTACATTTTAAAAAACATTTTATTGTAAAAATCTTGGTTCCACATTATATCTAACTTCCTTAGGATAAATTTCTAGAAGTAGAATTTATTTTATATGAATTGTGACTTTTTTTTAGAGATTTTTAAGAAAAATCATCCATTTGATTTCTAGAAAGTGAGATTGAAGAGTCTGATTGAAATCATTTTGAATTGCCGGTAACCCTGAAACTATAAATTCTCAATCTTTCTGCCTCTTTTGCTAACTGGGGATTATTTAGGGACTGATTAGCTAGCTAGTAGCCTTTCAAGACTTATGTTGTCTATTTGTGACTCAGTTTACCCATTTCATGCTTTGCTTACTGTGCTGTGGAGTAATATCTCACATCTCTGAATCTTAGCTTTCAGCCAGCATCACCTAGCTCGACAAAGTAGACAATCAGACATTGGTAAAAGGGTCTAATGGTTGTATAATCCTATTTATTTGTCTTGGAATTAATGAGGGCTTGCCAAATTTATAATTTTGCATGAGACAAATTCTGTAAATAACAAGTTGTTACTTATTATGGGAAGAACATAGAACATTATAAGAAGGATTGGAACTTCTGAGAATTTTACAGTTTTAAATAAGTGACTAGCTTGGGATTCACTGAAACATGACATTTGAGAACACTGTTGAAGTACTTGAGAGAATTAGCCAAGCAGATGTTTGAGGGAAGGGAATGGCATACAGAGGAACAGCCAGTGTGAAGGCTTTGGGTAGAATATGTCTGGCATGTTCGAGAGGCAGAGGGAGAAGCCATTGTGGCTGGGGAGGATTGAGCAAGAATAGTAGGATGATGTCAGAGAAGTAAGGAAATAGGCTAGGTCATGTAGAGTCTTGTTGGCCATTGTAAGGTCTTTGACTTTTACTCTGGCTGAGATGGCAAGGCATTAGAGAGTTTTGTGCAGAGGAGTGACATGCTCTGACTTGTGTTTTTAAGATTATCACCTAGGGTTAAGAATAAACTATGGAGTATGGAGAGTAAAGGATAGACACAGTGAAATCTGTTAAGAAGTGATTGTAGTAATTCTAGGAAGAGGTGATAGTGGCTTGGTCCAGCATATTAGCAGTGTTGAGAGTGGAAAGTCATCAGATTGGAGATAATATAATATTTCAGAAGTAGAGCTAACATGTTTTCCTGAATGATAGGATGTGGTGTGCAAGGGAAAAAATGGAGTCAAGAATGCTTCCTAAATTTCAGCAAAATTGAACTGTTAACAGAAATACAGGTAGAGGTTTTGGGTGAAACCATCTCTTCAGTTTCATACACATTAAATTTGAGAGGTCTGTTACCCAAGCAGATATATTTTATTAGCAATTGAATATATAAGCCCAAAGCTTTAGAGAGAGATCTGGACTATCCATAAAATTGCTTGACATGTAGATGGCTTTTAAAGGCTACCAAAGAAATAAAAGTAAACAGAGAAGAAAACACTGTGAAAGATTAAGACTTGAGATGCTTAGTGTTAACTCTGGGAGAGGAGGAGGAGCCAGCAAAGGCAACTGAGAAATGCTAATGAGGTTGGAGAAATTATCCTTAGCATGGTTGGAAGAATGTGGAAGTCAAGTAAAGAAAGTATACCAGCAGAGACCAAACTGTCAAAAGCTGCTGATATCTCAATATGAGAACTGAGAATTTGTCATTGGATTTAGCAACATGGTGGTAGGTAGCTTGTGACTTTGACAAGCAGCTTTGATAGAAAGGTAGTGGCCAGATCCCTCCTAACTGGATTTAAAAAGCAGACATGTAGAAAGACTTAGAAACTGAGAGGACATTTAAGGGCTTTTGCTGTAGTGAAGTTGAGTAATGGGGCAGAAGAAGCTTGTGAGAGAAGTAGGGTGAGGAGATTTAAGGTGAGAATGAAAATAAGCATGATAGGGGCACCTGGGTGGCTCAGTGGGTTAAGCCGCTGCCTTCGGCTCGGGTCATGGTCTTGGGGTCCTGGGATCGAGTCCCGCGTCGGGCTCTCTGCTCAGCGCGGAGCCTGCTTCCTCCTCTCTCTCTGTGCCTCTCTGCCTACTTGTGGTCTTTCTCTGTCAAATAAATAAATAAAATCTTTAAATAAAAATAAAAAAAAAAAAGAAAAGAAGTATGATAGATTCTGGTTAGAAAAGGGTAAAATTAATGATAGAAGAGAAAGAGGGTAGTATTGCTGGAGCCAAAACCTTGAACTAGTGAGAAAGGATGTGATACCACTGATGGAAAGATTGTTATAAAAATAACAGTATTCTCCTATAGCAAAGGGTGACCAAATATATACCTGCACATGCTGGCAGTTAAATATATATGCGTGTGTGGTGGTAAATCTGTGGCAGTTTTCTTCTGATTGTTTTATTTGATTCAGGGTAGTAGCCAAAACATCTTAGCTACAAATGAGGATCAGTGGGAGTGCTGCGCAAGGTTTGGGAAGATGGAAGAAAATGTAAAATACGGTTTCTAGCAGAGTGGAGAGT
The DNA here is from genome assembly GCF_022355385.1 of Mustela nigripes. Classification (NCBI taxonomy): domain Eukaryota; kingdom Metazoa; phylum Chordata; class Mammalia; order Carnivora; family Mustelidae; genus Mustela; species Mustela nigripes. The sequence goes on along the minus strand of NC_081564.1, from coordinate 42,360,869 downwards.
GAACAGACCGTGAAATATGCCAAGCAGAATTAGGAGCCAGCTTTAGATTTGTGATTGGGAATTTAAAGTGGATCAGTCAGCATGATTTTATGTATTTTTGCAGATTTATTTAACTGCATAGGTACTGACAAAGTTAGTTGAAGACTTGGATTTAACTAGAATCATGATTTTGCCAAACTAAGTGTAGTGAAGCAGAAGAGAACCAAGGTGTATGCAAGAGAGTGATTGTAATGACTGTAATTTAATCTGGAGAGAGACAAAAGAGAAGCAGTCAGTGCAGTGAGGTGTAGTAAGATGGGATAGGGTGAGTGGATTGGAGGTCTTGGTGGGGCTGGGGATTGGGAGTTGAACAGGAAAACTGCTAAGGAGTACTCCAAGAGTGTAAGATTTGAAATTGAAATTATGGGAGGATTATAATTACTGATAATGCAAGAACTAGTATGTGACCATGGAAATGAGTGTCTAAGATAAGGTACAGGATGAGATCATAATGTACAAGAAGAGAAATTAAAGGTATTGAGAGACCAGGTTATTAGAAGTGTGACCCATGGATATAATAAAAGCTCTAAGAATTTAATAAAGTATAATAAAAACAGGTGAATCCTGGAGAGGTTAGTAAACCAGGAACTAAAATTAAAATTGTCTGACAATGAAATGTTATGACCTGAGAGTCAGTAGGTTACAGCAATAATGAGAGGTAGTGGGAAATGCAACCTAGTAACATGAAAATCAAAGCTGGCAGATGGGGGTATAGAGATAGTAGTGGAGTTCACCTATCCCACTTTCAGGGCCAATGGTATAAGGCTTGCGAGTAAATGTAAAGGTCACCACTTGAGAGCTGCAAGGAAATCAGTGTCCTTTTTGGGGAGCTGGGTTTCAATTAGAGCAGGGATTGATATAGCCCAAAGGCTAAATCTGGCCCACCACCTGTTTTTGTATGTCTTATGAACAAAGAACGTTTTTTATATTTTTTAAATGATTGATGAAGGGTCAAAAGAAGAAATATATGTCTTGACATGTGAAAGTTATATAAAATTCAGATTTCAGTGTCCATAAATAAAGTTTTATTGGGACATTGCCACATTCATTCTCATGTATTGTCTGTGACTGGTTTTGTGCTCCAGTGGCTGAATTGAGTAGTTGTAACAGAAATCATACAAGACATTGTTACTGGTTCACACTGCTACTCAGCAGTATATTTATTGTTACTGGTTCACACTGCTACAAAGTGGTACAGTTAAATGGAACAGTTTTCATGTATTGTCACCATACCACAGCATTTTATTTTTTATTGCAAGTGCATACCACTTGTGTCAAAAACAAAAAAAGAAAACTGAACTTTGAATGTTGTCATTTTGAGGCACAGTGGACTGTGGATTGTTTTTGTGAAGTTAAAAGGCAAAGCATTGTGTTTATTTTGCAGTGACACTGTACCTGTGCTAGAAAAATATATATTGATGTTACCAGAGTGAGTCCTTATAATATTCCCAACTCACAGGAAAGCAACAGTCAGAAAAAATGGAAAAGTTGAAATGGAATATCTCATCAGAGAATTTTTTTTTAAAAGATTTATTTATTTATTTATTTGACAGAGAGAGAGAGAGAGAGAGAGATCACAAGTAGGCAGAGAGGCAGGCAGAAAGAGAGAGAGAGAGAGAGAGAGAGAGAGAGGGAAGCAGGCTCTCCGATGAGCAGAGAGCCCGAGGCGGGGCTTGATCCCAGGTCCCTGAGATCATGACCTGAGCTGAAGGCAGTGGCTTAACCCACTGAGCCACCCAGGCGCCCCTCATCAGAGAATTTTCTTCATAAAAATAAAAAAGGAATGTGGCTGTGACCTTACATTATTAGTTCGTGAGTGATTATTAGCCAAACAGGGAAAGCCATTCACTAATGGTGAGTGTTTGCTGCAGTAAAAACAAAAACAAACAAAAAAAACTGTAGAGAGAAAAATTTCCTTAAGACTGTTAGCTTTTTGGCAAGAACCGTTGCTCAAAGAACTGAGGTCATTGAGAGCAACATCAAGTCAATTAAAAAATAAGATAAACAACTTTGAGTGATTTTCCTTGACTCTTGTTTATTTGAGGAATCAGTGCTAAGTTTGAAGGGGAAGAATTATCCTATGTAGTCTTCATGGCAAGAATATTTTTAAAGAAGTTGAGAAAATACTAATTGCAGCTTAAAGAGGAGTCTGCTGAGGTGTGTTACAAGTGATAGTAGTTAAAATTATGGATAGTACAGAAAAAGGCTTAGTTGGACAAACTGACAAAGCTTATGAAAACAAGGCCTTTAAAGCCTACAGTTATTTTGTATTGTATATCAGCAGGTACTTTGTGGAAAATATTTGAATCTATCATGTGTTATTGAACCACAGTGTGGGTGGTACACACATTTACTCTTATGGCCTTACATCATCAGTTCTGTGAATTTTTATCAGAAATTGTAGCTAAACATCCAGTTTATCTCAGTATAAACTAAGTCGATGTCTTAGTGGTGGTGCTGTTTAATTGTGTGTGTGTGTTTTGCTTTTTATTTTTTTAAGGACTGTTATGGGGACTGAATTGTGTGTTGTCCCCTGCACCTACCATTCATATGTTGAAGCCTTAACACCCTAATGACTGTTTTTGAAGATAGGGTCAGTAAGGAGGCAGTTAAGGTTAAATGAGGTCATAAGGGTGGGGCTCATAAGGGTAGGACACTGATCCTTACCTTGTCCCACATCCACACTAGAGGAGGTCAAGTGAACACACAGATGGCAGCTGCCAAGAAGCCAAGAAAAGAGGCATAACAAAATCAAACATGCTGGTCCCCTGCTCTTGGACTTCAGGCTCTAGAACTGAAAAAAATGAATGAATATTGTTTAAACCACTCAGTCTGTGGTATTTTTTATGGCAGCACGAGCTAAGATAGAGACCAAGTTGAAGGCTTTTAGAGCCACTCCCAATTGTTAATTGAGTTTTCATTAAATACTAATAGACTTTGGAAGTTATTTCTTGTTAATGTTTCTTAATGAATACAGCCTAAAACTAAAAGGCAAAACAACACTTTGATGCCATACTTAAATGTAATAAAGCCATTTTGACAACTAATGTTGTTTGAATCATGTATCAAGCTGCTTTATATACTTCCTGTGCTGTTAGAAATTAAAACAGGAAGCAAGATCATCATTCCCACATAAATTTGCAGCAGATATATTTTCTGAGCTCAAACAGACTTTTCAGCCTATTTATGGCTCTAAACCTCCCGTAACTAGAGCTAGGGATACTTTCTCAACCTCACAGGCTATTATGTAACACATCCTGGTTCAGGACTTTATAAACTATCATCTGAAAATTTACAGTACTCCTAAAATTCTCCCCACCCCCAGTCTCGTTCTTATTGAGTTCATCTTTTTAAATATTTCCCAGAGTGGTTTAGCTGAAATGTAAATTTGACTGTCGTTTTTCTGCCTTATTTCTCTTCATGGTGCTTCTCAGATCCCACAGGACTCGAAGGGGTTGCTTTATGGAACAGTATAAAGTAGATGAAACTCCAGACCCTCTCTGATATCCTGACTACTGCACCACTACCTTCCTGAAGCAGAGCACTTTCTTTTCTATAAAATTGAATTGTTTTAAATTGTATTGTGAGAAAATATTTTTTTCTGACTAAATACTAGTTCTGTAACTGCTGGCCTACAGGTAAAATTCAAGCTTCTTAACCAGTTTGGGGCTCTCCAGCGTCTCCTTTGAACACTTATCACAAACTTGATACTTCCGCAGCACAGAGCTTCTTGTATGTGGTTCCTCTGTGCCTTTGCTTGTATGGCCCATCTGCCTGTAGTATTTTATTGTCTTCCCCCCACCTGGCTAACTGCTGTGCTTCATTTTAGCTTGTTTTGGGTGTTACCATTTTCAGAAAGCCTTTTCTAGCCACCTCCTTCCCAGGCAGGTTTGGGTTAAGTGTCTTAGTTTTCTACAACTCTGTGCTTATCTTCCTTAGAGCTTTTTTTTTTTTTTTTTTTTAATACTTTCTTTTTCATTGTTTGTTTCTGTTCCATTTGCTAGAGTTTAAACTCCTTAAGAGGAGAAACTATGTTTTAAAGTTATCTTTATATATAATCTACAGTGATTCTATAGAGCCTATATGGTAGACACAAATAATTGTGCAGTATATTATTTCTGTATCTTTCTGATGCATCTTGCAGTTGATATGTAACCTAAAGTGTACTTATGTTACCTTTGTGTAAAAATTTGCATTTGCATGTGTTTATTGGTCATAAGGCACACAAACACTTGAGTTTAAATGTACTTTTAAAAAGAAAGACACAAATATAATATAGAGTTTTTATTAACAACTAGAACTTCAGTTTAATAGCTGTTCTGTATTTTGTACATTCTGAAATGTGAAGCTTTTCCATGTAATCTCATGCCAGTGTTGACCCATGTGGATTAAAATAGCCCTATTTTAATCTATGACCAAATTAGGAATTAGAATATCTTTCCAGTGGGGATTTGTAAATTATTGTAGTTTGTAGCGTGACAGGTTTATATAAATAATTGCAGTGATTTGCACTGTGTGTTTTAAGTTAAAATCTAGGTTCAAATAGAGAAACGTATTGATGCAAGTATTTTTTTCAACATTGGATAGCTTCAATTATGTATATTTTCTTGAAGAGATTATCAAAACTGACTTGATAAAAAGAAAATTTTATTTCACTAATCTAAAATATGTACCCAATATCCTTCAGTGCAGATTTGCTCTTTACTTAACTGTTGTCCTCGATGTGTGTTAGTAGTGTATTTATTTTCTGAAATATCTATCAAGTTAGATTTTAATGAAAATATTTTATTAGCTAGAGTGAAGTCATCCCAGAATTTATCTAGAACAATTCCTTTTTTCCATTTTGTATTTTATTTCTTCAGTATTCCAGCATTCATTGTTTATACACCACACCCTGTGCTCATGC